>NC_089796.1:39046663-39261663 GCF_040412425.1 Macrobrachium rosenbergii | reverse complement strand
TTATGAGGAGAGTGACCATATAATTGTTTTTTGCATTTTATTGTGTTGAATTGTTGTCATATTGAATTGTTGAGTAATTGAAAAAATGGCTCTATTCAACGTTCAAGAATTTTTAGCAGACACCTCCATCCAAGAGTTATCTGAAATCACTCTGACTAAAGCACAGTGGAGTGAGATAGCAGTAGCATGTGGTGGTCAGGTGTCTGTCAACATGGTAAAGGCACAAATAAAATTCATTGCAATCCAAGCATTGATGGACTCTGGTAAAATAGATAAAGAGTTAGGAGAAGCACAAGAGTTGTTGAACGCAGCTGAGGCAGAACTTATAGATAAACATGGGCAAAAGAAAGAGAAAAGTGATGCAGAAGCAGCGCTTAGACGTCTAGAAGCAGAAGGAAATTTGATTAAGCTGAAGATGCAAGCTGAAAGAGAGAAGATGCAGGTTGAAAAAGAGAAAATGCAGGCAGAAAGAGAAAGGGAAGACAGAGAAAAACTAGAAAGAAAAGAAAGAGAGGAAGAGAAAGCTGCTGAAGAATTAAGAAAAATAGCAGAAGAAGAAAGAGATAGAGCTAAGCACCTGAGAGAGATGGAAAGGTTGAAAGCTACAGCTGAACTGCCCGTAACATCAACTAACCCTGCTCAAGGTGATTCAAACCCTGTATTTGATGCAGTAAGAGTGTAGAAGTTAATTCCAAAGTTTACAGAAGAAGCCCCAGATGAGTTTTTTGACCACTTTGAAAAAGTGGCTGCAGGAATGGGATGGCCAGAGGATAAATGGTCAGTCTTGTTACAGTGTTTTCTCACTGGTAAAGAAAGAAGTGCCTAATTAGCCTTATCAACTGATCAGTGTAAAGAGTACAAGGTACTTAAACACAATGTGCTACAAGTTTACCAGATGACCACTGAATATTATAATGAAAGATTCAGATTTTTGAGAAAGAATGACCAGATAACTTTCTTGGATTATGCCTACAAAGTGAGAAGATGTTTTAAACGATGGTTGGAGGCTGCTAAAGTTAAAACATTTGAAGATCTTGAAGAATTAGTTGTTCTTGAACAATATCTTAGGGGAATTCCTGAACACATAAGAGCCTATTTGAGAGAGAGAGAGGTGAATAAACTTGACAAAGCTGCTACACTTAGTGAGGACTACAATATCATCAGCAGCAGAAGGAACTATAATGTCAAGTACCAGAATCAACGCACAGGTTTTAAGTCTCATCCAAATTTCAGGAGCAGATTTAATGGGAATCCTACAATTGGTCCCTCAGCAACCTAATGTAAAATCCTCATATAATAATGTTGCAAGGCAATTACGGAAGCCTAGTGTTGTCTGCTACAAGTGTGGAAGAGCAGGACACTTCAGTTGGGAGTGTCATCAGACACATTGGCAGTCCAAACCAGTTGGTCAAATAGTAAGAAGTGACCAGGTGAAACAGACTACAAAGAGCAATGTAGGGAGGAGTCAAACTCCGGTGAAGACAAACTAAACAAGCTGAGTGTTTAGCAACCAGTGGAAATGTAACTTCAAGCAGTGAGTGGCTGAGCAGTTTGGAGGCTTTTAAGCCATATATCTATGAGGGTACGCTGAATACTCCAGGAGGAAGTGTGCAGGTACCAGTCAAGGTGTTACGTGATACAGGGAGCAACCATAGTGTGGTAGTCCATGGTGCTCACCCCCAGTTGGAGGAGAATCTTACAGGAGATTCTGTTATTTTGAAGGGTATAGGAGGAGATGAGGTAACTCCTATATGCCGCTTACACCTGTCATGTGAATTAGTGACAGGAGATGTTGATTTTGCTGTAAAGGACTCACTGGCTGTTGAAGGTGTACATGTTCTGTTAGGGAATGAAGTTGGTAGTGTGCCATTTGTTCCCTGTCCTATAGTGACAGATAAACCATTGAGGATTAGTCCTACGGTAGATTTGGAGAAGAATAACCCCCACCTGTTTCCTAGCTGTGTGACTACTAGGAGTATGAAGAGGACTATGCCTGCAAGTGAAGAGACTGAGGATTTACCCAATCAAGAAGGATGTTTCCCCTAATGGTCTTCTAAGTTACAGAAAGAATCTAATGTAGATCTGTTACACTATGACCCGAACTGAGTGGGATTCAAAATTTTATTTTCTCGAATGTGCCATGTTAGTTGAGCATTTACCATTTTCTCAAACAGTTTGCATAAGCAGCTTGTTAAAGAAATTGGTCTGTAATTATTTACATTACTGGGATCCTTTCCAGGCTTGGCGATAGGAATTATTATAGCTTTACGCCATTCACCTGGAAAAAAATTTTGAAGCCATAAATGATTATAAAACTCTAGTAAATATGACTTTGCCAAAGTTCCTGAATGGCAAATCATCTCAAAACAAATATTGTCACCTTCAGGAGCAGATTTATTGCTGTTCGAGAGAGCATATTCCAATTCTTCCATATTAAATTTTCTATTATAATATATATCTTCTATTGTTTCAAAATTTATTGCTATTAATTCTATTTCATTTTTCTTTGTGCAGAAGTGTTCATCCAAATTTTTATCACTACTTACATTTGCTAAATTTTCTTCCATTATATTACTAATTTCTTTTGGATCAAGTGTTCTTTTCCTATCTTTTAATATGGCATGTTTTGGTGGTTTAACATGGGTACCATTTATTTTCCAGAATTTTTCCCATATATTTTGTATGGGAGTATTATTGGAGAGATCTGATACGTATTTCCTCCATGAAATGATTCTTCCTTGAATTACTTCTTTTTTAAAATTTGCAGATATTTTGTTGTATAGAGGTTTTAATGTAGCAATTTCTAGTAATAATATACTCATTTCTTGTGAAGTTCCTTCTAATATTGGTAATGTTTTATTTATTTTACTGAACTTTCTATTCAAATGATCTAATCGTCTCCCTACTGAGTGTTTTATATTTATTAATTCTGTTAACTCATCGGACAACCATGGAACTTTGTGTTTTGTTGGATGGGGTTTTGACTTTGGCATTGCTTCATCAGCAGCATTTTTAATGAAATCAACAAGAAATTTACTAGTTTCATTATGGTCTTTTAAATATTCAAATGGTGGGATATTTCTAGTGTGCATTTCATATCGTTCCCAATCTGCTTTATAAATATTATAGTGAGGGACATGTTTTGCAGGATTATTTTGTAATAAGGAAATTAATATTTGGAAATGATCGCTGGTGTGCAAGTCTTCAACTGTATTTCAATATAATCTGTCAACTATACTTGCTGTGCATATGTAAGTCTACTGAGGAAAATGTTCCATGTACTTTTGAAAAATATGTGTTAATTTCATCATTTTTACAGCACATATTGTTTGAATCCATGAACTCTTCTATTTTACTACCTGTTCTATTAGAGTTTGTACAATTACAGTCCCATACTGGGTTGTGAGCATTAAAATCACTTACTATAAATGTAGGTTCCTTGGTATTGTAAAGTAAATCTTTAAGCTTATCAGTGTTGTCATTTTTATTAGGTTGGTTGTATAAATGATAAATTATGGAATTATCGTTTTTTATTTGTATTTTAATACTTGATATTCGCAAGTCAGTCAAATTTACAGGTACTCTGTCATAACATACATAGATATCAGTACCTGAATTTCCTTCTTCTCTGGATGTAGATACTAAGGTATATTTACCCATTGTTGATATTGTTTTGCTGACATGTTGTAAACATAGTATCATTGGTTCACATTCCCTTAGTAATTGTTGTATTTCTCCCAAATGTAATCTGGTCTGTAGACCATTTATGTTCCATTGTAAAATATAATTATTGAAAGTATAACGTTAGTGTGTTCAAGTGTTATTTTCTTTTTTGTGGATCATCAATTTGCATTTTTTCTAAAATCCTATTTACAATATTTATTTGTTTTTCTTTATAAGACATTATGTGCCCAATGCACATACAGCCCTTTTCGTGAATGTCTAAACTAGTAGTTTCTTTATTTCTGTATCTTATAAAATTTCGTATAGTATTTGATAAACTGTCCTTTGTTATGCTTTCGTTTTTGTTGCACAGTTTAATGAAACATTCATTACATCCACGTGTTTTCATGGGTCGTTTCTTCGTTTACTCTTGCTGCACCTATTATTGGTGCTGGAGTAATCTCTTCTCCCATCACATAATATTCTTATCAATGGTTTGTTCCTCTATTTCCTTGATGTTCTGGGTATGTTTCCATTGGTTTTATTATTACTTTAGGAGACAAAGGTATATTCTTATCAGTTTTTGGTTTATGTTCTTTCTTTGGGTCTCCTGCCTTTATTTTCATGGATGTATCTCTAATAATATTTGGTTTTTTGTTGGTCTTGGCTGGAGTTCTCTCTAAAGGCCTCTTTTATTCTTTAGTTTCTAATTCATCATAACTATCTTCTAACATTTCTGTGGTGCTTGTATTATCTTCTAGTGTTTCCATTTCTCTTTGTATCTCAAATGAATTTGAACAAATATTTGTATACTTTTCTTGGTTCTTTGTTATGTTAGTTTCTTCTTGCAAAGTGGTTATTTTTCTTTGAGACTGATCTATCAGGGTTTTGTTACTCTTATCTATTTCCGTTTTTGTTTCATTATTTGATCTAGTTACAGTATAAAACATTCGTTTTCTAGCAGGATCATGCATTCCTCTAACTTTTAATTCTAATTTGGCCTCTTTTATTGGCATTCCTGTCCTTTCCTGAAGTAATTTTAATTCTGTATTGTAAATATAATACATACACTCCTTAGACCTTACATGGTGATTTTGTCCACAGCTAACGCATTTCGGTTCGCCACACCTCCACTGTGTGGTATGTTTGTCAGATCCACAATATGCAAATATAGATTTATTATTACGGCAATTTTTCTTTGTATGTCCATACATACTACAGATTTGGCACTGTAGTGGTTTTGGAACATACAGTCTCAGTTCTCTGCTCTGGCCAATGGTTTTTATTTCATCTTTGATATTCTCAGTGTTTTTCCATTGCTCCGTCTACTGGTTACGTTGCATATTTCACAACCTTGTACATTGTGGTACCTTTTTTTAAGGGAATCCAGCAATATATTTTTTTCTATTGATTCTTCATCATTATCAGGGTGTACTATGGTACCCTGTACACTGTTCATATTGTCATGTTTTTTTACATGTACCTTTATATTGTCAATATTTTTAACAGTTAAGTGGTTTTCTGACTGATTTTTTGTTGTGGTTTCTATCAACCACATCTGATCTTTTATTTGTCTGAATGACATTTCAGTAGTTGAATGCCGATTCAACAGGAAGTTTTCTAATTTCAATGCCGATATTTTCTTCTCTGTTTCTAAGGTCAGGAATCGTGACCAGCTTTCACTTCCAAAGAGGGAGTCAAAGTGAGTCAAGGTTGGGTCAAGGTATTTGTTTTTTTTTGGGGTCTGCTTTTCATTGGAGCATATGGCTCCAGTGTAATTACACTAGTATTTTTTTCAGATTTTTCCAGAGAGAGGTTGTCAGAGGAGGTTCCAACGGTTGTCACCTGTGCCGAGTCGCTACCATCATAGGGCAGGCCCAGGGGTACTTAAATCTTTAAAACCACTTAGCATAAAGATTGAGGTAAAGAAAAAAAAAAATAAACCTGAAAATCTTAAAGAGATATCATCAGTTTTTCATGGGGTTTATTCTTCCACCAATGGCACAAGTGAGAACTGACTCCCAAATGTCCACTCCCTTCCCTACCCTACCCCGCCCAAGTGTAGGCCAAACCAGCTTGCTAGGACTGGCAATATTACTGGAATACAATCATCCCCACTCTAATCATGTTATGGGCAAACCGGATAGAATGCCGAGAGCCCTATTCCCAAAACCAGAACCCCCTGGAATCCGTGGTCTGGTCCTAAAGAATAGTTCTGCCTGATGTCTCTCAGGTCCAAACATTGTCGGCCAGTTGATGGTCCTACCACAGTTCCCACTATTTAGCTTCAGATATAAACCCAATCCCCGTCCCCGTTATGATATCTTTTCCTGTTTATCAGGTCCAATAAATTTTGGCAAAAGTGGAAAATTCCGACAAAATTAATTCAAAGGAATAAAGAATGGTATATGGGACTCTTGGACTCAAACCCAGGAACAGATTCCTGGGGCTCAAGAGCCCCCTCACCACGTCAAGGTGGTCCCAAATCAAGGGGGATACTCTTGCATAAATACATACAGCCATAAACAACCTATCAGGAAACTGCATACAGCCATAAACAACCGAACGACAAACTGTTGTTCTGCTTATCACCGAATTGGATAACAACAGCCCTTTTGCTTGTATTTCAACCATCGTACAGTAGTAAACAATTACGGCAGTTATGTTACAAATGACGTTCAGTAGAATAGGACTGATATACTTTTACATTATACCCTTATTCAGTATGGATAAACGATCGGCAAGGAAATATACTGCTAAATTTAAGCTGCAAGTTGTAGCTGAATCTGAGAAAACAATGTTCAAGCTGCTAATGACTATAAATTATCGGGCATCGGCAACATGGATGAAACTCGACTGTAATTAAAATTAGAAAGAAAGTATTTTAACCAAAACTGCTGGGCATGAAAGAACACATATTACTGCTGTTTTCACGCCGATAAAAGATATGTAAAGCTCGTATTATGATGAAATCAACTGAAAATAGCGAACGGAATCTTTTTTTTTTTTTTTTTACAAAATATTTAAGTTATATTTCGACTTAAAAACACTTTGTATAAAGAAAAATAACCTTGCCCCATATAAGGTACCTAGAGATTCATTTACCTAACTAGAAGCAAGAAAAGCGCTCTGAACTGAGTTAAATACAGTGAAATAAACTCACTGCATAATCGATTAACAAACCAAAACATTGATCACTATGATCGCAATTTATAATACAAAAGCAATATAAGAATATATACAATACTATCGGATACAGTGAAGTAAAACATAACATTTTAAAAGATCCATGAAAAAGATGCATATTCGTTATGCTGATGTTTGTAAAATATATTAATATGTGAATATAGAGTACAGTATAATGTAGGCTAGGGTACCGTATATGTATACAATGTACCATAGTGTAGGCTAAGCTAATTCTTGTTTGTTATTCAATTTCTCTTTGTACTGAATTATCGTAAGTCAAACTGCATGAACCTCCAGAATTAGCTGATATTAATAATTACTATACTGTATATGTATAGAATATACTTTATAATGTAGACTAGGCTATCATATGAGTATACATGGTACTGAGTAGCCTAGTGTAGGCTAGGCTATATTTGAGATACGTCTTTTCCAAAAAACGATGGGTTTTTTGGAACCTAACTCCGTGGTAAGTAGGATAATACCTGGTACAAAGCATTTTTTTTAGTTTTTTTTTTTGTGTTTGAAATATCAAAATAGGCAGTTCTAACTGTTTTTTTGCCCCGCGAATATGGGGAGTTTACTAAATCTCTGAAATTGAATGACATGATAAAACAATATTTGAAACTGAATGAAAATAGCAAAATACCAGCTAGATAGGCGGTTAACTACTGTATATGGAATTGCGCTACAGTATACTGTACTCCAAGTTGGCACCTGGGTACCCCATCACGTAGGTTATTTGCTAGTCCTCGTTACTGGGTGGATTTCAGCACTTAGTGGCAGAGGCAGACTCCCCAGATGTCTGTTAAGTTGAGTTTCTACTTAATTATAAAAATGCAAAATATTGTTATGAAATACAATTGCTGTATCAACCATATAAAAATGATTTTTAATTCAAGATTGTATCCAAGAATGATAAGATACAATAACTGCATTTCATGCCAATGCTTGCGCTATATCAACCTACTTAACATTCACGATTGTACTTTAAAACACAAACATACAGTATTAAAAAAAATGAACTCACCGCTGGAGTGGGACTACCGAACAGCTGTTTGTAGATCTCAAAAGTAAGAAACTGAAAGAAAAATAGTTTCAACACTCTTGGTTAACTTATTACTGAAAAAATCAAAATGTAGAGGTAAATTCATGCTCACTCTAACTTTAAAAAAGATGCCACAAAACTATAAAATGATTAGTAATCATTAGTTTTAAAAAGAAATCACAAACCTTATAGTACTAATTACCAGCTATGCTGAATATGAGTTTGAATACAAATTAACTCCTTGAAAAGAATACAAAAAATATTGGAATGGCGACAAGTCTAGAAGCATAAAGGAAAAGTGTCCTTAAGGACAATAAAAAAAAAAGTGGATGATGGTAATCCAAGACATACAGAAACCAGCAAGAACAAAAATTTTTTTATAGCATAGCTGCTGTTTATCCTCAGGGGAGTTACTATGCTCTCTCGTGGTTTCCCCAGGACAAAGCAACCAGTCTCAAAACAATTATCTTATAGTTGTCTCGGCCAGAATAAGTTGAGTATACCTTAGTTTAACCAGACCACTAAGTATAGAGCACATTGACACAGTGATAGAATATAAAAGACTGAGGACAAGAGGGCTCTATCTTCTGTCTACAGTAACTGTCTTGGTTTTCCTTTTATCGTACTCACACTGATGTGACGACAGTGTGTATGTCAGCTATTTTCCTCATTACACTCTGGTTTGTCCCGAGTTCAAATATCTACAGAATTGCCTCCCCCCAAAAATTCTCAACTGTGCATTTTTAGACCATCTGGAAGACTCAAGCTATGTACAGTTTTAGGACCCAATGAAAAGATTTAGTCCCTTGAAATTTTAACAAATAGGCTTATGTTTGTTAAAACTGGGAACTAGTAGGCCTCCCGCAAGGTAAGAAGTTGGGATTAGATTGATAGGCTATGCTGTAATTGCCAGGCTGTTTTTTTTCTTTCTAACAAAGTGATAATTACCATTAATGCAACATTAAACAACTTTGTTATTGAAACTTAGTCAATAGCTTTTTTAACAGATAGATAATTTGAGGTTACCGAATGGGTAAATTGGGTTACCCTAACTTCCCGTGTACGAAACTTGCAAGCCTTGGTGATTACTAAAGGCCGGTATTTTGTGATATAAAAACTTCTCCATTTATCTTTAATATCAGGGTTCTTCTTGCGTTAAAGGAAATACATTCATGCAGATCTACTTCTAAACGGGTATTACTCCACCAATAGTGACATCACAGGTTTAAAGAAAATTGTTATAATGCTTGTCTTTTTCCTACAGGATTATTAAATGTACTTTTTCGTAATGGTGAGCTTTGTCAAACAAATTAAAATCTTAGGAGACACTGATTTCATATAATCTGGTAAGATGATTCCAATAATTTGAGATTTTAATTATGTACTGTACCAACTAACACAGCCTATAACCTTTTCCTGGTGCTTGGGAATAGACTGGGTTATCAAAGTTCCAAAATGTATAGAAATACATTGTATGGGCATCTATTTCGTTTTTTTTCTTAATTGAGGTTAGAAGCATTTATGAGTAAATTCTTTAAGGCACTGTTACTGTAGTAACTGTGAGGTAATAAATTAATACATTACCACTATTTTATGGATATGACCCATTGATCATGGCACAGGTCGACCATCACTAAACCGGCATCACTGGGACCCGCAGGACGCCAGATTAGTGATTTTCCCAGATTACAGACTGGTTAGGTTAGAACACACTTACTTGACAGTTAACCACCTCATCCTACCTTTAAAATACCCTGTAAATCAGTAAAAGTTGGTTAATAAGGAAAAAAGAAATATTAAATGAAAATCATGTGAAATTTTAGTGAAGTACGAAAAATAAATGGTACGGGTAATTCTGTTGACTTACGTTCATCACTGCCGCTTCCAAAGTGAAGAGCTGAAATTTACAACAAAGCACATTTCCATGCCTTGAGGTTAAGGGCTGTCAGGTTTCCAATCTCCTTCACCTTGGAGTTTTTTTTTATATATTTTACGCTATTGTCATCTATATTTTTACTGTACTATCTTATTTTTTATTTTGACTACCCAAAAGAATTATAGTTTGCGTAAGGTACGCATGCACAAACTCATTCGCTGGCGTCGGAGAACTTCCTGCAGCTTGTATTGTTTCATGTTGTGATGCATATGATTTTCTTATTTATATTTTATGCTATTCTCATTTATATAGCGATACCTCAATACTCGTTGTTAATTGGATCCAGAAGGCATGAAAAGTGCCGAAAATGACGAGTACCAAACAAATTTTTCCTATAGAGAATAATGTCAAGTGAATTAATTCATACCATAACACCCCAGACAATTCCATTTTAGAAGGCATTTTTGTGACGATGAGCTTGTATTTTACTTCTGTACAACATAATCATACATAATGAAAACAATAATTAGATTTACAGTAAACCCCCGAGTTCGAGTTCACACATTCTGCAGACTCAGCGATTCACAGGTTTTCCTGTGGAACCTATCTAAAAATTATTTGCGGGAAAACTTGCCCATTCACGGGTTTTTCTGTGGAACATTTCTATAAAAATATTCATGGGAAACTAGCTATTCGCTGATTTTTTTGCTTTTCCATACAGCAATATTCTGTATTTTCATATTATTTACTGTATAATGACATTAAATAATAATGTGTAGTAATAATACTACAGTGCATAATAGTAATAAGATCAAACATTAATAGTACAGTAACAATAAATATAAGATTAAATAATAATAATATTAAATCATATGAGTACTCACCAGTGATGAATGTTGATTACAGATGATGATGAATTAGCTGTGCAGTGCGATGAATGACCATGAAGATATGACTGCACAGCAGAGTAGAGAAGTTACATCTCCTCTGAGGGCGCCTCTTCAACTTCTTCAGGAAGCACTTCATCAGGGTTTCGGGAGGCGCCATCATGTTAAGGTATTTGAACATGGCAATGAAGGTGGTACGGTAGGGCTGCATGAACTCACTAATGGCATTGGAAACATTTGTGGCCCTTTATTCATTATCATCCCATCCCTTTATCACTGTCTGCAGCAGCCTGGCTTTTTAAGAAATTTGCACAGACCTTGAAATTCTTCAAAATCCTGGTCTGTTGGTGGGATAGAGAGGGCAGCGAGTTCTTCACCAGCAATGACCTTCCCAAGTAGTCTACCCTCTTCATACTCCTTCTTGATGGAGGCGACTGCACTTGAAGTCACGCCATAACAAGCTGCTACTTCTCCGTGACATTTGCCTTCACGTAACGTTACAATAATGTCTGCCTTCTCCTCGGGTGTCATGGTCTTCCTCTGGTGCTTAGGCTCTTTGCCAGAAGCCTTAGAAAAGCAGGGCACTTAGGGGACATCTTAGTGCATGATTTAAAAAATACGCTTAGTCAGTAGTACCATACACACAAAAAACGCACAACCAAGAGATACCAGTGAACTGAGATGCTGGGTCATTTGCTGACGATCAGTAAACACGTACCTAGGCATGTACACACACTACTAATGCGCATACGTATAACATTATATTCTGCGCATGCTGTACATTTTATTAGATTTTTGTTGTATGATGATTTTTAAATATTACGTACATAAAGTGTTTTAGGGTGATACGTAGCATGTAGAGCATATCTAAAATATGCAGTACGATACGCAGTACAATGAACTGGCAGGGAATGTATGTTTATGTATGTCTGCAGACTGTTTTCACATTACGTACTAAGTATATTTTTGTGACTTCTGTAAATATTGCACTACTGTAATACATTAATGTAAACAGCAAAATTTCAATAACATGTATTTGTTTTTCTTAAAAGGTGCATTACCCAAGCCAGCAAATGGGCAGAGAAAGAACATTGGATGTTGGGATGCTGACATAACCAGGAGCAATGATAGTCGACATGCTATTGGCTGTCATCTGCAAAGCAGCCAATCCAGAGCACCATTCATTTACCTTGGCACTCACTGACTGTACACTCGGTGAAGATGGAATTCTGGGAGCCCGCATCTCTCCGAGTTCACTGCGTAGTATGTCGCATCTTCTCGTCGAGTGTAATTGTGGAGCTCTCTGTGTGCTGGTTTTAGTCTTTGTGTATCAGTGCTAATCATGCCCTAAAACAGTGCGACAACTATACCAGCAGTATTCGACTGCTATGGAAAGCAACAACGTACAGGCAAAGGAAGGCGGTGATGTACAGGGACAGGAAGGTGATGATGAAGGGGAATTAGAATTCTTAGGCTTCAATGAACCCACGCCAGAAGAAGAAGAAGAGGAAGGGACACAAGCAGGACCATCAGCTTCTCCTCAAGGTTTTCAGGCCAGCAAGGGGTGGTTCCACCATTTCCGGAAGCAGTTCTACCTAGAGTTTGTTTCTCTGCATGGGGAAGCAGCATATGCAGACACGGAAGCAGCCACAAAATATCCCAAAAACTTTAAGAAAATCATCCGGGAGAAGGGCTACTATCCACAATAGGTGTTCATTATGGATGAAACTGGCCTCTTCTGGAAAAAGTTGCCATCCCGGGCATACCTCGTGAAGGATGAAGCCAAAGCTTCCAGATTTAAGGCCCAGAAGGATGGGGTTATCCCCTAATGTATGAGAATGCAGCTGGCTTCATGTTGAAACCAGGTTTCAATTACAAGGCTGCGAACCCGAGGGGCCTAAAAGAATAAGAACAAGGAGTTGCTGCCTGTGTTCTGGATGCATAACCCTAAGGCCTGGATCACCAAAGTCCTTATAAGGATCACTGGTTCCATCACAGCATCATCCCTCAGGTTGGGCAATACCTGAGCGACTTGGGCATGGCGTTCAAGGTGTTGCTGATTATGGATAATGCTGGTGGCCACCCTCTGGATCTTTATTAAGAGAGAGTCCAGCTCAAGTTCCTCCCTCCCAAACCACTTCTCTCCCCCAGACTATGGACCAGGCTGTGATCCATGCCTTCAAGGCACTCTATACCCAGAACTCCCCCCAGCACCTTGTGAATGCAATGGACACTGACAGTGAATTTATGCTGAAAGACTATTGGCATAAATTCATGTTTGCCATATGTCCATCCGTCGTAGACCAATCATTGAAGGAAATGAAGGAGACCCTGAACGGGTGCTGGAACAAGTTGTGGACCGAGTCTGTGCATGATTATAAGGGCTTCGCTCCTGAAGAAATTCAACATTCAGCCATTAGTAAGGCAGTCCAGTTGGCAAGGATTCTAGGTGGAGAAGACTTCGAAGACATCACCAAGGATAAAGTCGGTACCCTCACTGGTGCCCACTCTGACACCCTGACGAACCAGGATTTGGAAGACCTGATGAAGTCTCCGAGGAGGGAGGAGGAGGAGGAGGAGGAGGAGGAGGAGGAGGAGGAGGGAGGAGGAGGAGGAGGAGGAGGAGGAGGACCTGACTGTGGAATGTCTGCCCAATTAAGACGGTAATTAAGGAGGTGAAGGAGATGTTTCAACATGGGATCCTTATAAGGAACACTCCTTGAAGTTTTCCAATATCCTTGATTCAGCATTGGAGCCCTATAATCAAGCCCTCATCAGCATGAAGCAGCAGCGACAGCAGCTGCTTATCACTATCTTCATTAAATGTACGAAGAAGGACCCTCCAAAGCCTCCCAAAACCCTTGAAGAAGTGCCTCCCCAATTGCCTGAAGTAGTGCCTCCCTAAGCACCTGAAGTGCCTCCTGAAGGTGAATAGGCACCCTCAAAGATGATGTAACTCCTCTGCTTTGCTGTGCAGTCATATCTTCATCGTCATTCATTGGGCTGCACAGCTAATTCATCATCATCTTTATTCATCATTCATCACTGGTGAGTACCCGTATGATTTTTGTACATAATTTTAATATGTACATAGTACTGAATTTTTTTTTAATGTGCATACGTATTTTTGTTCTCTCTCTCTCTCTCTCTCTCTCTCTCTCTCTCTCTCTCTCTCTCTCTCTCTCTCTCAAACCGGATGGCTTGAATAGTAACTGCATGAAAGAAAATGTGTGTGCTATTCAGGCGTACACATTTTCTTTCATGCAGTTACTGTTCAAGCCATCTCGTTTCCCCTGTAAAAGAAAACGGGATGGCTTGAATAGTAACGCAGGGGGACTGGATCATTTTCACACACAGCTGTAGCCATACAGTACATACATATATTTTAAGGATAAAATGTTTAAGATGACTTTGAAATAATGATAATATAATTTCAAAGAATAATACAGTAATAGGATAATGGTTTATGGTATTTTGATGTAGGATATTCAAAATAGGCAGTTATAAGTGTTTTTAGAGGGGGGTGTCAAGCATTCACGGATTTTAACTATTTGCGGGGGGTCTGGTATGCATTCCCAGGAATCTAGGCGATTAACTGTAACACAAATAATCCTCTATTAATTAACTTCACTTTACCTTTTGCTTTTTCACAAATCATGACCTCAGTAACACTACCACCCATTATTTTTTATTTATCCAGATCAACAACACTTTTCCTACTTCGAGTGTTTTAAGACCTGTTTTGTAAGTGTTTTGATTACTTTAACAACAGTCATAGCTTTGTTTCTTTATTTTTTATGACTGTGATCATATTCTTGGCTCACGGTACTCAGGCAGAAAGATCAGCTCTAGTATTTAGCTTATGTGTGTATGTGTGTGTGCATACTTCAAGCTAATTCCTTTTCTGCTCACTGTTATCATTACAAGTTTAAAATCCCTTAAGCCATTTTTGGCCCCATCTAATGTAACAATTCATGTTTACCATATGCAGTAAACTCCCCCGTATTCGTGGTCTCACGATTCGCGGATTTCTCTATGGAGAATACATACGCATTAATCGCTGAAAATCCGCCCATTCACGGTAGTTTTCACTGAGAAATATTCACTAATTACTGTATTTTCATCTCATTTTCATGACTAAATGCACTTTTTGGGATAAAATCATTAAAATACTCAGGTAGTGCTCGAGTTATGATAGTTCACCTTACGATAATTCGATTTTGCAATGGGGTAAGCAATTAATACCGATACGACAATATTTATGAAATATTTTTAAATTCCAGACAGGCGCAGGCAGCAGCGTACAATCAGGCAGTGAGAGGGACCAAATTACAACACACCAGCTTCTTTTCCTCCACCTCTTTATCCCATCTTCTAGTTTAAAAAAGTAACAGAGAATGATAAAAGTATTGTTAGTAATATTATACTCTTATGTAAATATGTACAGCCATGAACAACCGACCAAGAAACTGTTGTTTTGTTTATCACCGAATCGGATAACAACAGCCCTTTTGCTTGTATTTCAACCATCATATAGTAATACACAATTACCGTAGATTACAGTACAAATGACGTTCAATAGAATAGAACTGATATATTTTTACATTATACCCTTATTCAGTATGGATAAAAGATCGGCAAGGAAATATACTGCTAAATTTATGCTACAAGTTGTAGGTGAAGCTGAGAAAAAAATGTTCAAGCTGCTAAGGACTATAAATTATTGTGCATCGGCAACATGGGTGAAACTCGACTGTAATTAAAATGGGAGAGAGTATTTTAATCAAAACTACTGGGCATGAAAGAACACATTACGGCTAATTTTACGCCGATAGACGATAAACACGTAATGTTCGTATTATGATGAAATCAAGTGAAAATAGCGAATGGAATCTTTATTTTTTTACACAAAACAAACGCCCCAAACAGCCAATATCATCTATTAATAGAAAAAATAGCTAAATCAATTTCACAACGACACGTATTTAAGCTATATTTCAGCTTAAAAACACTTCGTACAGTATAACGAAAAATAACCTTGACCCATATAAATAAAGTATCAAGAGATTCATTTACGATAACTAGAAGCAAGAAAACTGCTCTGAACTGAGTTAAACATGGTTAAGTAAACGATTTCCAAACCAAAACATTGATCACTAAGATCGCAATTTATAATACAAAAGCAATATAAGAATATACATACAATATTATTGGATACAGTGAATTAAGGCACAACATTCTAAAAGATCCATGGAAAAGATGCATATTTGTTATGTTGATGTTTGTATAATACAATATGTGAATACAGAGTACAGTACATAGGCTACGCTACCGTATACGTATACGATATACCATAGTGTAGGCTAACCTAATTCTTGTTTGTTATTCAATTTTTCTGCATTGAATTATCATAAGTCACTCTGCATGAACCTCCAGAATTAGCTGATATTAATAATTACTATACCGGATATGTATAGAGTATACTTTATAGTGTAGGCTAGGCTACCATGTATGTTTACATGGTAATGAATACCCTAGTGTAGGCTAGGCTATATTCGAGATACCTTTTTTCCAACAAACGATGGGTTTTTTTTTAACCTAACCCTATCGTGAGTAGGATAATACCTGTATAAGCATTTTTAGTTTTATTTTTGTGTGTTTGAACTATCAAAATAGGCAGTTCGAACTGTTTTTGGAAGGATTCTAAGTATTCATGGGTTCTAGCTATTCACGGGGGTATGTAGTATGCATCCCCTGCGAATACAGGGGTTTACTGTATACAGTACTCTTGTATCGTATGACTTTCTGAAATAGTTTTTAATCAAATTTTTTGGAGTGCACATCATACCTGAGGTGACCAGAGCTACATATTGTGTGAAAATTTGGCCCCGGTTAGGCTGTCAACTGTCACACCGATAGTAACTATTTACAAAAGTCAAAGCGTACAGTCATACCCTGAACTTACGTGAGGTTAGGCTCCAGAACCCCTCGCACAAGGTGACATTTTGCGTAAGTATGGCATGGTCTCTAAAAGTACTAATAAATACTTATTTCTAAAGTTTAAACACTAAATATGACCCTAAGCATGCTCCCAAATTTTTACGTTAACTTTTAAATGAAATTAAAGTTACTGTAATTTCATTTAAAAGTTAGCTTAGTACATTACCCTTAAAAAAAGGAATAAATGGTTGACATAAAAATACAGAGTTGGAAGAGAATTTCTGTCTCCCCCTTCTGATCGATCTATTTTTAGAAGTTGTCTCAACCTCTTTTTAATAACTTCTTTATTCTACGTCTCTTTCTCTTTGTTCTGAAATGCTTTTTCACGAACAAACAGTTTTTTATTTGGACTGATACAACTCTTAGTTAATATGTCTCTATGTTTTAGATCAAACTTGCCACACTAGCGCATTTACACTTTGTAGATGGTACAGGTAAAATTAGATCAATTTAAACTATCTACTGTACAGGTAAAGACATACAGAGAAATAATAAGTTGTAAAAAAGTGTGAGCACTAACTATGACAGAGAGAGAGAGAGAGAGAGAGAGAGAGAGAGAGAGAGAGAGAGAGAGAGAGAGAGAGAGAGAGAGAGAGAGATTGTCCTTACTTGAAATATCAAGTTAAATTATTTATGAATCATTCCAGAGGCAGTTATTATGAGAGACAGAGAGAGAGAATAAGAGAGAGAGAGAGAGAGAGAGAGAGAGAGAGAGAGAGAGAGAGAGAGAGAGAGAGAGAGAGAGAGAGAGAGAGGTTATTCTTATGTTAGATATCAAATGATAGAAATTCGGTATTAAACTAACTTTCAAATTAAATTAAAGTTTCTGTACTTTCATTTAAAAGTTAGCTTAATACATTACCCTTAAAAAAGAAATAAATGGTTAACGTACAAATATAGGAGAGTGTGAAGATCAGTGTACAATTTCTCTCTCCCCCATTCCACCGATCTATTTTTAGAAGTCTTCTCAACCTCGTTTTTAAAAACTTCTTTATTCTGTCTCTTTCTCTCTATTCTGAAGTGCTCTATGTCTCTATGTTTTAGAACAGCGCATTTACAGTTTGTAAGTGGTAAAGGTAAAATTAGAACAATTTAAAATTATCTGCCATACAGTTAAAGACATACAGAGAAACAGTAATATGCAGGTTGCGCTAACTACGAACAAGAGAGAGAGAGAGAGAGAGAGAGAGAGAGAGAGAGAGAGAGAAGAAACCTTTGACCACTAATCAGTAACACTGTCCTTCTTGTCATGTTAAATTATGACATGTCTGACAGCTTTTCCTTTGAGACAGAAGATGAGGGAAAATATTTGTTTAAAATACATATCACAGAGAATTTTGTAGAGATAGTTATATCATTATTAAATTATTATTAAATTATTAAAGAATCATTATTATTAATTAACAGGAACACAAGTGTTATTTAATCAGGAGAAATCTTATTCAATGTTGAAAATGGTACTTATTAAAGGAAAAGATTTATCAAGAAAATAATAAACATGATTTGCTCATTTGAAAATTCTCAACTATCTCAGTAAAAGAGATTTGAGAGCTTTGAGAGAGAGAGAGAGGAGAGAGAGAGAAAAGATTGGGAAATTATTTGTTTGTATTTAATGTTATTTAATTTACTATAGAAATGCTTGATAAATTTTGTAATTTTTCATTAAAATTAAATTATTATTATTATTTTATTATTTAAATGTTGGCATGTCTTAAAATATTTATGATAATTAGTTAGGTAAAGAATTTATCCATCAAACAAAACAAATTCATGCAACATATGCATCGTAATTCATAAAATTTTCATCTCTTACATGAGATTTAAAGTAATGTTAATTTAAATAAAACTATGTTTATATTTGTTTTGTTGATAAATAAATGATTTACTGTCATATTATCATATCAAATTATAAAATGATTAAATAATAATAATAATAATAAGACAAAATAAAATAATAATAATAATAATTACAAAATCTATGGATTTGATAGTAAATTATGTGATATTTTAAAAAACAAATATAATTTGATCTTTATAAAACTAAAAAAATTGAAAAAATGCAGTAAAATATGTCAATAAATACTATAGCATAAAATAAAATGTAATACTATCTCTCTCTCTCTCTCTCAGTACTGTTCTTTATTTATCCTTTAATGAAATCATGAATTTCAACCTACTGATATCATAAACATAAAAATAAAACTAGAAACTCTCTCCCTTATAATGCCATGGTATTTCTGTCTCTGTAATAATTCATAAATAATTTAACTCAATATTTCAAGTACAATCATCTCTCTCTTCATGAGGTTATTCTCAGAACTCCTAATAACTGATAAAATTTTCACCCAAGTTTGGCATGGTCTTCAACCTCATTTTTAAGAACTTCTTTATTTCTCTCTTTCTCTGTCTGAAATGCCTTTGACATAAAACAGTGTTTTTTTTTTTATTTGCACTACTACAAATCTTAAAGATTATGTCTCTATGTTTTAGAAAGACTTTACCACACTAGCAGCATTTATACTGGGAAGAACGTATAGATAAAACTGTGATTGTATTTATACATATAAAAAGAGAGTAATAGTAGCGCAGAAGATAAGAGGCAATTTGAAAAGCTATTAGATATGCTAGAGAACATAACATCAAGGGTGGCAGTAGAGAGAGAGATGGAGAGGAATTAGAGAGGCATGGTTTTTTCCACCTGCAAGAACGGCACGAAATTATTCATCAATATTACTTTTTAAGACAGAGGTAATAATATTACGTTATTTTTTCCGAGACCTTTTTCCGTACTCATTCCATACTTATTTATTCCATTGTGATTGCCTCATCCACTTATAAACCAGAAAAATATTGACTTTTTCATAGAACTACATTAATTTTTCCCTGATTTTTAATGTTTTAAGATGCAACCTTATCATTCCAGGAAATTCAAATTTCAAGCTTAAATTCAAATCCTGAACTTTTTAAGGAAATTTTGAATTCAAATTTGATTATTGGGAAAGATCATATTTAAACATAGCTAAAAGATTAAAGCCAATATACTGAGTCTGAGAGAGAATAATGAGAAACATGCCTACATGGCTAATTAATACACCACAATTTCATTCAGCCATTCTGAGACGCACTGGCGTCTGTAGTCTAGGTATCTCACTGAATCGAGAGCAACCCGATCACTGACAATGAAATCTGAAAGGAAAAAGTCTGATGTGAAAGCCGAATTTTTATCTCTTTGGTTTGTCTGAAGACAGACACTTAATAATGCAGCATTTCTTTCTGCTGTGACTTAGATCCCAAATTTTGTTTTTTTCTTTGTCTTCCAAAGATAATAGCTCAAAAGCATTTATGTGAGTTGTGGAGAAGGAAAGGACACAACAGACAAACAGAAAAGAGGTAAACAAGGCAATAATGCATGATGCAATACTTTCCTGACAAGTAACAAAGAACACTGTCTGCATGTCGAGGATAGGACAGGAGAAAACTATAGATTTGACTGATCAGCTTTTGAATGCAAGTGACAAAAACAATGAAGCCTGTGAGTGAGTAAGACTGAGATGCATGACATTAGGCAAGTGGTACAGAACTTTGCCCAGCTGTAAGCGAATAGATAAATGTTGACATTTTCAAATGGTACTGTAATATCATCCAATCATCAAGATTTGAGAAACTAGCACTTATTATTAGGTCTTCCTGTCACTCAGCTCATGCTAGTATAGAGCGTACTTTTTCAGGTTTACGTCATCTCCTCATGAACTTTGTTAGAAAAATCTCAAAGAGGATATAGTTGAATCTATTATGTTCCTGCGTTGAACACCTAATAAATAATCAAAGGACCCTTTATGGATGTGAGATTCAATTTTTACTTAAAAGAACAAGGAGTGAAAATAATGAATCTTTTCCTTCATCTGTATGTGAAAGGTAATTTTTTTAAATGATATCTCTAAGGGGAAAATATTATCAAAAGACTTATGTTTATTAATGTCAATTAATGTTCATTTAAAAAAATCGGTGAATGATGATAATGAAGTTTTTGTTTAGATACCTGTTATTGAAGTTATAGTCCATTCATAATAAAGGTATCGAGGCCAATGTTGACATATCTTTATAAAAAAATTACTGTAGCCTATTATAGATTAACTGATTTGATTAATTATTTTTCTATGATAAAAATGCAAATGTATATTTTATTGAAGGAAAAGGGCTGCAGATGCTAACAGAGCAAATATAATTGCAATTGGTTGACCCGCCTCTTCCATTCTCATTTTGTATGTCTAATAAAGTTTTGCAGCCAGAGAGAGGAAAGTGCCAGAATGTAATAAATGGTAAACCTACTGAGAATAAAAATATAGTAAAGAGAGAGATCTCTCTCTCTCTCTCTCTCTTTATGATTTCACTCTTTTAATTTAACTTTTATCGATGTTTGCTATGGTTACTTAATATTAATAGTTTGAAATTAGTAAATAATTTTCAAATAAAAATGGTAGCCTTTAGTCAGTAAATGAAACTGGAAAATTGTTTGCAAGGAATTTACTGATTAATTTTCTAGAGAAAAATGGCAGAGGTAAAATCAGGTTCGAAATATCATATGTTTTCTTTATCGCACCAGTCATCCCAAATATTACTTTAGGAATCATAAGAAAACTTTAATTTTTTTAATCTATCGGAATTACGTCTATTTTTTCCGAAAACAACGAATCCTGCATTTAACATTCAGTTTTTCAAATAAATCACCTCCAACAAGAAATTCTAATATTTTGATGCATATTTGTTCCGAACGAGGTGAACTGGCGTTAAAAAAATAATAGTGTATAAAATCGTATTTCAGACCATTATGTCATAATCTTTTGGGTCCGTCTTGAAGCACAAGAAAACAGATTTATAAGAGAGTTTCTCAATGGGAAAATATGGAAAATGCAATTTCTATAGTAAGAATACAAAATGGTCAGAAATAAATGAAAAATTAAACAAAGACTGGGAAAACATACTACAGTCGTGATAATACACAGGTAAATACGGATATATTATATAAAATATTGGAGAAAATGACTTGAAAATATTGAATCCTGCATTTATATTGAGTTTCTAAAATAAACATCAAATATTGACCATTCTGCAAGAAACAGAAGGATCTTGTTCCAGAAAATCAGAAAGTAGAAAAAGGTCTTGCAAAAGAAAAGAATGCATGAAAAGTGATGGAACTAAAAGATAGAAAATGCAAACAAAAGATTACACAATCAAAAGAAAATGAAAAACTGGATTTACATTGAAAAGTTTCCAAAAATATCAAACAAAACCTCCAAAATATTTTCTGCCATTCAAAAAGATTTCTTCCGTAAAAGAAGAGTTGAAATAGGCCCTCTAAGAACTGAAGGGCGATTAACAAATGAAAAAATTTTTTATGAATATATTAGCAGAAAGATATGAGAAAGAATTTCGGAGAATTGATAATGAAGATAATGATAAGAATAAGAGATGAAAATACAGTAGTGAATATTTATTGGACATAGATATTAATGAAGCCGATATTGTGCAGGCTATAAATGAAATTAAAAATGGGTCAGCAGCCGGACCAGACGGCATCCCTGCCATTTTGTTAAAGAAAGTAGTTCATTCTATCGCAAAGCCACTCACAATATTATTAAGACAAAGTGTAGATACAGGCAAGATTTATGATGAACACAAATTAGCATATATTACCCCTATTTTCAAAAGTGGGTCAAGACTAGAGGCAAGTAATTATAGGCCTGTGAGTCTAACATCACATATTATGAAAGTGTATGAAAGTGTATGAAAGGGTAATGAAGAAAAATATAATGAAACATTTAATGAAAAATAGTTTGTTTAATATAGGACAACATGGTTTTGTGCCCGGAAAAAGTACACAAACCCAACTGTTAGTCCACCATGAAAACATATATAAAAATATGATAAAGGAAATAGATACAGATGGGGTTTACCTAGACTTTGCAAAAGCTTTTGACAAGGTAGACCATAATACATTAGTGAAAAAAATGAGAAAACATAATATTGTGGACAAAGTAGGAAGATGGATAAAAGAATTTTTGCATAACAGAAAACAGATAGTGATTGCAAATGATGAGAAATCGGATGAAGCTAAGGTAATATCCGGTGTGCCACAAGGTACGGTGTTAGCTGCATTGCTGTTTGTTATTACGATTGCAGACATAGACAGTAATGTTAAGGACTCGGCAGTGAGAAGTTTTGCCGATGACACAAGAATAAGTAGAGAAATTACTTGTAATGAAGATAGGAACTCACTACAAAGAGACCTAAACAAAATATATGAATGGGCAGAGGTAAATAGGATGGTATTTAACTCTGATAAATTTGAATCAATAAACTGTGGTGATAAAGAAGGAATGCTATATACATATAAGGGACCTACTAATGAGACAATCACAATTAAGGAAGCAGTTAAAGACCTTGGTGTGATGCTGAATAGGAATATGTTATGCAATGATCAAATAGCAAACTATTGGCAAAATGCAAAGCAAAGATGGGAATGTTGTTCTGGCACTTCAAAACAAGAAAAGCCGATCACATGATTATCCTTTATAAAACGTATGTACGTAGTCCACTTGAATATTGTAATATGATATGGTGCACACTACAAAAGGATATTGCACAAATAGAGAGCGTACAAAGGTCCTTTACAGCTAGAATACAAAGTAGTTAAGGACCTTGACTACTGGGAAAGACAACAATTCTTAAAATCATATAGTCTCGAAAGGAGAAGAGAATGCTACATGATAATACAGGCATGGAAACAAATAGAAGGAATTGCCGAAAACATCATGGAGCTAAAAATATCAGAGAGAGCAAGCAGAGGTAGATTAAAAGTGCCCAAAACTATAGCAGAAAAACTAAGGAAAGCACACAGGACATTAATCCACTACGCACCAGCATCACTAATGCAGCGATTATTCAATGCATTACCAGCTCATCTGAGGAACATATCAGGAGTGAGAGTAGATGTGTTTAAGAATAAGCTCGACAAATATCTAAGCTGCATCCCAGACCATCCAATATTTGAAGATGCAAAATATACCGGAAGATGCATTAGCAATTCTCTGGTAGACATCAAAGGTGACTCACACTGAGGGACCTGGGGCAACCCGAACGAACCGTAAGGTATGGTCTCCTCTCTCGAGGATTCGCAAATGCTGCGTGTCTGTGAAACAATTGCGTATAACAATTAGTTAGGTTTCAATGAAAAGTTCGCACGTCTGTGAATTCGCGCAACTCAAATCGTGTAAGATCAAGGTATTACTGTATTGTTGTATCAGTTTCATATCATAGCTTCGAAACCATTGGAACTGCTAACCCCATCACAAACTCGAATTATCGTAAGATGAACATATTGTAGCTAGGGTCTACCTGTACAACAATAATAAAATGAATGCAAACTGTTCAAGGTCATTTGTTTTACATTTAGTAGAATACTGCTCTGTGGTGTGGATGTCTGCTTCTGCCAGAGATTTATATATTCTGGATAGAGTAGTTCAAGATAGTAGGTTTCTGTTTCATTGCACTAAGTTATGACTTGGCCAATCAATGGATGGTCTCTAATTATTCAATTTCTCGTAAGTTGTATTTTAACAGAACTTTTGTTATCACAACTGATCCCTGATCCTCTTTTCCTGCTGAGAGTGACCAGATTTGCTGAACAGCAGCACCAATATTCAGTAAAGAGGCCATGCTGTCAAACTTCATAGTTCCAGAGGTCTTTCATTCCTAACCCCGTTGGACTGTGGAATACAGTAGTCTCCCTGAGGATGTCGTGCAATTGGAACTTCATAAGTTCCAAGCGATGATGCAGTGCATTACTGCCCAAAGACAATTCACCTTGTATTTTAATACTTTATTTATATTTCTATCTATTTGTCTGTTTTTCTTATTAATTTTTCTTTTTGTCTTTTCTAATAACCAATCTCTTCTTTCTATATTTCCCATTACCTTATGTACCTTCTTTCCAATGAATATCATATTCTTCGGAAGCTTGAATTTCAAGTCAATAACCCATGTAGGCTTGTTCCATATGAATAGGGGGTTTATCTTCTGAATAATAATAATAATAATAATAATAATAATAATAATAATAATAATAATAATAATAATAATAATAATAATATGGGCACTGTGGCAGAGTGGTTTAGCTCATCGATGGACTGGTTAAGCGACACTGGGGCTGGTCAGTCGTCTGATGGGTGACCGCTCTCCTCAGCGTTGATTCCTTGGGAAAGGATCTTTACCACAATTTCCTCAGTCTACTTACCTGTAAATGAGTACCCATTTCCCATGGGGTAGGGCCCAGCTATGGGATAAATAGTAAAACTCAGCAATAATAGGAAGAAATGAAAGAATAAACTACAATGGCAGCAAATGGAACCTCTGGCAACAGAGGGGCTTCGTCCGGCAGCCAGGTATACAGCCCAATCGACGGTGAGGATGGTCAGGTACTTGGAGGTCGTCATCCAGCAACTGACCACCATGACAGTAACCAGCAACCAGTGACTGGAGCTGCAGAGGCAAACCAGAAGAAATGGACAAGAGAAGAAAATAAGGAAATATGAAGATGCTACATCAACCCAACAGAAAGAGGATACAGAAGAAGACTGGTCAACACCTGGAATGAGAGAAATAACACCCTAAACAGAACAGAGGCTGGCAGACCAAGTAAGGAACATAAAGAAAAAGAACTGGCTCCCCACAAGAGAAAGAGAGGACTGGAAAGAGAAATAACACCCAGCAACAAAGGACATGAAGATGAACTAAGAGACAATGACACAGAAAACGACACGAATGATGAGCTACCAAACAACAACACACGAGGAAACACCAAAGATGTAACAGAGAGGTCGGGATGGGTAGAAAAGATCAGACAATGGATGAAGCCAGATACAGAAAGAACAAAGATCCCCTCCATGAAAGCCTACAACACAGAGAAACTAAGGGAAAAAACAAGTGAAATTAATGAAATAATAAGACTAATACACACCATCAGTATCACAGAAAGATATAACCTGGCATATACAGGAGCAACACTAGTAGTAGAACTCATGGGGATACAAACACCAACACCACCAACCCAACAGAAACCAAAACAGCAACTGCCTTGGAAAAGGCGCCTGGAAAAACAAATCATGGCGATGAGATCAACTTGAGCAAACTGAAAGAGATGGCATAAAAGAGGCTAAGAAGCAAGAAAACAAGAGAGGAACTGAATGAGAAATACAAAGTACAGGAGAAGGGATTAAACAACACGATAGAAGATATAAAAAGAGGCTTAAATCCAAAGCACATAAGATCCAACAGTACATGAACAAGAATAAAGGATACCAACAGAACAAACTCTTTGGAACCAACCAGAAAATACTCTACAGCCAACTAAGAGGGGAAGACAACCACCAGGAAATTCCTGAAGCCGAACCAAGTAAGAGACTCTGGGAAAACATATGGAGCAATCCCGTATCACACAACAAACATGCAACTTGGCTCCAGAAAGTCAAGGCAGAAGAAATGGGGAGGATAAAACAAAGATTCACTGAGATCACAACACACACAGTCAGCCACCAACTAAAGAAAATGCCTAACTGGAAAGCCCAAGTCCTGATAAAGTCCATGGATACTGGCTCAAAAACTTCGAGGCCCTACACTCATGAATAGCAGAACAACTCCAGCATTGTATCACAAACCACCATGTGCCCAAAAGGATGACCACAGAAAGAACATCCTTAGTACAGAAAGACAAGAATAAGGGAAATATGGCAAGTAACTACAGGCCTATCACCTGCCTACCAATAATGTGGAAGTTACTAACAGGTATCATCAGTGAAAGGTTATACAACTACCTAGAGGATACAAACAACAACAGAGAGGCTGCAGAAGGAAGTGTAGGGTCACAAAAGACCAGCTCCTGATCGACAAAATGGTAATGAAGAATAGTAAGAGAAGGAGAACCAACCTAAGCATGGCATGGATTGACTACAAGAAAGCCTTCGACATGATACCGCACACGTGGCTAACAGAACGTCTGAAAATATATGGGGCAGAGGAAAACACCATCAGCTTCCTAAAAAAAAATACAAAATGCAACTGGAATACAATATTCACAAGCTCTGAGATAAGACTAGCAGAGGTTAACATCAGGAGAGGGATCTTTCAAGGTGACTCACTGTCCCCACAGTTCTTTGTAGTAGTCACGATTCCCATGACAAAAGTACTGCAGATGGATGTATGCTGGATACCAACTCAAGAAAGGAGGCAATTGAATTAACCATCTGATGTTCATGGACGACATCAAGCTGTATGGTAAGCACATCAAGGAAATAGACCCAGACTGTAAGGATTATATCTGGGGACATCAGGATGGAGTCTGGAATAGAAAAATGTGCCTTGGTCAAAATACTAAAAGGCAAAGTAACAAGGACTGAAGGGATAAAGCTAGCAGACGCAAATAGCATCAAACAAAGGATGAGACAGAATACAAATACCTGGGAATAATAGGAGAGGATATAAAACACCAAGAGATGAAAGACACGACCAGGAAAGAATATATGCAGAGATTTAAGGCAATACTCAAGTCAAAACTCAATGTCAGAAACATGTCGAAAGCCATAAACACATGGGTAGTACCAGTAATCAGATAAAACACAGGAGTAGTGGAGTAGATGAAGGCTGAACTCCGCAGCATAGACCAGAAAACCAGTAAACACATGACAATACACAAAGCACTACACCCAAGAGCAAATACAGACAGACTATACATAACATGAAAGGTAGGGGGGAGAGGGCTACTAAGCATAGAGGACTACATCAACATCGAGAGCAGAGCACTGGGGCAATATCTGAAAACCAGTGAAGACGAGTGGCAAAGGAGTGCATGGGAAGAAGGATTGATAAAAGTAGATGAAGACCCAGAAATAGACAGAGACAGGAGAATGAAAAACAGAACAGAGGAATGGCACAACAAACCAATGCACAGACAGTACATGAGGCAGACTAAAGAACTGGCCAGCAATGAAACATGGCAATGGCTATAGAGGGGATAATTCAAGAAGGAAACAGAAGGAATGCTAACAGGCCCTAAGAACCAGATTTTTTCAAAGAACAATAGATGGAAATAACATCTTGCCAATATACAGGAAGTGCAATATCAAAGACGGGAACATGAACCACATAGCAAGCGAATGTCTGGCTCTTGCACAGAACCAGTACAAAAAGGGGCGTGTTTCAGTAGCAAAAGCCCTCCACTGGAGTCTGTGCAAGAAACACCAGTTAGCTTGCAATAATACGTGGTACGAACACCAACCTGAGGGAGTGATAGAAAACGATCAGGCAAAGACCCTCTGGGACTATAGGATCAGAACAGATAGGGTGATACGTGCCAATAGACCAGACGTGATGTTGATTGACAAAATCAAGAGGAAAGTATCACTCACTGATGTCACAATACCATGGGACACTAGAGTAGATGAGAAAGAAAAAGAAAAAATTGATAAGTCTCAAGACCTGAAAATCGAAATAAGGAGGATATGGGATATGCCAGTGGAAATTGGACCCATAATCATAGGAACACCAGGCACAATCCGAAGATCCCTGAAAATGAATCTAGAAAAACTAGATACCAAAGTAGCTCCAGGACTCATGCCGAAGTGAGTGCTACTAGAAATAGTGCACATAGTGAGAAAAGTGATGGACTCACCCAGTCGAATAGAATGACTGTGATAGAAAAAAAATTAACAACAGTAATAATAATAATAATAATAATAATAATAATAATAATAATAATAATATTATTGTTATTATTATTATATTATTATTATTCATTTTATGCAGTGAAAATTATTGTATGACAAAACATCAAGGAATAAAAAATGAGAAATGATAGGGGAGAAAGGGAAGGTAGTTGTGTGTACTGTTATTTGCATGTGTGTGTGTGTGTGTGTGTGTGTGTGTGTTCATGAGTGCTACAGGCTATACATATGAAGGAGTGCTACAGGCTATAAACATGTTACAAATATGTACATATGAAGGAGTGTTTCTTACCACTGTATCAGTTGTTCTCTCTCTCTCTCTCTCTCTCTCTCTCTCTCTCTCTCTCTCTCTCTCTCTCTCTCTCTGCATTTTGCATGATTATTTAATTAAAAGTTACAGTATTGTACTGTAACTTTATTTAACAAAATGTGGAAAAGCAAACTTTAAAAACCCACAGTCCAAGTGGTATGCCCCTCGCAGTCACCTCTCTCTGCCAGAAGCTGATGTTTCTTGAAATCTCTTGCTTCTCCTGACCCATACTTAAGAAAAGTCTCTGATGGGCCAGTCTGTGGAGGGCTGTACATTTAAAGTGAGCTCTCAGGGCTCTGACTGGGCATAGCAACATCGTGTCCTCGCCCCCTATGAAGTCCTTTAAACCTTGATGAGGAGGCAGAAAAACCATCGAACCATGGCAGGGTTCAGGGTCTTTGCCACGAACTCTGAGAGGAAGGTGAAGCCAATCAATGTCCATCCATGGGTGTGGGTTGTGTTGTTTGAGGGCACACACAGTTCCCTTACCCTTATTGATGCCAATGCCAACAGGAAAACTGTTTTAAGGGTCAAGTCCCAGTCTGATAACCTTCTGAGCAGTTCATAGAGCAGTTTCCTCAGGGAGGCCAGGACCTTGGTGATGTTCCACTCCGGGGGTTTCAATTCTTGAGGGAAGCAACTCTTCTCGAAGTTTCTGACCATGTCTGACAGCTCCCATGATGCTGAAAGGATTATGCCACTAGGTTTGAATATTTGGGCGAGGGTGACCCTATAACTTTCAACTGCAGACACAGAAAGGTGCTCCTTGACGCAGGAAGAGAAGGAATTCTGCCACATCCCTCAAAGATGTTTTGAGGGGATGGAGATCACCTGCTACTGCACCAACAAAGGAATATCTTCCATTTTCCCTGGTATTGACCGAGGGAAGAGGGCCTGAGGGGGCTGGCAATGACCACAGCAGCTTCTCCTGGGGCCTGAGGGGGCTGGCAATGACCACAGCAGCTTCTCCTGAAAAACCTCTCTTTCTAAGAAGTTCTTGGATAGCCTCCACCCGGGAAGATGGAGGGAGGCCACCACCCATTGTGTTCTTGATTCATCATGGTAGGTGTGGGGGAAGTTGCCTTGGTATGCCCACCAGCTGGTGGAGGAGGTCTGCAAACCAATCCACTTGGGGCCACTTTAGAGTTACAAACGTCACTCTCAGATCTTGGGACATGAACAACCAGTTGGTGACCTTCTAAAGTTGGAGATGGCTGAACAGGGGGAAGGCATGCACGTCCCGATTGTCCCACAGGTGCTGGGAGGCAACCTGCAGGATGGCTTTTTGGTCGGAAACCAGTGAACATTACAGAGGTAACTTCTTGTTCCTTGCTGTGGCAAACAGGTCCAATGTGGGGCCTACCCAATTCCATACCCATTATCTGATCTGCACTGCTTAGCTGGTCCACCACGATGTTCTTCCCGGGGATGTACCTGGCTGATGGCATCAGTTCCCTGGTGTCTGACCACTCATGCACTTCCACGGCTAAATCGTTCAGGTAGTAGGAAATTGTACCTCCTTGCTTGTTTATGAATACGACCACTGAGGTATCGCTTACGACTACCATGGTCTTTCAGTGAAGGAGATCTTGGAAGAGTTGGAGTGCCAGCCAGACTGTTTGCGTCTCCAAGTCGCTGATGTGTTGTCAACATCATTCCTCGTCCCATGCCCCTGAAACACGTGCCATTCAGGTGGGTGCCCCAGCCCCTTTGGGATGCATCTTGAGCATACCAGCATCTCAAGGATAGGCAGCTTAACTTCACCCTCTGCAGATGGTTTTCTGGGCTCCTCCACCACTGCAAATCCTCCAGTATCTTCCTTGTCACACTTATATCCCTGTCCTGGCCTACGAGTGGCATTCCCCCCCTTCTCCTTCATTCTCCATTGCAGAGAACAGATACACATCCTGCCCCTGGGTACCAATTTTTCTAAGGACACCAGGTGGCCCACCAGGACTTGCCACTTCTTCATTGGTTGGCAAGGATTGGACAGGCAGGAGTCGGATACTTTAGGAACTTGGTTGGCCTCCATTGTGAAGGGTAGGCCTTTGCCCCCACTGTGTCGATTATCATCCCCAGGCACCTGATCCCTTGTGTCAGTACTAGGTCTGACTTTGTGGGGTTGATCAAGATTTCCAGTCCCTGCAAAAAATGCAGAACCTCGTCCCTGGCCTTTGCGGCTTGCTCCACTGAAGTTACTAGTATGAGGCAGTTGTCTAGGTACCTGTGTAGTCATATACTTCTCCTGTGGGTCCACTCCAATACCAGTTGAAACATGTGTGCAAAAACTTAGGGGGTCCAGTTGAAACACTCCTGTGAAAACTTGGGGAGCTGTCACAAGGCCAAAGTAGAAAGCCCTGAATTGGTGTGACCTGGGAGACAAACTGCAGGAACTTCCAAAAGGAGGGGTATATCAGGATGTGGAGATATGCATCTTCCAGGTCTAACAGGGCCATGAAGTCTCATTCCCTGACTGCCACCGAGATCAACTGAGCCGTCTCCATTTTGAATGGTGTCACTTGCATGTAGTTGTTCAGGGTCAACAGATCTATGGCGGGTTTCCATCCGCCCAGTGCTTTCTCCACCAGGAGAGGCAACTGTAGAAGCCCAATGTGTTGTCCTCCACTACTTCTACCACCCATTCTGTAGCAAGTCTCCTAACTCCAGTTGCAGGGCTCTCCCCTTGGGCGAGTCACTCCGGTAAGAGGGGAACTCAAATGGTTCTGATGTCAATGGTGGTTTTTGCTTGAAGGGCAGGATGCATCCCTCCCTGAGGATTTGGACCATCCACTCCTCTGCTCCACACCACTGCCACACCAGCCACTTGTTCTCCTGACAGTCCCCACCTTGGGCAGGTGTGGGGTTGGGAAGCTCCGAGCCTCATCTAGAACCTCCTCTCTTCCCTGTCCAGTTCTCCTTCTGGGTCTGAGGGGTTAAATGGCACAGAAGGCCTGGCTTCCTCTTTCTCATGCTTTCCCTTGAGGGGCTTAGTGGTTCTGTTGTTGAAATTGGGGAGGAAACAACAGTGTTGCAGCAATCTGGAGCCTATCCTGGGCCACGGGGCCAACAGACTGCCCTCTCGGGCTGACCTGAGGGAGACCAAGAAAAGGGGGTCCTTTGCATCCCTCTCTTCTCCGTCACAGCTTGGTTCAATACCTTTGGAGGGGAGTACATAGATATGTCCATGAGGGTCTACTCCTTGGGTTGAGCCAACTATCGACTGAAATGTGTTTCTGAGCCACTGAAAAAAGCACATCCCTCCTCTTCATGATGATGTTAGCCCATGCATGGGCCACATGCTTGACTATTTAAGGTAGGGCCTTGCCTGGTGGGACCATGTACTCCTTCATGGCTTGCCATTTTGCAGGTGGTATGACCTCCTTCATTTTTCTAATCCATGCTCCTTGGCCCTTATCTAACCAGGAGATAGCCTTCATTGCCCTTCCTAACATTACCTCCTGGCTCATTATCTCCCCACTAGTGAACTTGGTGCCAATCTGTCAGAGACTATCCAGAGGGACACTGCCCAAAAGCCAGCACACTGATGAACTTACATTCCCAGGAAGGGCACAGGCCTCCTCTGGTACATAATACTTGGCCTGGTGGGGAAATGGTGGGGAAAGCAACTTCTGGGACCTGGAGGTGGCTGAAGACCCCTCCTAATAGTCTATCCAACTCCTTCATGATACTTGTTACCAGTGGGGACCAAGGAAGGCATACTGTTTGCTTGGTCTCTGGTTGACTGTTGGCCATATGCTCCAGGTACGAGAGGCAAGGGTATTCCTGTGAACCTTAAAGACGAAGTCTGTAAAACCCCCTCTCCTTGTCTGGAACTTCTAGGAGGGCTGACTCTCCCCCTTCTTCCAGGTTTGCTGCACCTCCCAGAGTAGCAGGTCACAGGGGCCCCGGTCTCTGTCCTGTTCCACCAGGTGGTTGTCTAGTAATGGCTGTCATGGGGAGGTTGAGGTGTATCTGGTTCTACCTATGCTGTCCTGTCCTGATGTCTGGTGTCTGGAATGATAGGGAGATTCAAGGGACCCAGCTCTGCAGCAGCCACCCTTGGAGTGGAACCATTCCTGGGACCTGTCTCCCAAATGAGAGAGACACATGTCTCCCTGGCTTTCTGTCAGCATGCCGCATTGGTGAGTAGTGTTGTTGTGCTCCATCTTGCTCCTGCCTTGAGAAGGGGTGCCTCCATGATCTGCTCTTGTACAAGATTGGAAGCTCCCCTGGTGGGGTACTGGGATGAACCACTTCTGCAGTGGTGTTAGTGTTCTTGTTCCAATCTGTTGGAGCAACGGGACTTGCTCCTCCTCGAGCAGCGCCTGCACGGCGGAGACCTTCATCTGCTGGATGCCGTTCCCGGTCAGTCTCTCTCCTGCTGCTCTGAAGAAGGTCCCACTGCCAACAGTGGTCTGGAAGGGAAGTCTGACTCTGCTGAGGGGGATCTCTGTCTTGCCCAGCTGCGTGACTGGTGGGCCTGCTTTTCCACCCTCTGGTACTTGATCGGCTGGGGAGGGCTGTAGGATGACACCAGCCCCTTTTTCCCATCCCTGTGCTTGGCTCCACTGACTCTGTGGAGGCGCTCTCCTGCACCACTTCCTTGAGGAACTGCAAAAGAGCTTGCAATACCTGTTCAGGTTTCTTCTTACTTCTGGGCTTAGTGGGAGTAAAAAAGATCCTTGCCAGGAGTCACAGGGAACAGAGGAGTTTGCAGGGGCAACGACGATGGGGAAGGGGGGAGGAATGGATACGGTTCTCCGGAGATGGAGGTGGTCTTCTTCCTTTTTCTTTTTTCTTATTTTCCCAACTGAGGCTATGACCATCTGCGCACTCTCCACAAAGCGCCCTAAGGGAACATTCATGACCCCTGCATGAGATACAAACCGAATGGGGGCCTACTTCTATCGCTAACATGAACTTACGGCAAGGTTTATCCCTTGTCTGCACAATGATGCATTTGGGCTTCCAGTTTTCTTCCATCACTGCAGGAAGAGAGATAAGATAACACACAAACACTAGGTATGTCACGAAAACACTAACACATGCAATCATGTAGGAACAGCGTTCACTGTTATGACACCAGGAATTATCTCTCCAAGAAAAAACTTCCCACAATGTTATTCAGGCTATATAGGCAAGGATGGAATCCCATCTAAAAAGAAAACAACACTTATTCTGCATACTATTCTCTTCGTTCCAAAAGGATGATGCACGTGGGTCATGTTCTAGTAAGCCATTCTGTCCTGCACCAAGGGACAAAACAACACGCAAAGCACAGAAATATAATTTCACAGATGTGCAGGTGAAAGCCAAGTGCTACACAGTCCAACAATCACTAGGCATGGGGAGTACGTACTCCCAATCACAAAGAAAAAAGAACAGTATGAACGAATACGAGAGACAACTCTGTAAACAAGAGGACACAATGGAAGAGGGGTTGATCCAGGTCACACATATGGCGCTAGGATTTTGTTTTTCAGAGATGATTCAATAATAGCCAAAGTGAGGTACGTACAGAATACTCCATATATGAAAACGGAGGTTTGTATGTGTCTGTACAAACAAACTGGTGAATTTTTAATAATAATAAAACTACAAAATCATAATGTAGATTAATAAAGCTGATTAATAAAAAAATAATGGAATGAAATGAAATAACAAAATTTAGGTTAAAGGCCAAGTGCTGGGTCCTACAAAGTCATTCAGCACTGAAAAGGGAATTTGAGAGTAAAAAGGTTTTAACGGTGCAACAGGAGGAAGACCCAGCAGTGACACTATGAAACAATTATTAGGAGAGGGTGGAAAGTAAGATGGAATTAAGAGAATATGATCAATTATTAGGAGAGGGTGGAAAGTAAGATGGAAGAATAACAATATGATTGGAAGTACAGTCAAAGGAATGAAAGGAGTTGCAGCAAGAGGCTGAAGGGATGCTGCAAAGAAACTAAAGTAATGCCTAAAGTGCACTGCATGAGGTGCACTGACAGCAGTGCCCCTTTATGGGGATAAAAAACATATTTATCATGAAAGATACTGGGTAAAAACAAAAATGCATCCGGATTCCATCCAGTCAACCAGAATGGAACCAGGATGTGTCAAGAAATGGCAGTACAAGCAGTCCCTGGTTAACGGCAGGCTCGGTTAACAGAGATCTGGCTTTACAAGGCGCTTGTCTAGCGACGAAAATCGGCAATTTTCGGCGCCGAAAATCACCGATTTCCACTTATCAGCACCGATAATTGGGTACTGCTGCCTATACATATCTGAGAGTATCTCAGAAAAGGTCGATTGTAGAATGAACATCAAGGACATACAGTGCCTGAAGGCTAATGAAGAAGTTGTTGTTCCAACTTCATTAGCTTTCCTAAATATAGGCCAAAAGCTCCCCTGAATCTAAGAGTGGACTCAGGAAACCAAGCCTAATCACGAGAAGGTACCATATGTTCTTCGATGGTGGGTGAGAAATGTCCTTGCCAGCACACTAAAGGTTATGAATGGAGCCCTGTGCTTCCAATCCTGCTCAGGTAATACCCAAAAATTCCCACAGAATAGAGAGCTTCTTACTCTTTCCCATAACCAACGATGCAGGGAGAGTTTGTGCCAGACAATAGAGAGCTGGACCTTGGCATTGGGTGTACTCAGCTGGCACCAGGCTGTAGGTGGAGCCAGGTAAGCTGGCTGCCAGATAACTAATCGGTCAGGAGCTGGCAGCTGCTCCTAGGAGCTCGTAGTAGGACTGGTGCCCAGCCATAGCTGGAGCCAGGCGAGGTAAAAAAAATTTGGGCTGATGGGTGCTCCTGGAAGCCCTGAGCACTGTTCCCTGCTGTGAAGATAGCCTTCTCTTCCATCTGTTCTTGAGAGAGAGAGAGAGAGAGAGAGAGAGAGAGAGAGAACGGATCCAGGTCATGGAAGAGTCCTTGTTCTCAGTGAAAATTCCCAAGGCGAACGAGCAAACCACGTACCGAGCCAGACGTAGCTCAATACCCATTTCCGCTCTCTCAAAGGTATTTATAGCACCTCTGAACAAGAAACCCCTTCTCTTTGATAACCCAGGCAGCCCAAGGTCAGCCCACATAAGAGCCTACCACCACTGATGGTGTCTCTTGAAGCAAGGTAGTTCGAGGAGGACCAAAAGGTGGAAGGATTCTGGGAGAGTTCACCAAACAATCGCAGCAATCTGGGAACCATAAACTACCAAGCAGAATGGGGCTATGAAGAACATTGTAACATTCTGACTATCTGAAGTCTAGCCCTTCCTTAACCTTTCAAACATTGTAAGAGCATAGAAGTCTAGGTTGGAATCATCTTGCAGAATGGTGATGTTACTGACGCTATAAGGTTCCTTAGGTTTGTAGGCAGACAAAGTCGGGCTGTCCCACAGATAGCACATAACCTGACAGAACAGGACAAAAAAGGCCCCTCAGACGCAAGAGTGAGTTCCTGACAGTTTAGTTGATTCTCCAGAAATCCCAGTTGGACTCAAAAAATTCTATCAACCATTCACCGCTAATGTAAACCATAAGGACTGTGGTCTTGTGTAAAGGAATACTGCAGTCTAGGAAGAGTGACAACGAGAAGGACTGAAGCCTTATGCTAAAGGTTTTCAGTTCTCTGACTAAAGTGTGAAAGTTCTGATCTCCTAGGGACATGTCCCAGAAAATCCCCAGTTCCCAGAGCGGGCTCTCAACAAGAACAAGGAGTGAGAAGCAGTCCAAGACTGGTCTCATGAAGAGGGACTTCCTCCAAAAGACTAAAATCGGACAGATACCATCGTAGGTCCCATTGAAAAATCAGGTCTTGAAGAAAAACAGTGGAGCCCCGGCTATGATTCCTTGTCCCTCTTGATCTTGTGGGACAGGTTGAAGATCAAGGCCAGAAAAGAAAACAGAGGAAAGTTGGCAAAGACTCAAGAGAAGGCTTGTGCCGTAGATGTCGAAGCCTAAACCCCTGAACTGGCAGGCTCTGTCTTGCAAGATGGGTCTGAGAAATCTTAGAGTCTGTATGTGGACATGAAAACAAAGTATTCTTACATATCCAAGAAAACTCCATACAAACATCCCTGGAGAATGGACTACAGGATTGTTTGGTTTGCTCTGTAACCGAGCAAACTAGTAGAACATCGTGCAGCCTCACAGACAACTATGTGGGCTAGTTGTCGAGCCTGCTGATACTTGAAAGTCCCAGACACATGATAACACCCAGCATGAGCTCAGTGACATCTCGTATAGACTGAAAACACATGCGGAACTGTACTTGGCTAGAACAAACGTACAACACTCTTATCAGAACTTGGCAACGACTTCCGCCTCAGTCATAGACAACACTCTACGAGAAAAGTTGTGAAAAGGAACTAGGAATTCAGTGGTGGGAGCCTTGTATGGCTAGAAGCAAAGTGTTCTGGGACAGGTGTCAGTTCGTTGGGGATTCCGCGCCAGAATGCTGGTGCCAAGAGCTCTGAAGGTGATCAAGTGCTGCTATACAGACAATAGACAGCACTTCCTTCTGCCTGGAGCTCATGAAAAGTCTTCCACAAAAGAACGCTGAGGAGTGAAGAAATTGTCATCCAAAGGAAAAAACTGACCCATGCTTCTCCCAGTAGAAAAAAAGGGACACCAAAGCTCCCTTCTTGCAATCACAATGAAGGAGTTGAAATCTCAAAAACTAACTAACTGTCCTTATCTACACAGGACAAGATTAAGAGAGCTGCCAAAGTGATTTCTCCTGGCAACACTTAGGATTCTCCTAGTGAAATTTCATGGCAACACTTAGGATTCTCCTAGTCTCCTATCTTTTTAGCACCAGCTCCTGACATCAGTCAGGAAAAACCTTTCCTTCAAAACTTGACAAGAACTCAGCCGGGAAACTAATTCTGTTAAGCAACAGAGGGAGTGAAGGACAAAAAGCACTTGTTTACTCCCTTACTACTAAATCTACATCCTCCTCAACCAATTTAGCAACATTTTGTTGCAAGGAGACTGCAGCCGGAAAAAGAACTGCTGCTGGATCTAACAGAGATCCCAGAGCCTTCATTACACCTGCCCCTGAAAAAGATTGCACCTTCAACTTTTTCCTACACTCTTTGCTACTTTATTATCTCTATTCATCTGTGTCAATCCTATCTCTAGATTTACCTCTGGACTTACACTATCTCGAAGAAAGGGGAAAATCTGCTGCTAACACTGCCTACTTCGTGCCTGGGGGCCGGCAGATCCTACCTTCAAGGTTTGCGGTTTTCCATGACCCTGGCACCCGTTAGGGCTGGTTCTGGAACAGGCAGGGGAGCTGAAAAAGAACAGCTAGTTTCTGTTTCCCTATTACCTATATTTTGTTCTTTGAATTCTGATAACTTAGTCATAAAACTAAAAAACAAATTTGTCATGCTAGCTGATGATTTATCTTCCAACTTCCTGAATAACTCTGATTCTATAGCTTCCTTATCTAAACTCTGAGTTTCTACTTCTGGTTCCCTGCATTTGCTCTTGGAAGCTAGAGATTTTCTATGCTTAACATAATCCTCCATCTGATCTTTTGACCAAGACCTACATTCGTCAAATCTCAAAGTTAAGCTACATTGCACCTTCCTACAAGCTATACAAACTGAATGTTTGTCATGTTTTCATGTTGAGGGTACTCATCCTCCGTTTGCAAGCTGTGCATGATCGGTGAGTTGCAGCGTCTCCAGCAGTTGCGGTGTCGGTCGCAGTAGTTGTACCCGAGGTTGAAGCAGTTGTGCTATCCAAGGGGGGTGTCTTTTTATCTAATCTATCCATCACGAGTCCAAAACAAGCCAGAGTCCAGACAGGAGAGAAAAATCCAATGCCAGGCAACAGAGCAATCCAGGAGAAAAGGCGAAAAACTGGTCCAAGTCGGTATCCAATATCAATAAAGTCAGTATATGGGGTTGGGCTAATAACCAAAAGTTCGCCTGAAGCAGGAAACATCCATGCAGCAAGGAAAACAGAAAGCAATTGGGGAACCCGGCCTCGCGCAGCTGGGACTTGCAGCAGCGTTGCCAGCGGTGCTCCAAGTAACTCATCTTGACAAGATTTCCTGTAAGCGTTGGTAACGCTGACAGTTAATTACCCAATTAGTGGGTAAAAGTTATGGGGATATATGTTACAGGGAACAGATCAACACTTTTTTTGGAAGTGTACATAGCGTGATCTTAGCGATCTAACTTCACTCGCACTTTTTCCCCCTCTCTCTCTCTCTCTCAGCCTCTCTCTCTCTCTCACCGTTTACCGATTCTCTCTCTCTCTCCCTGACCTCACTCATTCTCACAAAGCAACTAAATGGACTATTTAAAGAAACACAGTATTTCCTACAAAAATAGGTTTATTATTCAAATAACCCAACAAGAAATGAGTAAAACAAAGCAAAGATTAAAATGCATAATAAATTAATTATCGAGTCAGATAACTAAACTCTAAATTGCGAAGCACTTCTGACTAAAGAAGTCTCACTATGGCTAATAGCCTGGAAATACACAAAATCTCACATACTCCCAAATCAACAACTAAACGTCATGTCAAAAAAAAATCTATCACATAAAGAGACTGACATTGCAAATGACTTGCATATGTCCTCTTTATCAAACCACCCAGCTATTTCCACAAGTCCACAGACATCTGTCGAAAGAATTAAATATGATAGAAAACTCCCAAAAATACATGAAATACAAAACACAATAATGGAAAGTGTAAAATGCATAGCCAAGATATGGCAAACGTGGCATAACAAAATAATAATATGAAAGAGGTATGAATATTCATATTAAATTTCCCACACCAGTTCATAAGTTCATAATGATTAGAAAGTCATGGTAAAAATCACAAGTTCAATTTTCTCCCATAAAAACAGAGATTTGAGACTCTACCTTATCTGCCGATTTTCAAAGCCTGGAACCACTTCAAAGTTATGACTGGATAACTGCAGTTCTATCACGTTAATGAACGAGCAAACTCACTTTTAGGGCAGATTTTGGCATAATCTAGATCAAAGTAACGCAAGTACTCATGAATATACATAGCGCTTCGGAGATCACCTGATCTCCAATATTGCTGAGCTTCTCGCGCAAAGAGCTGAAGGAATCAAAATATGCACTGTTTCAGCAATCTCGCATCGAATCTCTCGACCCAGTTCGCTCTCACTCCGAACCTTCCACGATAACATCTTAAAGCATTGAAGCTATGAAATGCATATATGTGTCCTTTAAATATATAGTTTGGGCTGGTGGATAACCATGGCTAATTCAGATATTCAGGGAGTGTACTGCAATATAGTATAGTAATCTTCACACTCCTATATTTTTACTCCAACCATTTATTTCTTTTTTAAGGGTAACGTATTAAGCTAACTTTTAAATGAAATTACAGTAACTTTAATTTCATTTAAAAGTTATCTTACTACTTTGGGAGCACGATCAGGGTCATAATAGCGTTTAAACTCTAGAAAGAAGCATTTATTAGCACTTTTAGAGGCTGTACCAAAATTACGTGAAAACTCGTTTTGCGCGAGGAGTTCTGGAAACTAACCTCGTGCAAGTTCGGGGTATGACTTTACTCTCTCTGCCTTGTCCTCTAATCTTCTGGCTTCCGAAAAAATGTTGAGTATGTTAGGATAATCTTTCAGTGAAAGATTCAAACTCACTCTCTGGTAGCTAGCAGTCCTGGGCATTTATGATACTTAGATGAAGGATCTCTCATGCAATACTGAGATGTACGGTACTTTTTTTTTGTTGAGATTTAAAACAACCAGATACTGTACAGAACTACTTCATCCTGGGAGTGGACTGTTTTCTTAGGATTCCAACCTATTTTGTCACTGTCCATTATTTTTTACATAGCTTTGTATGTACAGGGTTATTTCCCATTTAGTACAAGAAACAAATGTTCAGATACCCACAGTCAAGAACTACTCAAGTAATAAAACACAGGTCAACCATCACTAATCCGGTTCCATCACTAATCTCGACTAGCGCATTTTCAAATTTCCCGGGTCACCACACTAATTTGCTGCATGAGAACAGCATAAAATATAAATAAGAAAATCATAAGTGTAACAATGTCAAACACAAACAAACTGTAGAAAGTTCTCCGAAGGCAGCAAATGAGTTTGTGTGTTTGTATGTACCCTGTGCTCACAATTGCATTTATCTTTTAGGTTGCAAAAATAAAAAAAATGGGAAAATAGTAAAAATATATATAAGAATACCTGTAGTACAAAATATAAATACAAAAAGCCATAAGCGTAACAACACAAACCAAAAAGAAGCTGCAGGATGCTTTCTGATGCCAGCAGATGAGTTTGTGCATTCATTTGTACCCTATGCACACTATTGCATTTATCTTTTAGGTTGTAAAAATAAAAACTACGAAAATACAGTAAAAAATATAAATGCAAATAGCATAAAATATATTATATTATAAAATCATAAGGATAACAACACGAAACAAAACAAGTTGTTGGAAGTTATCCAAAGCCAGAGAATGAGTTTGTGCGTTTGTACGTACTCTACAAACACAACTGCCTTTATCTTTTGGGTTGTATAAATAAAAAAATGAGAAAATACAGTAATAAAAATAGATGAGAATTGCATAAAAGATAAAGAAAAATCTGTGACAAAACAAACCAAAACAAGCTGTAGCAAGTTCTCCAAAGCCAGAGAAGGAGTTTGGCTATTCGTACGTAACTTATGCACGATTGTGTTTATCGTTTGGGTTGTAAAAATAAAATATGAGAAAATGCAGTAATAATATAAATGAGAGCAGCTTAAGATGTAAATAAGGAAATCGTAGACGTAACAACATGAAACAAAACAAGCTGTAGGAAGTTCTCCAATGTCAACAAATGAGTTTGTGCGTTCGTGTGTACCGTGTACACGATTGCATTCATCTTTTGGGTTGTAATATAAAAAAATGGCAAAATGCAGTAAAAATATAAATGAAAACAGAATAAAATATAAAAAAGAAAATCATAAGCATTACAACATGAAACAAAACAAGCTGTAGGAAGTTCAATGCCAGTGAATGAGTTTATGCGCTCGTACACACAATTGCATTTGTCTTTTGGATTATACAAATAAAAAGAAAATACAGTTAAATATAAATGAGAATAGTGTAAAATATATATAAAAAATTCTAAGAAGAAGAAGAAGATGGGAGTCATGACAGCCTTTCACCTAAAGACATGCAAACGTGCACAGTTGCAAATTCCAGCTCTTCACTTTGGAGGCAACTGTGATGAACTTTCTTGCTTAAGTCAACAGAATTACCTATATTATTTATTTTGACTATGCTTCATTAAAACTTCACTTGATTTTCATTTGTTTCTTTTTTCCTTATTAACCAACCTGTACTGATTTACAGTGTTTTAAAAGTAGGATGAGATGGTTAACTATTGGGTTAAGGTATTCTAACCTTAACGCTCTACAATCTGGCAAAATCACTAATCCGGCACTCTTCAGTTCCCAATGATGCCAGATTAGTGATGGTCAACCTGTAATACTGTGCAACGGATCACCTGAAGCTACTGATATCTTTCCCACAGAATATGTATCATCAGTGTAAGTCAACCTGTAATACTGTGCAACGGATCACCTGAAGCTACTGATATCTTTCTCACAGAATATGTATCATCAATGTAAGAAGTGCTTTTTTCCATATTACATCGCTGTCAATACCATGAGTTCACACCACATTACTGTATATTTTGTAATGCTTATATCAACTTGTCCTCCAATGCAAACATGCATTTAAAACCGTAGTTAATCAAGTTAATTCTTGAAAAATAACAACTGCCAGGATATGCAGTGCCAAGCAAGACTTCCTGCCATACAATACACAAAATAACTCACCTTGACTGCTCTTTTGGGAGTCTCCACTAAAACAGGAGGTAAAACTCCCTTATAGAGTGAAAGGACTCCTTCATTTCTTGCCATCTTCCTCATGCAATCGTACACTGATGTGTAGTAATGAGGATCATTGGGATTTCCAGTTGTCTGGATCTGGAACCTTGTTTTCACAACATCTAAGGGGTGCATTATACATATTTCCGTGAAGCCTGAAATGAATAGACAGAGTTAATGAGAAAATCAATACCTCTAAAGATGTATTAAAAAGTAAAAACGCACATATCATAAAAATCAGTTATCCCACATAAACCTTTCCCAATTTACGGAATTCAATTCTGAATGTCATAACAAAGACAGGAATTTTACTTTTTTTTTTTTTAATACTTACCTCTCTATTATGACAGCTGTATCTCCCACATTAGTGGAAGGACAGCAGGAGTGTTAAAACTTAAAAATTAACAGGATTGTTTAGTTTGAAGTGAACCTTCTATTGACCCATCCCTTTTGGTTGGTTCCAGCAACTTTTGATGACCATTCAGTTTTTTCTCCGTCCACATGAGTGGAGTTAAGTATATCTTAGTTTAACCAGACCACTGAGCTGATCAACAGCTCTCCTTGGGTTGGATCGAAGGATTAGATTTATTTTATGTGGCTAAGAACCAGTTGGTTACCTAGCAACGGGACCTACAGTTTATTGTGGAATCCGAACCACATTATAGCGAGAAATGAATTTCTATCACCAGAAATAAATTCCTCTTATTCTTCACTGGCTGGTCGGAGATTCGAACTCGCGGCCAGCTGAGTGCTGGCTGAGAACGGAACCCACTCGCCCAACGAAGAACTACATGAGTGGAGAGGTTGGAGAGTAATACAGTGAGTGCTTCCCCAGTTTTGCACATTTCACATTTCCGCTGTTACTTTGTCGCAGATTTTTGTGGAACACATCATTCACTTGTCCACGGGGGGAATTTCACTCATTTGCGGATTTTTCTTTGGGCCCTATCTCTAAAATTATCACTAATTCGCTTTTTTCGTAGAGCAACACTACTTAGTCACTAATTACTGTATTTCTTTCATTAAAATATATGTATACGGAGAGAGAGAGAGAGAGAGAGAGAGAGAGAGAGAGAACTGTGGTTTTTACATTGAAGTCTAAGCACAGTATAAATGGATTCTGTAAGTGAAATAACATTTCAATGATATTTTGCTGTTTTTTTTTTAAAGGATATTGTACTGTTAGAGAGAGAGAGAGAGAGAGAGAGAGAGAGAGAGAGAGAGAGAGAGAGAGAGAGAGAGAGAGACCGTGGCTTTTACATCGAAGTCTAAGCACAGTATAACTGGATTCTGTAAGTGAAATAACGTTTCATTGATATTTTGCAGTTTCTTCCATCAAAGCAATAGGAAACTGAGAGAGAGAGAGAGAGAGAGAGAGAGAGAGAGAGAGAGAGAGAGAGAGAGAGAGAACTGAGGTGTTTATACATACATCAAAGCACAGTGACTTGCTGGGGAAGAGAACCAAAGGCACTTAAACTATGGCTGGGATGAGAATGTTGAGAGTTGCCTAAGTATAAAATTCGGATTTTAAATATTTTTACGGTGATTAGAGATGAAACATCAACAGTGATAAAATATTCTCTTGTGTACTGTTATAATAGGTGTGAAATCATAGTCAACTAAACTTGTAATGAAATAAGGTACAAAATAAATCAGATAAAGCAAAAAATATGGCAATGCTACCCAAGGTCTATAGAATACAAGGGCAACCCATCTTCGTTCCAAAACTGACCGCGCTCTGCGCAGGCCGTTTTCGTGACGTCACGCGCTACTTTCTCCATTAGCTCACAAGAACTGCTTTCAGAGAAACACTGGGAGAAAATTATACAGTTCATCTCACTAGTAGACAGATGGTTTGATCTCTTCAATTCTCGAGTGCCACCTGCAAAAAGTGGGCACGCAATGCTTATGGGTTAAATTTAGAGGAACAAAATGCAGTGCTAGACAAAATGGTTAACACTGCAAAATATTTGACAGTGACTGGTAGCAAAATGGCTTACCCGTTTCAAAAAGGAATCATGATATCCTCAATATCATTACCTAAACTATACAAAATGATGGCAGAAAAGTTTGGTATATCATACATCTTGACGTATAGATTAAACCAAGATGGATTGGAACACTTCTTCGGTTGCCTTCGACAAATGGGAGCATGTTACCAGCATCCACCACCTGTAGCAGTAAAGCACAGAATAAGATGTCACTTAATGGGCACAGAGACTTCTCTCATGGGTTCGAAGGACAACATAGAAGAAAGTGTTAACGGTGACAACATGTCAGCAGCTTCCTTTTCTTGCTTGAATGAGCAGAAATCATCAGCTTCTGATGAACAGTGGCTGCAAAGTGAACTAGCCCTTTCTGCAACGATGTTTTGTTTGCCTGACTCGGATCTTGATGAAGGTAATGAGGATAAGAACATTTCGGGAAATTCTAGGGACACCTTCGACTTAGAAACTGCAATAGAAGAAGAGGAATTAGAATATTTAGGCGGTTTCATTGCAAAGAAGTTTCCACAATACCCGAACTTAGGGTCGAAAGTGTCAGAGGATGATATCTTTTGGATTGGAGCAATAAGCAGAGGAGGGTGTCTGATGAAACCAAACAGGGAATTTATTGCTGAACTAAAAACCATAGAGAAAATGTTTAAGTGCCACAACGGCGAAAAGACCCTGAAAGCGGGTAAGGGTGCGATAAAAAGCCTATCAACAGATATAAAGAAACATGTAGCATTGCCTGAGGAAGTTGTATCATATTTTGTTCGGTGTCGAGCATTTTTCAGGATTAGGATATTAAATAGGTCAATAGTTTCTCAAAGTAAAGTTGAAAAAAAAGCTGAAGAAAACAGTTCTTCAATTAATTATATATATATATATATATATATATATATATATATATATATATATATATATATATATATATTTTGTATATTATATATATCATAGTATTCTTAGTATATCATCATAGACCAGGTCTTGTATAAATATGTAGTCCGATAGTCAAAAATTGTATATATTGTATAATCCAATAATAAACAAGCAACTGAATCTTTACAAATCTATTATTAACCATGTCTTGTATTCTTATTTACCACCCCCGCCAACCACCCATTTAACGCAGATAACAGAGAATTCTAATGTAAATTTACATCTAGTGCCCAAAAAGGCCCTACCCTGGAGTACCATACTGCGTGACGTCACTAATTTATAGCGACATATGGCAGCTCGGCTTTTAATCCGACTTAAGCTGCGCGTGGAGAGACCTTGTATTCTATAGACTTTGATGCTACCTACGTCGATCTGACGTGGATTGCTGGATTTGTTATTTTCGTGTTTTTTTCATGCTTATGGTAAAGTAATTGATATTTTCATTAAAGAATATGTACAGTAAGGTACTCATATACGAGAGAGAGAGAGAGAGAGAGAGAGAGAGAGAGAGAGAGAGAGAGAGAGAGAGAGAGAGAGAGATGTCGTCACAGAAAAATTGCTACTGGAGCCTACGTATGAAATTCGGATTTTAAATATTTTTATGGTGATTAGATCAACATAGTATGAATAGATTCTGTAAGTTAAATAACGTGTTATAGATATTTTGCTGTGTTTTCTCAGTATATGTATACTGAGAGAGAGAGAGAGAGAGAGAGAGAGAGAGAGAGAGAGAGAGAGAGAGAGAGAGAGAGAGAGAGAGAGAATGGTGGCACAAGAATTTTTTAATATATTCATGGGAGATGGTGAAGACTAACCACAAAATGACGTAAACCAAGAACTTGCTGTAGTAAATCATTTTTTTTTATCATAAATGTATTGTACGTAATCACGAAAATACTAACACGACGTAACAAACCTAGCATTCTGTTTGGGGGTAAGTGTCACGTCGTTCTAAACTACCCACGTATTTTAGATGCTCTATACAGTACTGGCACTATACTGAATTACATTCCTGTACAGTAAATATAATTTCAAAATCATCTTACAACACAGGAAAATATCAATATACGTATAATGTATGGCCAGTGCACTACAGTATGCACAAAAGATGCGCAAAGTTACGTAGGCCAAAGAAAACATCCATATCTGAATGATAGGGGATACTTAAGAGTAACAGTTGTAGGCTGGTATACTTAATTTTGCAACATGACTTTGAAATGATATTAGGGTGTTCTGGGATGATAGTTTGATTTATATTTTTGTTTGAACTGTCAAGTTTAGCGATGAATTGTTAAAATAGGCAGTTATAAGCATTTTAGGGGTGTATATAACCTACTTAAGAGTAAACGTAGTAGAAGAGTACTGTAATGTAAGGTTACTTCGGGTGTTTTGGGATGATGGGTTCGGGTGTATTTTTGTTTGAAATTATATTAAATTGCTTATGTATGATAATTTAAGGTATATTTTTGTTTGAACTGTCAAATTAAGCAGTGAAATGTTAAAATAGGCAGTCATAGGCACTTTAGTTTAAGGGGTACACGGTATTTGGCAGTTATAAGCATTTTTAGCGGGGGTTTTCGCATTTCCTCGGATTTCGCATTTCCGCGGTAGGTTCTGGAACCTATCCCCGCAAATAGAGGTATCTAAAAATTAAATTTATTATAAAAATGTCTATTTTTGAAATAAATCTTACCTCTCAGTTACGATAGCTGTTCAGTCATTGAATGAAAGGAGGTAGGAAAAAGGTGTGAGGACAAATAATTAAACTGTAACCCCCACCAAAACAACAAAATTCCAAAAGGAATAAGACACTTCTTACCTAATGATCAGAATCCATCTGCTGGTAGCCTACTGTTGCTAGGAGAGGACTAATTCATTAGGCTGCAAGGGCCTCTGAAAGAAGCTAGAGGCTCCTTACAAGGGATAGGCTACCACTCTCACTCTGAAGAAAGTGGGAAACAAGGCCTTGTGCCTAGGCCACTAGTGTAAAGATGGTAGATGAATGAAGGCTCTTACCTATCTCAACACGGGCATCTTCATACTCCACAAGAATTTCTTGCGTACAGACACTACTCTACTTATGAACTTTCAACTTGAGAACTTTAAGATATACGAACAGACAGGGTAATGTAAGAGCCCCGACGCTGTCTCTTCCAAACACGTGTGTGTTCGTGTGTTCGTCGATCGTCATCATCGGAGTCGACAGGACAAAACAGGTTCTCCCTAAGCATTGTTGTCTTAACGTATGTACAATCACCACTACTTGCATTGCCATGCAAGCATTCTAATCATGTACTCATAATGTTCCAACGAATCTTCTGTATCAAACTGTGTGTATGTTTCTGTTTGTGAAGACGCCAAAGGTCTCTCCATTTCACATTTATTATGCTGTTGCATTGTATCCATTAATGTGTCTTGAATCTCATGCAATTGGCCATATGTAGAATTTCTGACCCTTCCACTGATGTATGTTTCATCACCGTATGTTAATCATGTCTCTTGATATCGCCATCTGTTTGTCTGCCGACAAACACAGATATCTGAACCTTTTATGTCCGTTTTACCTGTCTGTGTGTAGAGTCTGTAGACGCTACATTACCGCTCGCACGCGTCAATAACATCTTCCAAGATTCTGTACATTTATCTCAGTAAGGAACAACTGTAAACAAATTACCAGTTATTATGTCGCCAAAACCAGTCCAGTGTAAGGACTGCAGAGCGACATACTGGCTGGGTGTTAACTGGTTTATTGGTTGTTCCTTACTGAGATAAATGTACAGAATCTTGAAGATGTTATTGACGTGCGAGCGGTAATGTAGGACACACAGACAGGTAAAACGGACATAAAGGTTCAGATATCTGTGTTTGTCGGCAGACAAACAGATGGCGATATCAAGAGACATGATTAACATACGGTGATGAAACATACATCAGTGGAAGGGTCAGAAATTCTACATATGGCCAATTGCATGAGATTCAAGACAGATTAATGGATACAATGCAATAGCATAATAAATGTGAAATGAGAGACCTTTTGCTGTCTTCAAACGGAAACATACACACAGTTTGATACAGAAGATTCGTTGGAACATTATGAGTACATGATTAGAATGCTTGCATGGCAATGCAAGTAGTGGTGATTGTACATACGTTAAGACAACAATGCTTAGGGAGAAAGACTGAAATATTGTATGGTTGAAATCGCGTTCCTGTAGAGAAAGAAAACGAGACGCTCCTGTTTTGTCCTGTCGACTCCGATGATGACGATCGACGAACACACGAACACACACGTGTTTGGAAGAGACAGCGTCGGGGCTCTTACAAGTACTCTCCCCCAAGACGTGTGTAACGTCTGATTGTTTGGAAGAGACGGCGACGGGCTCTTACAATGTTCCCCCCACAAGCGAGGCATCGATGCGGAAATTGTCTTGGCGACAATTGTAGTTGGCTCGAAGGGCTTGGGCTAGGGGCGGGTAGGAGGCTGAAGGGCGGCACCGGCCAGCAGGAGCTCGAGGAGGACGGGAGCTGGTTGAAGGGTGACGTCGGATGATCCTTCGGTGGCGGCTCGAGGGCTGAAGGATGACGGCGGCTGATCCTGGTAGCCAGCTCGAGAGGGGCGGCAGCAGGCTGAAGGATGACGTGGCTGGTCCTTCGTTGGTCAGCTCGTCCAGTGAGTGCGGGGCGGCTTCAGGTTTCCTGGAGGAGGTATCCAGGGCTCGGTGGTGGAGTGGGTCATCTCGGAGGGTCGGACTAATACTGAGAACTCAGGAACGGCGGGAAACAGCGAGGCGGCGAAGGGTCTATCAGGCGTGGGTCGTCATCTTGGGTCGGCCGGGTCCTTCGAGTCACTCCGGGGTCACCAGTGTAAGGACTGGGTTATGAGCGACATACTGGCTGGGTGTTAACTGGTTTATTGGTTGTTCCTTACTGAGAGATGTACAGAATCTTGGAAGATGTTATTGACGCGTGCGAGCGGTAATGTAGCGTCTACACACAGACAGGTAAAACGGACATAAAAGGTTCAGACATCTGTGTTTGTCGGCAGACAAACAGATGGCGATATCAAGAGACATGATTAACATACGGTGATGAAACATACATCAGTGGAAGGGTCAGGAAATTCTACATATGGCCAATTGCATGAGATTCAAGACAGATTAATGGATACAATGCAATAGCATAATAAATGTGAAATGGAGAGACCTTTGGCGTCTTCACAAACGGAAACATACACACAGTTTGATACAGAAGATTCGTTGGAACATTATGAGTACATGATTAGAATGCTTGCATGGCAATGCAAGTAGTGGTGATTGTACATACGTTAAGACAACAATGCTTAGGGAGAAAGACTGAAATATTGTATGGGTGAAATCGCGTTCCTGTAGAGAAAGAAAACGAGACGCTCCTGTTTTGTCCTGTCGACTCCGATGATGACGATCGACGAACACACGAACACACACGTGTTTGGAAGAGACAGCGTCGGGGCTCTTACAAGTACTCTCCCCCAAGACGTGTGTAACGTCTGATTGTTTGGAAGAGACGGCGACGGGCTCTTACAATGTTCCCCCCAAGCGAGGGCATCGATGCGGAAATTGTCTTGGCGACAATTGTAGTTGGCTCGAAGGGCTTGGGCTAGGGGCGGGTAGGAGGCTGAAGGGCGGCACCGGCCAGCAGGAGCTCGAGGAGGACGGGAGCTGGTTGAAGGGTGACGTCGGATGATCCTTCGGTGGCGGCTCGAGGGCTGAAGGATGACGGCTGATCCTGGTAGCCAGCTCGAGAGGGGCGGCAGCAGGCTGAAGGATGACGTGGCTGGTCCTTCGTTGGTCAGCTCGTCCAGTACGAGTGCGGGGCGGCTTCAGGTTTCCTGGAGGAGGTATCCAGGGCTCGGTGGTGGAGTGGGTCATCTCGGAGGGTCGGACTAATACTGAGAACTCAGGAACGGCGGGAAACAGCGAGGCGGCGAAGGGTCTATCAGGCGTGGGTCGTCATCTTGGGTCGGCCCTGTCCTTCGAGTCACTCCGGGGTCACCAGTGTAAGGACTGGGTTATGAGCGACATACTGGCTGGGTGTTAACTGGTTTATTGGTTGTTCCTTACTGAGAGATGTACAGAATCTTGGAAGATGTTATTGACGCGTGCGAGCGGTAATGTAGCGTCTACACACAGACAGGTAAAACGGACATAAAGGTTCAGACATCTGTGTTTGTCGGCAGACAAACAGATGGCGATATCAAGAGACATGATTAACATACGGTGATGAAACATACATCAGTGGAAGGGTCAGGAAATTCTATATATGGCCAATTGCATGAGATTCAAGACAGATTAATGGATACAAAGCAATAGCATAATAAATGTGAAATGGAGAGACCTTTGGCGTCTTCACAAACGGAAACATACACACAGTTTGATACAGAAGATTCGTTGGAACATTATGAGTACATGATTAGAATGCTTGCATGGCAATGCAAGTAGTGGTGATTGTACATACGTTAAGACAACAATGCTTAGGGAGAAAGACTGAAATATTGTATGGTTGAAATCGCGTTCCTGTAGAGAAAGAAAACGAGACGCTCCTGTTTTGTCCTGTCGACTCCGATGATGACGATCGACGAACACACGAACACACACGTGTTTGGAAGAGACAGCGTCGGGGCTCTTACAGTAACAAGTTAAAATTGTTTTCGGAGCACTCTTCTTTGCCACCCATAAATACAAATTTTGCTCTGGGTGCCTATTCTGCTAGTAAGAATTTTTGCAAAGAGCAGAAGAACATGAGGAAGAAGAACCTGTTCCTTGAACCCCTTCCCTGATTATCCATAGTATTCTTGTAATTAACTACCATGTATTCTTCTCACAATCATGAAAATACTTGTTCTTACTCTTAAAATATTCCTACTTATTTCTATCTTCTTGATTTCACTCACTCTGTGATGAATACCCATTTACTATATATAGTATATTTTTCAAATTATACAGTATTATAAGGAACTAGTTTGGATGTTAAACGGTAAAATAAATAAAAATTTAGATTCAGGCAACATTCAAAATTTAGTATTCTTTTTACCGTTCTAGCTTCCAAAGTAATCCCTTATAATACATACTGCATGATTTGGAAAATATACTAAATATGGAAAATGGGTATTCATCACAGGGTTAAATCATGAAGGAAGATATAAGTAGGAAAATTTCAAGAGCATGAACAAATATTCTCATGATTGTAAGAATACATGGTAGTTAATCACGAGAATACTAGGGATAATCAGGGAAGGGGTTAAAGGTACAGGTTATTTGCAAAAATGACATTTCTATAATGAAGTTTTATTTATACTTACCCAGTAATTACATCACTGTAGCTTTCTACTCGATGGCAGCTTGAATTTTCGAAATTTGCGGCAATACTCTACTTCTTCCGTCCGAGTCGGTGACTAGGCCCCGCCCACTTTCTGGCAAGGAGAGGAACAACCCTTGAAAGTGTTTCAGTTTGTTTTTTGCTATAATGTCCACGTTAGGAGAGGAGGGCAGGCTCCACTCGTAATTACGGGGCAAGTATAAATAAAACTTTATCATAAAAACGTTATTTTTATTTAAGTAACTTACCTAGTAATTACATCGCTGAATCCCATATTGACGGCTGGTGGGGATTCATGGATACTGTATATTGTACCCAAAATATTAAAGTTATTATATATATATATATATATATATATATATATATATATATATATATATATATATATATATATATATATATATATATATATATATATATATATATATATATATATATATATATATATATATACATACATACATACATACATACATACACACACACACACACACACACACACATATATATATATATATATATATATATATATATATATATATATATATATATATATATATATATATATATATATATATATATATATATGATGTTAGCATCGATAAATGCTTGTTGTTCCTTACCTGGCAAGAAAGGTACTGCAAGAAGGTACTGCCTCTGGTTGGAGTTCATCTCAACCTGTCATGCGTGGTGTGGCGGTATAGCCTTGGGACACCTCTACTGAAATGGGGACTTTCCAGAGAAGGAGTATTCTGCTAGCTGTGAAAGTGTCAAATAAAGCTGTGCACTAAGGACAAAGTTCCAATGTCATACAAAGCTTAAAAACCTTCCTTAGTCCAGGGCATAGCACCAGGAACCAAATAATCCAGCCATAGTGCCTAGTCACTTTACACCAATGGATTAAAAAGTAAAAAAACCATCACGCCACTAAAAACTGGTAGGTAACTTTGGTATACCATACCTTCCAGACTGAGATACATTCAGTTGGAAGAGTTGCCCCCTAAACTTCCTCCCCACATCACCATACCGGCTACGGACAAGGGCCCTAAGGTGCTGCAGTTGTCGGAGGTGGTTTCAACATCTCGGACATAGTGGATCGCAGAAAATGACCTACATCTCCAGTATGTTGTTTGGAAAATAAAAGACAAGGACAGGTTATGCCTAAAGGCTAACGAGGCGGCCACTGCTCCTACCTCATGATACTTCACCTTAAGGGAGGGCAGAGAATCCTCTCCAATTTGTGAATGAGCTTCCCAGATTAGGTCCCTTAAAAAAACATGATAGTGTTCGTAGAAAGAGGTCTGTACGGATTCTTTACTGGACACCATAAATTGCTCGCCTGGCCTCTGATCTTCTCAGTCCTGTGAAGATAATATCTAAGAGCTCTCACAGGACAGAGAGATCTTTCCTCTTCCTCTGGGCCTCAAATCACTATCAAGTTCTTTACTGTAAAGTAGTGGGGCCAGGGTTTTGAGGATATTTCGTTTTTGGCAAAAAAAAAAAAACCCAAAGTTAGCGAGCAGACTGCATCACCCTGGGAGAAACCCACCCTTTTGTCCAAGGCATGGAGTTCGCTAACCTTCTTAGCTTTCGCTAGTGCCATAAGAAACAGCATCTTCCAGGTTAAGTTCCTGAGGGAGGCTGAGCGAGGAGGTTCAAAACGCAGTCCTGAGATCCACTTAAGAACTGTGACAAGACTCCAAGAAGCTGTTGGTTCTGCTTTAGGTTTGGAAGAGTCAAAAGATTTAATGAGGTCCGAGAAGTCTTGGATTGACGTAAGGTCCAGACCCGTGATGAAATATCAAACTCAGCATAGATCTATAACCTCTAATGGTAGAGGAAGAGAGGCCTCCAGGGGATCTTAAATACAGGAGGAAGTCTGCTAGCTGTGTCATAAACGTCTTAGAAGACGAGATGTTATGTCTTCTGCACCAAAGTCTAAAGATGGGCCACTTTGCTTGATAGGCCTTATTAAAGGACTGTTGTCTGCTGCTGGCAATAGCTTGAGCAGCAGGCTTTGAAAATCCTTTCGACTGCAGGAGTTTGATGACAGTCGAAACCCCGTCAGGGCCAGAGTGGACAGGTTTTTATGAAACCTCCTGAAATGAGGCTGTCCGTGCAGCTCTGGAATGGTGGGAAGGAGTCCCGGATAGTCCACCAGAAGGGCTAGAAGATCTGCAAACCAATCTTTCTGGGGCTAAGACAGAGATATGAGGGTCATTCTGGCATTTGGGTGTGATTGAAGCTTGTCCTGTACTTCTCTGATTAGACTGAAAGGGGGAAATGCGTACAATCCAGGTCAGACCAGTCCTGCAGAAGGACATCTGTCAGCCATGTTAGAGAGTCTGGAAAAGGGGAGCAGAACAGAGGAAGACAGTGATTCTTGGATGTGGCGAATAGATCCAGGAATGGTTTCCCCCACGGCTTCCACAAATCTTCGCATACTCAAAGGTCCAGAGTCCACTCCATGGGAAGGATTTGGTGGTGTCGACTTAACCCATTCACCAACACACTGAGTTTTCCTTGGATGAATCGGGTGACTAACTTTGTTCCTATCCAATCCACCCAAAGGAGAAGTGACGTCTTGGTCTTAAAGAGCGAAAATGAGTGGGTTCCCCCTTGATGACTGATCAAGCTGGTGCTGTGGTACTGTCTGAGTGGAGTGCTATCACTTTGCCTTGAACTTCTTACTGAAACTGCATGAGACCCAATTAATCGCTTTCAATTCTTTGTTGCTGATGTGGAAACTGCTCTCCTCTCGAGACCAGGTTCCTGATATCTCTCTGTCTCCTAGATGGGCTCCCCAACCTGTGCTCGATGTGTCGGAGAAGTAGTTTAGGACTGGGCTCAAAGGAAGCAGAGACTTCCTTTCTGTATCTGCCCACAGACTGCCACCACCAAAAGTCTTCTTTGATCTCTGTTGTGATTGGAAAGACAAATGAGTCTGGCTGAGTCTTTCTGTCCCAACTGCTCTTCAGGAAGAATTGTAGAGATCTTAAATGTAGTCTTCCTAACCTGACAAATTGCTGTTGAAGACAACGTGCCCAGCGGACTCATCCACTCGTTGGCTGAGCAATTCCTTAGTGAGTGAGAGGAAATGATTCACTGTTTTCAGGCACAACTCCATCCTTTTGGGGGATGGAAAAGCCTGAAAAATTCGAGAGTCTATCTGAATCCCCAAATAAAGAATCTTCTGAGATATGATCAGTTGAGATTTCTGAAGATTTACTAGTAGTCCTAAGTCTTGGGTTAAAAGTAGGGCTCTTCGAAGGTCCTCCACACATTGCAGCTTTGTGGGCAAACAAATCATCCAATCGTCCGGGTATAAAAGGATATTGATACCTATCAAGTGCAACCACTTTGCCAGGGGGCGAGAACTCTCGTAAAGACCTGTGGTGCTGTTGACAGGCCGAAACACAGTGCTCTGAATTGAAATACTTTGTTTTGGTACACAAACCTCAAAAACTTTCTTGACGCCGGATACGATGGATGGACACAAGAACTGACTGATCTGATTCCATCTTGAACCTTGTTTTCTCATTGGATACATTAAGGGCACTCACATCGAGGACCAGTCTCCATCCTCCCACTGATTTGGGGACCATACACTTTTTTGAGAAGTACTGAGACCTCCTCTCACAGGGCTAACAACTTCTCTGATCCTGCAAAGTACGTGGTTAAGATAAAGAAAAGAACCAATGCAGAATAATATCCTCAGGTCAATTTTTCCTTTCCTCTTGAATCCTCAAAATACTGTTTGTCTATTATGAACATAAGCCTAAGTTTTTGCAGTCTTGTGTGCCATTCCTGGCAGTAATTTATGAAATGTGCCCATGAATACTACAGTATACAGTATTTGTTGGTTACCCTAGTTTAGGGTAGAAGTCACCCTTGAAAAATATACTTCCTAAATAAGTCTATTAAGCTTCATTATTTAAATAGAATATATATAATAAAATTCTGAAAAAGAATATGAAGTTGGAGAATGACCGATCAGGAAGGAAAAGGGGATTTTCCCATACAATATCTGTCCCAATCAGGATTCGCTTTACTACTGTACAACAATTAAGTTGATAGACACTTTCAGAATGAAGGATGGCTACGAGGAAAACCACTGGATAAGAAAGATATGGTTCAGATTTTTGCATGTAGTTTAGCTACTCTTTAACAGTAAAACATTTTGATAACCTAGTCAAATAAAGACTATAGGCAAGGATATGCATTTATGACAGACTGAATTCTTGATAATGCTTCCGACAGAAAACAGTGGGAGATTTCTTGCCCATTGTCATCATTTGGGGATGGCAGCTAATAATTTTTATCAGATGGGCGTAGTAGGAGGAGAGGAAAGATCTCAGTTGCTGTCCCGACCAATTCTAGTAAAACACTTTTTTCCTGTGATTTTTCTTACGTGACATCAATTACCTCGGCAATTAGAACTTTATTACCACTTCCACTAATTCATTACATATTACTTTGCACACCTTGGGTCGTGAATAGTGGAATTATAAGAATTCCCTTGAAAAGTTATTGTTTAGGACCAAGTTGGCCGTTACTTTAATAAATCTGCTATTGTGTGTGACAATACGACAATTTAACTCCTGTGTTTAAATATAAACAATCCAAGAAAGTTAAACTGTATTGGTGAAAATAATAAAATCCGATGACTGACTTGTAATTCATCACATTCGTTGATCCAATTCAAACAGAGTAACAGAGTCAGAGACATAACCCTTTCTTCATTCAAAGTGAATACTACAACTATTGCCAAGGTAATTTCTCAATTCTTGGCGGACTCGAAAGAATGCGACGTTGCCACATTCACGAGCAACCCAGACCAGGGGGGGAAAGGGAGTTTTGTCCGGGACTGTACCAATGTTACCCCTAGCTACGTTAAAAGAAAATGGTAAAGCTTGAATATTTTATGAAAGAAAATGTGTGAGCCTGAATATAAGGTAATAACCTGACTAGTTTTTGACATGGTAAGATTAACAGTTGTAGGAGTGTTCAATCATAGCTGTAAGCCTTACATTTTTAAGGGTAATGTTGTTAACATGACTTTGAAGTGATATTAAAGTGTTTTAGGATGATAGTTTAAGGTATATTTGGTGTCTGAACTATTAAAATAGGCAGTATAAGCATTTTTAGAGGGGGGGTCTCAAGTATTCACAAATTTTAGCTATTCGTAGGCGGTTGTGGTCCCTAAACCCTGCGAATACTGTGGGCTACTGTATAGGGCTCTTGGACTAGAACCCTACTGTACTTAGCTTTCATGAATAGTTTACTAAATTTTTATATTTTATAGTTAAGGAATTTTGTGATGGTAAATGGATATCACTACCTCTGAAGTATTTTAACCCTTTTTCTTTTAGAAATATGTTACACAGTGGAACCCCCGTTCAAGGTTCCGGATTTGTGGCTTCACCTATCAGCAGATTTTTCTGTGGAACCTATTACATTGATTTCGTTGGCTGCCTTTCTGCTTGTGTGTGTGTGTGTGTGTGTGTGTGTGTGTGTGTGTGTGTGTGTGTGTGTGTGTGTGTCCCCCCATTCCCACTTCCCTATCCCCAAAAACCGGTTTAAGCAAGGTGGTCCCTAAACACACCCCCTCTTCCCTGGACCTCAACTCCCTCAAGGAAAAATGATAATCCCCTCCCTCTTCCTCCTCCCCTCCTTTTCCATCCGTCTTCCTCTTACCTTTTCCGTGTTTTATGATGAAATAAAATGTGCTGAGACTGACTACTAACATAATGTTTGTAGATTTGTAAGGACATTTTTTTATAGAAGCAATGTACAGGTTTTTCAAATAAAAATATAACTTGCTTGACCTTTAGAATTTAATATTTAGTGTTTAATTAACCTCATGTGGTAACTATGAACCACCTTCATTATATTTAGGACCTGAAGACAACTCCACAGGATCCTGGAGTCTTTTAAGAAGACGTTATAATCCAATGGACCTTTTTCCAAGAAAGCTTCAGCAGCTGAAGATTGTTTCAAAGGATCCTGGAGTTGTGAAGACGTCTTTCAAGAATAATCTATTAATTTCCTTGGCTGCCTGTGTGTGTGTGTGTCCCTCCCCTCCCCCTTTCCCATTCCTCTTCCCTCTCCATCCCCCTTCCCTTCTCCATGTTTTATGATGAAAATGTGTTGAGACTGAGTACTATTAACAAAATGTTTATAGATTTGTAAGGACATTTTTTTCTTATAATAGTAATGTACAGGTTTTTCAAATCAAAATATAACTTGCTAGACCTTTAGATTCTATGAAATGTTTAATTAACCTTATGTTATAACTATGAACCACCTGCATTATAAGGATCACAGTAAATACTAATCCTGTTACGCAACTGGAGTTTTTAAGATTAAAGATAACGTTATAATCCAATTGGCATTTCTCCAGGAGGTGGAAGAAGTGATCCTGAAAACATATTCTGGATTTCTTCCCTGAAGGGAAGTGGATCCACAGGATCCTGGGGCCTTAAAGAATTTAAGAAGACATTATAATCCAATGGGAATTTCTCCAGGAGGTGGAAGAAGTGATCCTGAAAACAAATTCTGGATTTCTTCCCTGAAGGGAAGTGGATCCACAGGATCCTGGAGCCTTGAAGAATTTAAGAAGACATTATAATCCAATGGGCATTTCTCCAGGAATACTTCAGGAGCTAAAGACTGCTTCAAAGGATCCTGGAGTTGTGGAGACGTCTTTCAAGAATAATATTTTAATAACTGTCCAGAAATTTCCAACATTAAGTGACCCAACGGTATATAATAAAGGATTTTTGGCTGAGCTTTGTTTTTTTGTTCTGAAATGGACTCAGCAGGTAATTCTAGAACAACAGCAGGCACTACTGGTGATGGCCCAGAATTGCCAATGGCATCAGCATTGATTCAAAACCCATCAACAGCTGCTCCTGCACCTGCACCAAGATATGGTTAATTGTGTATACTGTATATGACCGGAGTAAATGGGGTTGGTGCTGCCCGTAGACTTTTGCTGACTATTGGTAGTAGGGTTAATTTAGCTGTGGGTATGGTACGGATATGGGTATGGGTATGGTATGCATATGGCTATGGGAGGGGCATGGGTATGTAAATGTTATGGTATGGGTATGGATATGGATATGGATATGGGTATGGGTATGGGTAAGGGTATAGGTATGGGTATGGTAAGGATATGGGTATAGGTATTGGTACATGTATGGATATGGGTACAGGTATGGGTATGGTACAGATATGGGTAAGGGTATTGATATGGAATGGATATGGGTATGGGTATGGGTATAGGTATGGTACAGACATGGATATGGGTATGGTATGGTCTGGATTTAATACAGATATGGGTATGGGTATGGTACGGATATGGGAACTAGCAAATGCAAGCGATAGCGAGCATCTGCTGGTCTCTAGATTAGTTGCGGAAAACTTGCCTATTCGCAGATTTTTTGTATAGCTGTATTCTGAATTTTCATATTTTTGTGACTAAATACACTAAACCCCAGTATTTGCAGTCTCACGATTCGCAGACTCACCTATTCGCAGATTTCCCAATGGAACATATACAGTATACACATTATTCACAGAAATTCGCCCATTCACAGTATTTTTCACTGAGAAATATTCATTAATTACTGTATTTTCATCTCATTTTCATGACTAAATGCACTTTTTGTGATAAAATTATTAAAATACTCAGGTAGTGTAGTGCTCGAGTTATGATAATTTGCCATACGATAATTCGATTTTGCAATGGGGTAAGCAATTAATACCGATACAACAATATTTATAAAGTATATTCAAATTTCACGCAGGCACAGGCAGCAGCGTACAATCAGGCAGCAAGAGAGACCAAATTACAATAGACCAACATCTTTTCCTCCCTCTCTTTATCCCATCTTCTAGTTAAAAAAGAAATTTCACGCAGGCACAGGCAGCAGCGTACAATCAGGCAGCAAGAGAGACCAAATTACAATAGACCAACATCTTTTCCTCCCTCTCTTTATCCCATCTTCTACTTAAAAAAGTAAAAGAGAATGATAAAAGTATTGTTAGTAACATTATAATCTTGCGTAAATGCGTACAGCCATAAACAACCGACCAAGAAACTGTTGTTTTGCTTATCACCAAATCGGATAACAACAGTCCTTTTGCTTGTATTTCAACCATCGTACAGTAATATACAATTACCATAGTTATAGTATACATGAAGTTAAGTACAATAGGACTGATACACTTTTACATTATACCCTTATTCGGTATAGATAAAAGATTGGCAAGGAAATATACTGCTAAAATTAAGCTGCAAGTTGTAGCTGAAGCTGAGAAAACTGTCTGAGAAAACAATGTTCAAGCTGATAATGACTATAAATTATTGTGCATCGGACATGGATGAAGCTTGACCGTAATTAAAATTGGAGAGAAAGTATTTTAATCAAAACTGCTGGGCATGAAAGAACACATTACTGCTATTTTTACGCCAATAAACGATAAATACGTAAAGCTCGTATTATGGTGAAATCAAGTGAAAATAGTAAATGAAATCATGATTTTTTTTTACACAAAAAAAACGCCCCCAAACGGCCAAAATCATCTATTAACGAAAAAAAATAGCTATGTTAATTTCACAACGTGACATACCTAAGTTATATTTCGACTTAAAAACACTTCGTTTAACAAAAAATAACCTTACCCCATATAAATAAAGTATCTAGAGATTCATTTATGCTAACTAGAAGCAAAAAAAGCGCTCTGAACTGAGTTAAGTAAAATTAAATAAACTTACCGCATAGTCGATTTCTAAACCGAACCATTGATCGCTATGATCGCAATTTATAATACAAAAGCAATATAAGAATATATACAATATTATTGGATATGGTGAATTAAGACAAAACATTTTAAAAGATCCATGGAAAAGATGCATATTCGTTATGTTGATGTTTGTATAATACGATATGTGAATATAGAGTACAGTATAATGTAGGTTACTCTACCGTATATGTATAAGATATACCATAGTGTAGGCTAAGCTAACTCTTGTTTGTTATTCAATTTCTCTTTGTACTGAATGATCATAAGTCACTCTGCATGAACCTCCAGAATTAGCTGATATTAATAATTACTATACCGTGTATGTATAGAGTATACTGTCTTTATAGTGTAGGCTAGGCTACCATATATGTGTACATGGTACCGAATACCCTAGTGTAAGCTAGGCTATATTCGAGATAAGTTTTTCCAACAGAGTTTTTCCACCAAACGATGGGTGTTTGTGTGTTTGTACTATCAACATAGGCAGTTCTAAGTGTTTTTAGAAGGGTTCTAAGTATTCTCGGGTTTTAGCTATTCTCGGGGGGGGGGGGTACGCATCCCCCTGCAAATACAGGGGGTTTACTGTACTATCCTGTGCTGTACATACGTATACATTTCTTATGATAAATAATTATTTACTATACTCTTTTTTAAATATTAATATTAAGTTTAATAAGATTACGGTAAATGATAAGATTAAATAAGATTAAATAATACAGTAATAATAATAATACTGTACAGTAGACTGTACCTGCAATACTGTAATGTGTACAGTACCTGTATGAACTAATTTTCAATTATTAATATAATTAATAAGATTAAATAATAGTAATACTCTACAGTGCCTGTAATAATAGTAATATGATTAAATACAGTAATAATAAGATTTTAAATAATAATAAGATTACGTAAATCACAGAGGTACTCACCAGTGATGAGTGTTGATTCAAGATCATGATAATGAATTAGCTGTGAAGTTCAATGAATAATGATGAATGCACTGTATGACTGCACAGCAAAGCACAGGAGTTAATCTCCTCTGGGGGTACCTCTTCTCCTTCTTCAGGGGCTTGGGGAGGCACTTCTTCAGGTGTTTGAGGAGGCACTTCTTCAGGCGCTTGGGGAGGTACTTCTTCACAGGCTAGGAGAGGTACTTCTTCAGGCACTAGAAGAGGCATTTCTTCAGGCACTAAGGGAGGCTTTGGAGGAAGAAGAGGCATTTCTTCAGGCACTAAGGGAGGCTTTGGAGGATCCTTCCACGTCCATTTGATAAACATGGTGATAGGCAGCTGCTGTCACTGCATGCTGTTGAGGGCATTATTATAGGGTGCCATTGCCATATCAAGGGCATTTGAAAACTTCAAGGAGCATTTCATATAAGGATCCCATGCCGTAGCTGACTCGTGCACCTCCTTGATTATCCTCTAAGTTGGGGCAGACGTTCCAAAAACAGCCCCTCATCCTCCTCCTCGTCCCCTGAACCTGGTATCTTCTTCCTTGCTGGCAGACTTTGCCAGCTCTTTCAAATCCTGGTCCATCAGGGGGTCAGAGTAGACATCACTAAGAGTGCCGACTTCATCCTTGGTGATGTCATCGAAGCCTTCTCCACCAAGCATCCTCGCCAATAAGACTGCCTTATCAATGGCTGAATGTTGAAATTCTTCAGGAGAAAAGCCTTTATAATCGTGCACACAGTCGGGCCACAACTCCTTCCAGCAGGCATTGAGGGTCTCCTTTGCATTATTCTACGCCAATACCCCTTCAGCGTAAATTCACTGTTAGCATCCACTGCATTCACAAGGTGCTCAAGGGAGTTCCCAGTGTAGAGTGTCTTGAAGGCACAGATCAAGCCATGGTCCATAGGCTGGAGGAGAGAGGTGGTGTTGGCAGGGAGGAACATGAGCTGGACTCCCTTATAATAAAGATCCTGAGGGTGGTCACCAGCATTATCCATAATCAATAACACCTTGAACTCCATGCCCAAGTTGCTCAGGTATTGCCTAACTTCAAGGATGAAGCTCTGAATGAACTAGTGATCTGTAAGGACTTTGGTGATCCAGGTTTGCAGACTTGTAAATGAGGCCTGGTTTCAGCATGAAGCTGGTCACATTCCCACACATTATAAGGGTAACCCTGTCCTTCTGAGCCTTGAACCTGGAGGCTCTGGCTTCGTCTTCACGAGGTATGTCCGTAAAGGCGGCATCTTTCATATGTCTGTGCAGGCATCTTCTTCCAGAACAAGCCAGTCTCGTCCATATTGAACACTTGAATTATGGATGGTAGCCCTTGTCCCTGATGATTTTCTATGTCTGCCGATGCTGTTTCCCCATGCAGAGAAACACTTCTGAGTTGACACTGCTTCTGAAATCGATGGAACCACCCTTGCTGGCATGAAAACCTTGAGGAGCTGACGATGGTCATACTTGGGGCTCTTGCTCTTCTTCTTCTTCTGCAGGTCATCGAAGACTAAAACGTCTGCTTCCCCTACTTTGCCGCCTTACCTAACAGTTGAAAACTGCTGGTACAGTTGTCTTGCTTTTTCACAAATGATGTTGGTGTCAAGGGGGAGGTTCTTCTTATGGCAGTCCTTTACCCAATATGCCAATGCCAATTCCAACTTAACAATTGTTTTATCGCACACTGTCGAAACTGCTTTTGCACTACCAAAGAAGCTAGCACTCACGGCCTTTCTTATCCCCACCTCTTTCTTCTTGATGTAGCGTACAGTACTCTCGTTCACACCAAAATGGCGGGCTGCAACTGTGTAACTCTTGCCTTCTTTTAACATATCCATAATTTTTACCTTCTCCTCAAGCATCATGACCTTTTTCTGGCACTTAGGCTGTTTGCCAGAAGCCTTAGAAGGAGTAGGGCATTTAGGAGGCATCTTTGGGCATGATTAAGAGATACAAAGATTAAAAATGACAAAGGTACGCAAAGTACAGATCCTCAGTGACACGGCTGAACAGCATAGGTCTACGCAGTGAACTGGCAGATATGTGGGCTCCTGCAGCCTACCTCCGTGAGACAAAGTCTTGGGGGTACAGTACCTGTACAGTACTATATCTGAAAAATAGTATTTACTCATGAAAATATAACGACTGATGGTTCCACAGACATAAACATAGCCCCGTCGTTCTACAAACTACCTATGTATTTTAGATATGCTCTACTGTCATCCTAAAACACTTTAATACCATTTGAAAATCGTCTGGAAACACAGCAAAATATCGATAAAATGTACAGTAAGCACAGAATATCAATGTTGTTATGCGCACTACCCTGTATGTACGTACGTACTGTATATACTATGTGCAAGTGACCAAACACCGCTGCCCTGCTTCTCAGTTCACTATGTATGCCTCTACTGTGTGTGTGTTTGTGTGTTGTGTACATACTTATTGGTGCAGACTTTGTGTATCTTTTTGAATCGTGCCCTGAGATGCCTCCTAAATGCCCTGCTTCTTCTACAGCATCCGGACAAGAGCCTAAGCCACAGGGAGATCATGAATGTTGAGGAGACGGCACACATTATTATACAGACAGTCCCTTGTTATCGGCAGGCTTGGTTATCGGAGATCCAGTTTTTCGGCGCTTGTCTAGCAACAATAATCGGCAATTTTCGGTGCTGATACATACCTAACAGAGGTGCCGATAACCGAAAATTGGTGATTTTCAGTGCTTATCGGTGCTGGTAAGTGCCGAAAATCACCTATTGTCAGTTATCGTCACACCGTCGGAATGGGATCCCCACCGATAACCAGGGACTGCCTGTAATGTTAAGAGATGGCAAAATTCATGGAAAAAAAAAGAGAAGTAGCAGTAGAATAGAATCCTTATGATGGCCCTTGGTGGAGAAGAACTCACCGCCTACGTTTATGTACTCTAGCCCCTGACGGAGCAGGATTTTGCAGAATTCAAAAGTCTGTACAAGATTCTCAGGAAAGTCAAGGAGCTGCAGACAATGATAGAGGCATGGGATGTTTCTAAGGAGAGCTCCACTACTTTTTCAAATGGCCTTAAGGATATCATGAAGCCCTATCATACCATGTTCATGAAAATTTACAAGTACCTTAACATGATGGCGCCTCCCGAAACCCCTGATAAAGCACTTCATGAAGAAGGGGAAGAGGCACCCCCAGAGGAGATGTAAGTCCTCTGTTTTGCTGTGCAGTCAAACAATATCATCATCGTCATTCATTGGACTGCACAGCTAATTCATCATCATCATCTTTAATCAACATTCATCACTGATGAGTACCCATATGATTTACGTAATCTTAATATTAAATACTCTTAATGTGCATATGTATTTTTGTTCTCTCTCTCTCTCTCTTTCTCTCTTGTGAATTACATACCAATGTTTCCCCTGTAAAAGAAAATGGGACGGCTTGAATAGTGACTGTATGAAAGAAAATGTGTGCCTGAATACAGTACAGTGCCTGTATAGGGGGAATTTTATTAGTTTTCACACACAGCTGTAAGCCATATATATTTTTAAAGGTAATGTTGTAAGATGGCTTTGAAATGACATTAAAGTGTTTTAGGATGACAGTTCAAGGTATATTTGGTGTTTGAACTATTAAAATAGCCAGTAAACTATTGAAGTAGGCAGTTATAAGTGCTTTTAGAGAGGGGTCTTTGGTGTTTGAACTATTAAAATACAGCATTTTTAGAAGGGGGTGTCAAGTATTCATGGATTTCAGCTATTCAAAAGTGGTTGCGGTCCCTGTCCCCGGTGAATCCTGGGGTTGACTGTACAGAGATTCTGAGGCTTAACAGCATAACAGTACATAAAGAACTATCCTTGACATTTGAGCTTCAGCTATAAATGACTGATATCAGTTTTTATATTTTTGGCTATGATTTCATTGTTAGTATTTTTTTGGTATGAGGACATGTTCCATTTCTTGGAGTCTTACTACAATATATTCAATAGTTTAACCAGACCACTGAGCTGACCATCAGCTCTCACAGGGCTGGCCCGAAGGATTAGGATGGAATGACAAGTCTAGGCTAGAAGCCTAGCAGTGGGACCTAATAGGTCACTTGTCAATGATGAATGAACGAAAATGAAAATGAAATTAAAAGCTGTAAAAAGGCATATGCTTTCATACTGGAACACACTCACACAATAAATACATTTAAACTCATGCTTCCATATATACGCACTAAAAAGGTATATTAAAATTCAAAATAAATTAAGTAAAATCATAAAATTTACTAGTTTTAAAATTCACTATATTGACTGATCGATTTTTTATAGTTTACCAATTAACTCGCAGCTTCTCATAAACATTAAAATCGGTACTATTGAGAATGTTGAAGATTCTGACAAAATTTCTTCTATCGGTCTATTTCCAAAATTTGATAATCGCTGCAGGTTATATTTTGGACATTCACACAGTATATGCTTAACTGTTATCAGCACATTGCAATCTGGGCATCTGGGAAGAGGGCCACATGGACTGTTCATTAAGTGTCCATGTGTCAAACGAGTATGGCCTATTCGAAGACGTGTCAGAATTACTTGTGCGTGTCTCTCTCTCTCTCTGATATGACGAACTCCATTTTCCAACACTGGATTTTATCTGTTTTAATTTATTATTTTCAAGTTCTTCGTTCCATATATTTTGCCATTTTTTTACAATGTCTGTTTTTATATATCTTGTATAGTCACTGATAGGGATGTCTACATTTGTTCTCATCATGTGGACCGCTTCTTTAGCTGCTTTATCAGCCTCTTCATTTCCCTTAATCCCTACATGGGCAGGGATCCAACATATTTCAATATTTTTTCCCTTATTATACAATTTATGGAGTGAGAACTTTATATGTTGTACAATATTATTTTTTTTATTATAGCTTTGAATAGCTTCTATAGCACTTCTGGAGTCGCTATAAATTACAAAATTATTACTTGCACATAACTCAGCTGTAAATACAGAGACTTTATCTGGGAGAGAGAACTGATATGTTTTGTTTTGGGATACCGCAGCATACCCCACTCTGTATTGTGACTTAGATCCGTCAGTGTATATTGCGTAATGCGGACCTTTTCGGATTATATGCTCTACTGCATGTTGTCTATGGTATTCTGGAGTATATGAATGACCTTTTGATAAATATTTCAAGTGTGTACAAATTCTCATTTTGTTCATTGTCCAAGGAGGAGGCAATTTTAATATTAAAGGTAATTGTATAGATATATTTAGTAACTCAAATAATCTTCTAGCTCTAATTGGGAAAGAAGGTGGAGCATTGTTTATAAACACACCACTTAATCCAAATAATTTTTTGGTTGGAGAATCATTTGTCTGAATTCTTAGAGCACTCTTCATTGTTACTAGCTCTCTATGGAGAGACAGAGGTAGTTCCCCACATTCAACTTGTAAAGAAGATGTTGGTGATGATCGAAAAGCTCCTGAACATATTCTAAGGCCCTCATTTTGAATTGGGTCTACCGTTTTCAGCGTTGCGTCTGATGCCGAGCCATATATTTCACTTCCATAATCAATGATAGACAGCACTGTTGCTTTATACAATAAAGTAAGGGTATGTCTATCGGCTCCCCAAGTAGTGTTCGATAGTTTTTTAATTAGGTTTAATGCTCTTTTACATTTTGATTTCATGTATGTTATGTGGTCTTTCCAATTCATGTGAGTATCAAATACTAATCCTAAAAATTTTGCTGTTTGGCCAATTGGTATACTATGGTTTCTGATTTTTAGGTCTATTTCTTCTCCTTTTTTCCACTTTTTATTTTTATAAAACATGATTGCTTGGGTTTTATCTATGGAAAATTCAAAGCCTACAGATAAAGCCCACTCATCTACTTTTACTATGCTTTTATGAATGATTCGTTCTGCATGTTTTATTCGAGATGCTGAATAATATATGGCAAAATCATCCATATACAGGTTACTTTTAATACCAATAGGTAGATTATTACTGATATCATTAATTGCCAAAGTAAACAGTGTGCCACTAAGGACGCTTCCCTGTGGAACACCATTTTCAAGAAGAAATGCTCTAGACAGAACATCATTAATTCTCACCTGAAAACTGCGATTTGTCAAAAAGTTTTGCATAAACCTAGGTAAATGTCCACAGATGTTGTTTTGTAAAGTTTTTAATATAGCATATCTCCATGTAGTATCGTATGCTTTTTCAATGTCAAAAAAGACAGCTACAGTAATTTGTTTTCGTTCAAAACCTCTGCGTATATGGTCTTCTAAGTTACAGAGAGAATCTAATGTAGATCTGGTACACTGTGACCCGAACTGAGTGGGAGTCAAAATCTTATTTTCTCGAATGTGCCATGTTAGTCGAGCATTTACCATTTTCTCTAGTAATTTGCACAAACAACTTGTTAAAGAAATTGGTCTGTAATTGTTTACATTACTGGGATCTTTTCCATGTTTGGGGATTGGAATAATTATAGCTTTACGCCATTCATCAGGAAATAAATTTCTAAGCCATAAGTGGTTATAAAACTCTAACAAGTATGTCTTTGCCAAAGGTGCTAAATGGCAGATAATTTCAAAACAAATATTGTCACCTCCAGGGGCAGATTTATTGCTGTTGAACAGAGCAAATTCTAGCTCTTCCATATTAAATTTTCTATTATAATATATGTCTTCAATTGTTTCAAAATTTATTGTTATTAATTCTATATTATTTTTCCTTGTGTGGAAATGCTCATCTAAATTTTTGTTACTACTTACTTTTGCTAAATTTTCACCTATTACATTACTAATTTCTTTAGGATCATGTATTCTTTTCCCATCTTTTATTATAGCATGCCTAGGTGGTTTAACATGGGTACCATTTATTTTCCTGAATTTTTCCCATATTTTTTGTATGGGAGTATTTTTAGAGAGATCTGATACATACTTTCTCCATGAAATTATTCTTCCTTGAATTACTTCTCTTTTAAACTTTGCAGATATTTTGTTATATAGAGGTTTTAATGTATCAATTTCTAATAATAATATAGTCAGTTTTTGTAAGGTTCCTTCTAATATCGGTAATGTTTTGTTTAATTTAGTGAATTTTCTATTCAAATTATTTAGTCGTCTTACAATTTGGTGTTTTATTTTTATTAATTCTGTTAAGTTTTTCAGACCACCATAGGACTTTGTGTTTTGTTGGATGAGATTTGGATTTTGGTACTGCTTTATCAGCAGCATTTGTAATGAAATCAACAAGAAATTTATTAGTTTCATTATGGTCTTTCAAATATTCAAATGGTGGGATATTCCTCGTGTGGAATTCATATTGCTCCCAATCTGCTTTATAAATGTTATATTGAGGGACATGCTTGGTAGGATTATTTTGTAATAATGAAATTAATATTGGGAAATGATCACTTGTATGTAAGTCATCTACCGTATTCCACTCCAATCTGTCTACTATGTTTGTTGTACATAGAGTTAAGTCGATTGAGGAAAATGTTCCATGTGTTTTGGAAAAATATGTGCTGATTTCATTATCATTTATACAGCACATGTCATATGAATCTACGAATTGCTCTATTTTACTTCCTGCTCTATTTGAGTCTGTACAATTACAGTCCCATATTGGGTTGTGGGCATTAAAATCACCTACTATTATTGTAGGTTCCTTGGTATTATTAAGTAATTCTTTGAGTTTGTCAATGTCATAATTTTTATTTGGTTGACTGTACAAATTATGAATTACATAATTATCGTTTTTTATTCGCATTCTAATACTCAACGTTTGCAGATCAGTAAAGTTTACAGGTACTTTGTCATAACATACTTTGTTATGGACATATATAACAGTACCTAAATTTCCTTCTTCCTCTCGTGATGTTGATGCTAAGGTATATTTACCTATCGTTAATATTGTTTTGTTGACATGTTGCAAACATAATATCATTGGTTCATATTCTTTTAATAACTGTTGTATTTCTCCTAGGTGTAAATCTGGTCTGTAGACCATTTACATTCCATTGTATAATATAACTATTGAAAATATTTTTTATAGCGGTCGAGTTTTACTTTCTTTTTTTGTATTATCAATTTGGATTTTTTCTAATAATTTACTCACGACATTCATTTGCTTTTCCTTATAATATACTAAGTGCTCAATCCACATGCACCCTTTTTCATGGTTACTCAAATCTGTGGTTTCTTTTCTTCTATATTTCATAAAATTTCTTATAATGTTTGTTAAACCATCTTTTGTTATGCTTTTGTTGTTATTGAATAATTCAATGAAACAATCATTACATCCACACGTATTATCATGTGTATTTCTCTTTTCATTTGCTTTTATACCAATTACTGGAGATGGAGTAATCTCTTCTCCCTTGACATAATCGTTATCATCTATGGTATGGTTCTCTTTCATTTCTTCAGTGTTCTCGACTTTGCCTTCATAGGTTTTACTATTATTTTAGGGGATAAAGGTATATTCGTAGCTTGTTTTTGTTTTTGTTCCTTTTTCATCTCCTTTATCTTTGGTTTAAGTGATGTTTCTCTGATAATAGCTGGTTTCTTCGTTTTGGGTGGTGTTATCTCCAAAGGCCTTTTTATATCTTTAACTTCCAGTCTATCTCTACCCTTTTCTGTTACTTTAGTAGCAGCATCCTCCTGCGTTTCTATTTGCATTAATATTTCAAATGAATTGGATAAAATATTATCCATCTCATTTGTACCTGTTTCTTTATTCTCTATTTTATTTTTTATTTCTAAATTATTAATTTTTTCGTGAGATTTACTTTTCTGTGCTTTGTTACTTCTATCTGTTTGCGTTTTTGCTTCATTTTTTGCTCTTGTTATTGAAGAATACGTGTGTTTCTTAGACGGATCTTGAATTCCTCTCACTTTTAATTCTAACTTAGCCTCTTTTATAGACATCCCTGTTCGTTCTTGTAGTATTTTTAATTCTGTATTGTATATATAATACATGCATTCTTTGGATCTTGCATGATGATTTTGCCCACAGTTTACACACTTAGGCTCACTGCACTTCCACTGCGTGGTATGATCAGTAGATCCACAATAAGTGCATACTGGTTCATTTCTACAATTTTTGTGTGTGTCCATACTTACTGCAATTTTGACACTGCAGTGGCTTTGGGACATAGGGTCTCAACTCTCTATTTTGGCCTAAAATTTTTATTTTTTGAGGCAGATCTTCACCCTAAAATTTTATTTTTGCTATTATTAATGTTTGTCTATTGCTGTTTTTACTTGGTACAGCATATACCTCACAATCTTGGACATTTGGGTATCTTTTTTTGAGAGAGTCCAATAGCATTTTCTTATCGACTGGTTCGTTATTGTTTTCAGGAAGTACAATGGTACACTGAATGCTGTTCATAGTATCGTGTTTTTCACTTTTATGTTAACACTCTATATTTCTTAAAGACAAATAGTCCTCGGACTGACTTTTTGTTGTGGCTTCTATAAGCCAAGTTTTTTTCCTTTATTTGTCTAAACGACATATCTGTCGTTGGATGTCTGTTTAATAAATAATTTTCGAGTTTTAGGGCTGAAATATTTTGGTCAGCTTCCATGGTTAGAAACCTTGACCAACTTCCACTCTCAAAGAGGGAGTCGAAGTGAGTCAAGGTTGGGTCATGTCGGTATTTATTCCTTTTGGGAGTTTTATAGGGTATTAAGGTTTTAATACCACTCTGATTTGGATTATCCTGAGAATTGTCTTTTTCCATGCGAGAGGATATGCTCTGTGCTGGAGCAGTGGTCGTCATCTGTGCCGGAGCAATACCATCAGAGGGTCCAGGGGTACTTAAATCTTTAACACTACTAAGCGTAAAGATTGAAGGAAAGAGAAAAAAATAAATAAACCTGAAAACCTTAAAAAGATATCATCAGCCTTTCATGAAGTTTATTCTTCCACCAATGGCACAAGTGAGAACTGACTCCCAAATGTCCACTCCCTACCCTACCCTACCCCAAAGGGGATGGCACAACATGATTTGAGTGGCCCAAGTGTAAGCCAAACCCGCTTGCTAGGACTGAGAGTATTACAAGAATACAATCATCCCCACCCTAATCATGTTATGGGCAAACCGGATAGAATGCCGAGAGTCCTATCCACAGAACCAGACCCCCCTGGAATCCGTGGTCCAGCCCTAACAAATAGTTCTGCCTTTGAGCTACCAATCTGGTAGCTTTCGGGTCTGAACATTTTCGGGCAGTTGATGGTCCTACCACAGTTCTCACTATTTAGCTTCGGATATAAACCCATTCCCAGCTATGATATCGTTTCCCATTTATCAGGTATAATAAATTTTAGCAACAGTGGAAACTTCCACATAATTTAATCTTAACAAATATATAATGCCAAATGGGACTCTTGGACTTAAACCCGGGAAGGGATTCCTGGGGTTCAAGAGCCCCCTCACCACGTCAAGGTGGGCCCAAGTTGAGGGGGAATATATTCAGTAGTGATCAGTTAAATTTTTAAAAAATTATCATCTTTACATAGGATTTAGCTTGTGAATGCCAGCTGGAACGGCAGTTTAACTTTCAGACAAGGTCATTAACTATCGATAGGTAGGGGGCAGCCCCACCCACCTGTTGTTATGCACTTCACTTTGTTTCTGGCCAATGTTGTGTATGGATATGTGTGTTGACTCACTGCCAAATTTGCCATTTGTTTTCTCTTTATGCTCTAGGAGTATTTTCTTGTTTTGTGCAGTTTTTGAGTTTTGTGTAATAGAGAATTATGACCCAAACCCCTCAATCATTGCAGCCTTCTACCTCTATAAGGAAACCTCAGGTTTTCAGGCACTGTCCTGCAAAGGCCAGGCCTCTTGCAGGAGGCATGAGTGTAACCAATCTAGTTTGTGTTTAGAGTGCCATGTCTGGCTGTCTGAACAGTGGGTGAGGTTTGCCAGAAAAAAAAAAGAGAAGGTCTCACTGGTGTCATCAGATTGTAATACTCTACTGGTGATACCAAAAGTCCTTTTCAGTACAGTACTTTTCTCCCACTTGCCAAACTTCCCTTTCCCCTTTTGCTATCCCTAAGGGAGTAGTATCTCCCTTGCTGACTCATAGTGTGCATTCAGTAGAAAGCCATCGAGGAGGGGAGGACGTCCAGCCCAGCAGGCCTATTTTCACTCTGAGGGAGAGCTTTCCCCTGAAGGGTACTCTTTCTCAGGGCAAAAGGAAGAGCCTTACTTTAACCCAACCCTCTTTCCAGATGCAGCATAGGATGAGTGGCTCATCAGGGAGTTGTGGCTCTCCCTTGCCATCTTGGGTAAGCCCTGTGTTTCTTTCTTCCTCAATCATCAGAGTACAAGTAAGGTGTTGCCTGTCACCACTTCTACTGTGACCATGGCAGCTTTGATAGTCAGGGTCTCCACTAGTTCCCGGACCACCCTCACCTTCTCAGTGTCTCTCTGCATATCACAGGTGATGTGCCTGCAGGTGTTGCCTTTGTCCAAATCTCCTGGGGAGGTCCTGCACTTGCTCTCTGAGGTGCTGACCTCTGCTGCACTTGGGAAGTAGTACAGGTTGACCATCACTAATCCGGCATCATTGGGACCTGGAGGGTGCCGGATTAGCCATTTTTCTGGATTAGCCATTTATTAGGCTAGAATACACGAAACCCAGTAGCTAAGCACCTCATCTTAGAATTAAAATATCCCATAAATCAGTACAAGTTGGATAATAAAGAAAAGACAATTATCAAATACAGGTAGTGCTCGAGTTACGATAATTCGACTTACAATATTTCGAGTTTACGATTACGATGGGGTTAGCAATTAATACCAGTACGAAAATATTTAGGAAATATTTTTAGAATTCGCGCAGGCGCAGGCAGCAGCTACAATCAGGCGGCGAGAGAGACCAACTTACAATAGAAAAACTTCTTTTCCTCCATCTCTTTATTCCATCTGCTAGTTAAAAAAGTAAAAGAGAATGATAAAAGTATTGTCAGTAACGTTATACTCTTGCGTAAATGCCTACCGCCATAAACAACCGAACGGGAAACTTGTTTTGCTAATAATCGTATTGGATAACAACTGTTTTGCTTGTATTTCAACCAACGTACGGTAATACACAATTACCGTAGTTATGTTACAATTGACGTTAAGTACTGTACAATAGGACTGATATATTTTTTTACACTATATCCTTATTCGCTTTGGAGAAAAGATCGGCAGGAAAATATACTGCTATAGTAACTTAAAGCTGTAAGTTGTAGCTGAAGCTGAGAAAACAATGTTCAAGCTGCTAATGACCATAAATTATCGTGCATCGGCAACATGGATGAAACTCAACCGTAAATAAAACTCGAGAGAATGTATTTCAATCAAAACTACTGGGCATGAAAGAATACAAATTACTACTGTTTTCACACCGATAAAAGATAAATACGTAAAGCTCGTATTATGATGAAATCAAGAGAAAATAGCGAACGGAATCTTGATTTTTTTACACAAAACATACATGCCCCCAAAACGGCCAGCCGCGATTCCTGCGAACATCATATATTAACGAAAAAAATAGCTAAATTAATTTCACAATGAAACGTATTCAAGTTATATTTCGACTTAAAAACACTTCGTATAACAAAAAATATCCGTGTCCCAAATAAATAAAGTATCCATATTCATTTACGCTAACTAGAAGCAAGAAAAGCGCTTTGAACTTAGTTAAATGCGGCGAAATAAACACCGCAATATCGATTCCGAAAACAAAACACTGATCGCAATTTATAATACAAAAGCAATATGAGAATATACGCAATTGGAAACAATGTAGTAAAGCATAACTTTTTAAAAGATCCATGAAAAAGATGCACATTCGTTATGATGATGTTTGTATAATACTGTTAATATGTGAATAGAGTTCAGTATAATGTAGGCTAGGCTACCAGTTTGTTGATGCAGCACACTGCGCCACCAAATCGAAGCGGCCGGCGAGCGAGTTAGCGCAGCGACCCGGGAAATTTGAAAATTAGTGCGGAAACATTGGAAATTACTCTAGCCGAAATGTGTGCCGGATTACTGATTGCCGGATTAGTGATGGTCAACCTGTAGTAGTCAAGGAAGCGGAGAAGGAAGTCGCCTTCATTGAGTGCTGTCTCCTCCTCCCCTTCTTTTTCCAAGGCTATTAAGTGGAGGAAAAAATTATTAATAGGATAGTTTAACCAGACCACTGAGCTGACTATCAGCTCTCATAGGGCTGGTCCGAAGGATTAGGATGAAATAACAGGTCTAGAATTGGGACCAAATAGGTCATTTGCACAATGATGAAAAAATGAAAAAGAAGTTTAAAAGAAAAAACTGTATAATGAACATGCTTTTACACTGAAACACATGCATACGATAAATACATTTGCTCGTTTCCACACATACAAAAATAATTAAAGATTAAAAAAGAATAAAATAAAATTTCAAAAAAAATTAAAAATTAAAATTCAGAATAGATTACATATATATATTTTTTAATTCATTAAACACCCTATGGGCTTCTGTATTTTCATTATTTGCTTAGTTTTATATTTTGTTTATTAAGTTACACTTCTTCATGAATGTTACAATTGGGATGACTGAAAATGTATAAGATTCCAACAAAATTTCCTCCATCAATTTCATTCCAAAGGTTGATACTCGCTGCTGATTATATTCTGGACAGTCACACAACACATGTTTCACTGTTATCAACACTTTGCATTCTGGGCATTCAGGGGGAGGGCCACTTGGATTGTTCATCAAGTGTCCATGTGTCAAACGAGTGTGGCCTATTCGCAGACGCATCAGAATTACTTGTGTGCATCTCTCTCTCTCTCTGACATGATGAGCTCCATTTTCCAACACTGGATTTTATGTTTCAATTTATTATTTATAGGTTCCTCATTCCATATATTTTGCCATTTATTTACAATGACTGTTTTTATATCTCTTATATAATCACTAATTGGGATTTTTACATTTGCTCTTGCCATACTGACTGCTTCTTTAGCTCCTTTATCAGCTTCTTCATTTCCTTTAATCCCTATATGGGCAGGGGTCCAACATATTTCAATATTTTTTCCATTATTACACAATTTATGGAGTTCATATTTAATTTCCTGTACAATATTATTTTTTGAGTAGTAACCTTGAATGGCTTTTATAGCGCTTCTTGAGTCACTAAAAATAACAAAATTATTGAATATTTGCTTTATAATTTTGATGGCTACTGCAATTGCACACAACTCTGCTGTGAAGACTGAGGCATTATTAGTCAAAGATAACTGATATGACTTGCTCTGCGATATAGCTGCATATCCTCTCCATGTTGTGATTTAGACCCATCTGTATAAATCGCGCAATGTGAACGTTTTTGCCTTATATGATCTATGATTTTCTGTCTATGGTGTTCTGGGGTATACGAAGAACTTTTTGATAAGTATTTCAACTGTGTGCAAGTCCTTACTTTACTCATGGTCCAATGGGGTGATAACTTCACTGTTGAAGGTACTTGTATATCTATGTTCAGTGACTCAAACAATCTATTAGCTCTAATTGGGAAAGGAGGTGGATGACTGTTTATGAATACATACCTTAGATCAAATAGATTTTTTGTTGGTGAATCACTTGTCTTGATTCTTAATGCACTTTTCATTGGTATGAAAACTCTGTGGAGGAACAGTGGCAGTTCGCTACATTCGACTTGTACTGAGGTGACTGATGAGGATCTAAATGCTCCTGTGCATATTCTTAGTCCTTCATTGTGAACTAGATCTAGTATTTTCAGTGCTGCTTCTGACGCTGAACCATATATTTCACTTCCTTAGTCAATGACTGATAACACTGTTGCTTTAAACAGTATGGTAAGAGTATGTCTATCAGCTCTCCAATTTGTGTGTGGTAATTTTTAATTAGACTTAGCGGCCTTTTGCATTTTGATTTTATGTAAGTTACATGGGCTTTCCAATTCAGGTGTGCATCAAATACTAATCCTAAACATTTTGCAGTTTGGCTAATTGGTATATTATGGTTTCTGATTTTCAATTCTATTCCTCACCTTTTTTCCAATTTTTATTTTTATAAAACATGACAGCTTGAGTTTTTTCTATGGAAAATCTAAAGCCAACTGATGAGGTCCATTCATCTGTTTTTATTATGATTTTATTGATCATTTGTTCTGCGTGCTTTATTCGTGACGCTGTATATGGCAAAATCATCCATATACAGGTTACTTCTAATTCTGACCAGCAGCATGTTACTGATATCATTAATTGCTAATGTAAACAGAGTACCACTAAGGGCACTCCCTTGTGGAACTCCATTTTCAAGTGGAAATGTCTTGGAATAAACATTATCTATTCTCACCTGGATAGTGCGGTCAGTCATAAAGTTTTTAATAAACTTAGGAAGATGGCCGCGTATGTTATTGTTATGTAATGATTTTAACATTGCATACCTCCATGTTGTGTCGTATGCCTTTTGAATGTCAGATCAGACAGCTACTGTAATTTGCTTTCTTTCAAATCCTCTGCTTATGTGGTCTTCCAAATTAGATAGAGAATCGAATGTACTTGTAGATCAATTACGTTGTGAGCCAAACTAGGATGGAGTTAAAATTCTATTTTCACGTATGTGCCATTAAGTCGTGCATTTACCATTTTCTCCAACAATTTGCATAGAGAACTTGTTAAAGAGATTGGTCTATAATTGTTCACATTACTAGAATCTCTTCCAGATTTCGGCATAGGAATTATTATGGCATTTCGCCATTCATCTGGAAACAAGTTTCTGAGCCATAAATGATTGTAAAGTTTAATAAGTATGATTTTGCCAAAGATGCTACGTGGCAAATCATTTCTAAGCAAATATCATCACCTCCAGGAGCAGATTTATTGCTGTTCAAGAGAGCAGTAAACCCCCCATATTCGGGGGAGATGCGTACCGCACCCCCCCCCCCACAAATAGCGAAAATCTGCGAATACTTAAAACCCCTCTAAAAACACTTAGAACTGCCTATTTTGATAGTTTAAACACAAGAAAAACCCTCTAAAAATGCTTATACCTGACTATTTTAATAGTTTTATCAAAAAAAGTGCATTTAGTCACGAAAATATGAAAATACAGTAATTAGTAAATATTTCTCAGTGAAAAATACTGCGAATGGGCGAATTTTCTGTGAATAATAGGTAGATACGTTTCACAGAGAAATCCGCAAGTACGTGAGTCTGCGATTTGTGAAAACACGAATACAGGGCGTTCACTGTGTTCCAGCTCTTCCATATTGACTTTCTTATTATAATATATATCTTCCTTTGTTTCAAAATTAAATATTATAGATTCTGCTTTTTTCTTTATTTTTTTTTTAAATGTTTGTCCAAATTTTGGTCACTACTTATTTTGGCAAAACTTTCCCCAAGTATGTTACTAATTTCGAAGGGATCTAAAAATTTTTTGCCATTATCTAATATAGCTTGTCTGGGTGGTCTAATGTTTGTTCTATTTATTTTTTGGAATTTTTCCAATACTTTTTGAATGGATATTTCATTTGTTATTTCCGATACATAGGGCCTCCAAGACATATTTTACCTTTTATGACATCCTTTCTAAATTTAGCTAATATCTTATTATATAAAGGTTTTAATGCATCTATTTCTAATAATGCAATTATTTTTAATATATTTTCTTCCAAGAATGGTTTCGATTGATTTATTTTATTGAATCTTCTGTTTAGAGTATCTCACCTTCTTGCCAGAGTGTTTTTCTCGTACTAATTCAGATAGATCATCTGACCACCAGGGAACCTTGTTTTTTATTATGGGGTTTTGAATGATGAATAGTTTTGGCTGCTGCCTTTTTGATGAAAAATACAAAGAATTCGTTTGTCTCATTGTGATTTCTCAAATACAGTAATCATATGGCAATATATTTCTGGTATGCAAGTTAAAAATGTCCCAATCTGCTTTTTGCATGTTATAATGTGGAAAGTAAGGTTTCAGTTTATTATTTAATAAGGATATTATTATGGGAAAATGATCACTTGAGTAGGAGTCATCACAAGTATTCCAATCTAGTTTGTCAACTACATTAGCTGAACGAAGGGTGACATCTATTGAGGAAAATGTTCCATGGGTTTTCGACCAATACGTATTTACTTCGTTGTCATTTAGACAACAAAGATTATTAGTGTTCATAAGTTTTCTATTTTTCTCCATCTTTATCCGGTGTAATATTGTTATAGTCCCATGCTGGATTATGTGCATTGAAATCTCCTACAATTAATATGGGATTCTTAAAATCTCTTATCATTTCCTTTAATATGTTTAAATCATACTTTTTATTAGGCTGGTTGTATAAGTTAATAATATCAAATAAATTATTTTCTATTTTCACTGTTATTGCTGAAATTTGTAATTCAGTGTAATCTATATCTACTTTGTCGTATATCATTTTATTATGGACATATATTGCTGTTCCTAAATTATTTTCATTTTCCTTTGATGTTGTGACTAGTAGATGTTTACCTCTATTTGGAACAAATTTTCCAACGTGTTGTGTACCTATAATCATTGGTTTGCATTCACTTGTAAGTCATTGGACTTTTTCTAAGTGCCAATGACTTCCCCGAAGTGTATTCTCGTTAATAATCCATTAATATTCCATTGAATTATATAACAATTGAATGGTGTAATATGAGAGTGGTCAAAATGCTCTAAATTATTTAAGTTGATTTTTTTATTTGTTATAAGTTAATTTGTATTTTTGTAGGTTTTGATTAATTTTTTATTGTTTTAATTTGGCTTTCGTTGACTTACATTTTTATTATCTTGATTTAATTTTTCCATTTTGATTTTTTTTAGAATATTATCTACAACACTGATATGTTTTTCTTTGTAATATTCTAAATGTTCAATACACATGCAACCTTCATGAGATTTGATGTTTGTTTTTTCCTTATTCCTATACCTCATGAAATTTCTTATGGTGTTGGTTAGGCTTTCTTTAGTTATAGTTTTATTTTTGTGGCACATTGCTACAAAGCATTTACTACAACCACATTTATCTTCATATTCATTAGTTTGTTGTTCCTTCTTGGTTTTTCTTGTGGTGCCTATAATTGGTGATGGGTGAATTTCTTTGCTTTCATCGTAGTTATCTGTGTCGATTTTCCACTTCATCTGAATTTTGTGATTCTGCTCCTAGAGGTATTATTGTTACTAAGGGGGACAGTGGAATATTTGATTTAGTGTTCTATTTCTGAACTTTTGCTTTAGATGAGATTGGTGGGTTATTTATCTTTTTACAGCTTTGTTTGGTGGAGTTAGGTGGGGACTTATCTAGTTGCCTCTTCTGAGTTGTTTCATCCGTCCTGTCACATTCTTGTGATTTTAATTCTTCTTCGTCTTTATGTCAATATTCGTATCTATTTCTGGTAAGGAGGTAAATCTAATGACATCTGTGATAATGTCACTGTTGTATGAAATCTCCATAGAAGAGTTATTTTGATCATGTATTTTTTTAGTGATATTTCTTTATTTCTATTGTCATTTACTTCAGTTTGGGTATTGCTTGATTTTGAAGTATCTGCATATCTAAATTTCTAGGCTAGGTCATTCAGTCCTCTCACTTTTAGCTCTAACTTTGCTTCCCTGATCGACATTCCAGTTCGTTCTTGTAGTAATTTAAGTTCAGTATTGTAAATATGGAATACACGTTTTAGATCGGGCATGATGCTCTAGGTCACAATTTATGCATTTTGGTTGGTCACAGTTCCAGCGTGTTTTATGTTCTTGTGAACTGCAATGGGTACATCTGGAAAAATTTCTGCATTTAATGGCTGTATGGCCATATTTTCAACAGTTCTTGCATTGCATGGGTTAGTTCCCTGCTTAATCCCAGTATTTTAATTTTTAAGGGCAAGGTTTGGTCACTGAACTTTATTTTTGCTATTTCGATAGATTTATTTTTGTCTTTCCTGCTTGGGACCTCATTTAGTTCGCAGTCTTCAACACTGCTGTATCTTTTCTGTAATGAATCTAAAAACATTGATTTGTTTTGTATATCTTCTTCTAGATTTGGTAATATCACTGTGCTGTGCCTTGTACACTATTCATAGTATCAAGCCTTGTAACGCTTATATTTATGTTCTCTAAGTTTTTAATATTTTGATAATTTTCTGATTGGATTCTGGTTGTTTCAACCAACCATTCCCTTTTTTTAATTCATCTTACGCTCATCTCTTGTGATGGGCATCGGTTCAACAAGTAACTTTCCAATTTTAATAAGGATATTTCTTGATCGGCTTGTAAATTTTAAAATCTTGACCAGTTTGATTCTCCAAAAAGGGAATCAAAGTGAACCAAGGTTGAGTCAGGTCTATATTTTCTTTTCTTTATTCTTTTAGGCTCCAAAGGGCCCATGGTTGAAAAGTTTGAACTATTTTTTGTTCCTTTTTTTGATAGGGACACAGGCACAGAAACATCGGGCTCAAAGGAGAATGGTTCCATTGTAACTGCCAGGTGCTTTTTTTACAGGGATATCCTTTTTCTCGCATAGGTCATCAACATTTGGAGAATTTTCAATCTCCAAGGTGGGTGCAGAGGTCATCATCTGTGCCAAAACAGTATCATCAGAGGGCCTAGGGGTACTCGATTCTTTATTCTTACTATTCATAAAGATCGAATAGATAAAAAAAAAAAACTGAAAAGATATCATTAGCCTTTCATGGGGTTTATTCTTCCACTAATGGCACAAGTGAGAGCCGACTCCCAAATGTCCACCCCCTACCCTACCCCACAGAGGATGGCACAATACAATTAGAGTGGCCCAAGTGTAAGCCAAACCTACTTGCTAGGACCGAGAGTATTACAAGAATACAATCACCCCCACCCTAATCGTATTATGGGCAAACCGGATGGAATGCCAAGAGTCCTATCCCCAGAGCTAGACCCCCCTGGAATCCATGGCCCAACCCCAGAATAGTTCCGCCCTTGAGATATCAATCTGATATCTCTCAGTTCCAAACATTATTAGGTAGTTGATGATCCTACCACAGTTCTCACTATTTAGCTTCGGATATAAACCCAATCCCAGCTATGATTATCTTTTCTTATTTAATAGGCCCAATAAATTTCAGCAAAAGTGGAAAATTCCACGAAATTAGTCCAAAGTGATGTGAAATAATATATGAGACTCTTGGACTCAAACCCAGGAACAAATTCCTGGGGTTCAAGAGCCCCCTCACCACGTCAAGGAGGTCCCATATTGAGGGGGTGAGGAAGAAATAGTCTGCTTTTTCTCCCTACAGGAAGTCTTACTGAGCATCCAGCAGTCAGTCCTCTGCTGCAGAGGACTGACAGGGCTCTTGCTAGCGGTACTGTGAGTACTGCTGCAACTGTTACCGAGTGCATGGGTGCAACCCCTCCCCAGGGTTAACTAGATCCCTGTGTACCAGTACCAGCCCTGTAGTACCCCTACCAGGCCTAGCAAGGGTTCCTGGTCCCACCTGCCAGCATAGTTTAGCAAAGACAGTGAAACTTGAGCATGCAGGTGCTCTTTCACCCCATTCCACTCTTCAAAGAGAGCAGCTTAGGGGTCCTGAGAAAGTGGCTCAGCCTGCCCAGCCTGGTCACCCAGACCTAACATGAAGAGGCCCTCGTTCAGTCTTCCCTTCCTGTAGAAAGTCTGGCTTCTCAGAAGACTAGGGCACACTCGAAGAACAGCCCCTATCCACGTTAGTGTAAGTGGGACCACTCTCCCCACCTGTGCAAACATTGTCAACACAGGTAAACAACTACCCATGGTCTTGCTCATCTCACAAGACTTCGGTCTTTGTTAAACTGAGCAAGGGTGCTCTTGATCTCTCACCAGTCCCCTTCACCTCCTAGGGGTTTACTGGGAGCTGTGAGCCAGATAGGCCTGGGGTTTGGGACCAGGACCGTTCTCATCTCATCCCAGCCCCACCATGGAAGTTTACATTCCTAGTTCGGTCCTTATATCAGACAGGTTGTATTCCTGAGTAGTAGAGGGATTGCCAGGGGGCTCTAGTGAGTGTCCCTCTCCTGCAGAGGGAGCAAATTGGAAAGACTGGGAACTGGAGGGACCTGAGGGTCTTATGCCCCAGGACTCTGATCTGCAGAGGTGTTTTGTTGAGATTATTAAGATGATTCATCACTTCAGTGGTCTCAAGGAAGAGACTGTGGCCTGTGCTGCAGATCGTTCTTCAGCCATCAAGTCCTTATGGGGTCTGCAGAAGGAACCCAAGGCTCCTATCAGCCTGCCATGGTCAAGACTTGCAAGTGGGGTTTTAGGCCTAGTGAATTCTCTTGTTTCTGGGCAAGAAAATTCACTCTGGTCTAGCCAGTCTATTAAGTTGCTTCCTCTGCCTCTGGCTCACCAGAGGAAGTATTACCTTCCTTCTGAAAGTTCACTGCCAACCAAACAGGTGGACCTGGACTTGACTAATCTCTGTCCCACGAAAGTACTCAACTGTCTCCATGCAGAGGGATTCTCCCTCTCACAAATGGAGGCAGAAGCCCTGAAGCCAACTATCAAGTCAGTACTCCAGACAGTTTCCGGGCTCAATCTCCGATCACTTACGGTACCCAGGATCGCATACTCAACGGGAAGGTGAACACCTGAAAAGGATGCCTCCTTCAAGAGCCTGATGCTGTCTGGAGGTAGGTCTATCACCTACCTTGCCCACCAGACAGTATACTTGTGGTTTAACCTGATATCGAAGAGGAGGGAAGACTGCTGTCTCAACTCTGTTTCATTGGACCAGGGTTGGCCTTGCGACAGGTGTGTAAGAAATCGAGTATGAATCAAGGTGAGGAGGCAGGAATGGAGAGCAGAGTTAAGGAAAAGGAGTAAGATGAAGGTTCATTGGGATGAACCCTCAGCATCAGTAGTTGAAAGTGTGAATGAATGCAGGTAAGAGAGAAGAAGAAGATATGGATAAGCAAGAGGAAAATTTGCTAGAAGAGAAACAATCAGTTTTAGTAGAGACAGGTAACACTAAGAAGAAGAAAGAAAAAGGTATGAAAAGAAAGGATGGTGTACGCATAGAAGTACAGGCTGAAGAAATAAATGATAGATAATGACTAGATCATGCATTTAGTAAGGTATTTGTATGTTTCCCATTGAGGAGGAAGACGATTATGACATGCAATAGTAGAGAATGATGCTTACAGCGGGTGAATACCATGCAGTAATGATGGTGAGGTATTATGTGAATTAAGTACAGAGACTGGAGAGTTCCAGGGATTTAGAGAACATGGTCTGATAGTTAGTAAGGGAAATTTTAAAACAGCTACATATCAGGTTGGTTTGGACAGTAGTGACAGGGCAGATTTAAGTGGTACTGTAGTACAGTAGAAAGTATTGTTTATTTCCATGTACAGTATAAGACAACTTTAAGATAAGACGAAGTCAAAACTTATGGCAAATTCTCATAAGTTTATCTCATATCTGTAGTATAAGACGACTGCTAAATTACAAAACCACCTGTGTATAGGCTAGCTTTTGCAACAACACATGTCTTATGAAATGTTGGTTTTGTAAAGATGATGTTATTACAAATGCTGTTTTACTCACTGTAACCTTAGAAACTAAAAATAAACGAAATAACAAAGCCGATTCTATATTACTTTTTTCCTACATGCGTTGCCTAAAAGGGAAACCATTGTTTTGTTTTTGTTTCATCGCCATTCACAAACAACCCCTAACACCAATACGATAGTGTATAATAATTATCATACATAATTACCATTCATATGACTGAATTGTTCTGATATTGTTCCAAAATTGTAGTATGTACCACCAAATTGATAATGAATTCTTTATTAAAAATTAATATTACGTTATCCTAAATGTTATTACCACTGTAATTAGAATACCATTAAAATTTCTGAAAGGTTCATGAAAGATAAACGTTGCTGTGAGTGCAACCATAACTCAATGTTTACAATTTCTCAGCTGGGCTTGCATAGATAAAAGATGATTTCATCGATATGGAATTATTCCTCGAACAGGCTATTTATTATGAATATATATGCCAATAATATATAAAGTAAAAATGGTTTTATTACCTTTATTATCAGTTTATTTCATAATGTGAATCTTTTCAAGTATGTTGGTGGTTATCACATTGAGGATGAGGCTAGCCTACCTAAACATCACTTAGGATTCAAGGTTTGATTTTTAGAATGGTAGTATAAGACAACCCCCAATTTTGAAGGGTGTTTTAGGATTTAAAGGTTGCCTTATATGCGGAAATATACGGTAAGTATGATAGTTTGGGTAGTAGGAAGGATAGAGATGACTATGCCAATAATACATAAAGTGTCAATGGTTTTATTACCTTTATTATCAGTTTATTTCATAATGTGAATCTTTTCAAGTATGTCGGTGGTTACCACACCAAGGATGAGGCTAGCCTACCTAAACATCACATAGAATTCAAGGTTTGATTTTTAGAATGGTAGTACTGTATAAGACGACCCCCAATTTTAAAGGGTGAATTTTAGGATTTAAAGGCTGTCTTATATGCAGAAATATATGGTAAGTATGATAGTTTGGGTTGTAGGAAGGATAGAGATGACTATGCTTAATTAACAGTAACCTGTGTACTAGTTTATAAGCTGTGATAATAGTTTGCTAAATAAAATTCGATGGAAATGTTAGAAAGAAAATAGAAGATTGGGTTAGCTTGAGTTGTAGAGTGAGAACAATGACTGACAGCAAGGAGGGCTGTGGTGGCCATATATTAGCCTTTCTGGATTATACATTTATTACAATGTTTTTTAATATGTCACTGTTCTTTCCAATGAATACTAATAGTAATTTCATCTCATTGCAAGTCTTCTAAGGTGGGAGGGATTACTATCTCTTTGATGTACAGTCAACCCCTGCTATTCATGGTTTCACAAATCACGGCTTCACCTATTTGCAGATTTTTCTGTGGAACTTATCCCTCATTAATTCATGAAAAATTCGACAATTCACGGATTTTTTGTTGAGAAATATTCACTAATTAAGTGTATTTTGATGCTATTTTCATGTCTAAATACATTTTTGTATGATAAAAACTCGATTTACTAATTTTCAGATATTAATATTAAAGTAAACATAGCATATCATAAAATGTATTTTATGTATTCAAGTACATACTTGACTGTACTGAAATTGTGAATTCTTGTGTTTCCCTGGTTCTGTAAAAAGAAAATGGGACTGCCTCAATACCCTATAAGAGAAAATGGCTCTGACTAAGTGTACTGTAGTGTATTCTGCTGTTATTTTCATGACTAAATCCATTTTTTAAGAAAAAAATGTGATTTACTAATTTTCAGATATTAACATTAAAGTAACCACAGCATAATATCAAATTTTCCATTATAATATATAACTCTATTGTTTCAAAATTTATTGTTATTAATTCTACACTGTTTTTCTTTGTGCAGAAGTGTTCATCTAAATTTTTATCACTACTTACTTTTGCTAAGTTTTTTCCTATTACATTACTTATTTCTTTCGGATCAAGTATGCTTTTCCCATCTTTTAATATGGCATGTCAAGGTGGTTTAACATGGGTACCATTTATTTTCCTAAATTTTTCCCATATTTTTTGTATGGGAGTATTATTAGAGAGACCTGATACATATTTCCTCCATTAAATGATTCTTCCTTGAATTACTTCTTCTTTAAATTTTGCAGATAATTTGTTGTAAAGAGGTTTTAATGTATCAATTTCTAATAATAACAGAATCAGTTTTTGTAAATTTTCTTCTCATATTGGTAATGTTTTATTAATTTCGTTGAACTTTTTATTTAAATCACCTAGTCATCTCCCTACTGAACATTTTATTTCTATTAATTCTGTTAGCTTATCAGACCACCAAGGAACTTTGTTTTTGTTGGATGAGGTTTTGATTTTGGTATTGCTTTATCAGCAGCATTTTTAATGAAATCAACAAAAATCGTTAGTTTCATTATGGTCATTTAAATATTCAAAGGTTGGGATATTCTTAGTGTGCATAATCATATCGCTCCCAATCTGCTTTAATGTTATAGTCAGGGAAATGTTTTGTAGGATCATTTTGTAATAAGGAAATTAATATTGGGAAATGATCACTGGTGTGCAAGTCATCAACTGTATTCCATTCTAATCTGTCTACTATACTTGAGGTACAGAGAGTTTAGTCTATTGAGGAAAATGTTCCATTTTTTTTAATATGTGCCGACTTCATCATTGTTTATACAGCATATGTCATTTGTATCCATAAATTCTTCTACTTTACTTCCTGCTCTATTTGAGTTTGAACAGTTATAGTCCCATATTGGGTTGTGAACATTAAAATCACCTACTATTAATGTAGGTTCTTTGGCATTAAGTAGTTCTTTAAGTTTGTCAATTTCGTAATTTTTATTAGGTTGGTTGTATAAATTATAAATTACATAATTATCGTTTTTTATTTGGATTTTAATACCTGATATTTGCAAGTCGGCGATGTTCACAGGTACTTTGTCATAAACTGCTTTATGTAAATATATGGCTGTACCTAAATTTTCTTCTTCCTCTCATGGCGTTGATGCTAAAGTATATTTGCCTATTGTTGATGTTGTCTTGTTGTAAATATAATATCACCGAAGCACAACAATTTCAAAAGAACAAGTAAGGAAATATTCACTTTTTTTCATTTAGTATACTGTACAGTACATATACTACATGCTGTATGTACTATATAAAAATGTATTTTTACTGTATGTACTAATGTTACTTTAATACTGTACTGTACAGTACTATGTACTACTAATTTTAATATTTTCATTACAGACTAATATGTACCTACTGTAAAGAATTCATCATTAACTACAGTATACAGTACAATATGTAAGTGTTTATTCTTCACTTTTTCATTTTTATACATTTTATTATGTATTGTTTTACAGTCGACTCTTGTTAAGCCGGACCTCATTAATCCGGATATCGGATAAGACGGACAGGAAAGAGGGTCAGCGATTTAAAATAAGTAATGTTCGACCACGATTTAAGATAGTACTGTTCCTCCGCTCATCACATACCTTTTCCTTTTTATTTACCAAAGGTAAATGAAAAACTTTTCATTCATATTTTTATTTTATATATACTGTTCCGTATTTATATTGTACTGAACTGAAATGCTTTTAACTTATAACCAATTTAACTTGTGCACGGTACGTACCATCATTAAGAAATGCTACTCTCTGGAACGGTAGGAAGTACAGGTGTATTGTAGCCAGTCACTGAGCATTAACAGTTTTACCTATCTGCTGCCTGACTGGTAGCTACAGTACGATGCTTTGTATGTTTTTTACGAAAGAAAAGACATGACAAAGGTAAACTTTACGAAGACAAAAGCTGGGTTACTGAACAATACGTGTTTACTTGGCAAATGACATGAGAGAGAGAGAGAATTGCCAGTTCCCTCTATGCAGCGTAATTCTATCTGTGTTTACGCAGCAACTGACACAGAGAGAGAGAGAGAGAGAGAGAGAGAGAGAGAGAGAGAGAGAGAGAGAGAGAGAGAGAGAGAATTGCCAATCCCCTCTATGCAGCGTAATAGTATCCTTGAGAGATTAAAGAGAAGAATTTTGTTTTAAAGGTATGTCAATGCAGCTTTCGTAAATTGCTGAAAAAAAACATACATATATATATATATATATATATATATATATATATATATATATATATATATATATATATATATATATATATATATATATATATATATATATATATATATAATATATTGTTCTTGAAGAATCTCTGAACCAAAAAATTTTGCACTCAAAGTAATAAGTAGGAATTCATTCTGTTCTTCAAGTAACCAGAAAAATACATACACTATTAAAAACTACATTTATATTCAAAACACATGCACTTATGTCATCATCAGCTTCTCTGAGAAAAAGTTCTTTCTCAGACAGAACACAGCTAAACCCTGATTGGCTGGTTGGCTGCCATGGAGATCTGCTGGCCAATGACAGCCCTCTACTTCTGTTCTATTTATAGACATATGTTGTGACGGCACTAAGCTTGAACGTTGCCATGATCGTGATTATTTGACTGCTGGTGGCCAAAATTACTCAATAATTTGCTTTATATAATTATTTCTTCATGAAAACACGAATTCAACAATATTTTAACTTTAATAATATAGTGGTATGAAAAATCCCACAACAGTCTGTCGTGGTATATCTCAGTTTAAGTTAAGTATACCTCAGTTTTACCAGACCACTGAGCTGATTACCAGCTCTCCTAGGGCTGGCCCAAGGATCAGACTTATTTTACGTGGCTAAGAACCAATTGGTTACTTAGCAACGGGACCTACAGCTTATTGTGGAATCCAAACCACATTATAGCGAGAAATGAATTTCTATCACCAGAAATAAATTCCTCTAACTCTTCATCGGCCGGCCGGGGAATTGAACTCCGGCCCATCAAGTGACAGTCCGCAGCTCTACCGTCACCCAACGAAGAGATTCATATCTTACTTTAATCAGACCACTGAGCTGATTAACAGCTCTCCTAGGGCTGGCCCAAAGGATTAGAATTATTTTACGTGGCTAACCAACGGGTTACCAAGCAACAGGACCTACAGCTTATTGTGGAATCCGAACCACACTATGATGAGAAATGAATTTCTATCACCAGAAATAAATTCCTCTAATTCTTCATTGGCCGGTCGGAGAGTCGAACGCTGGGCCAACAGCAGTCTGTTGTGGTGATGTGTCATCACTTGCGAATCCTATTCCTGGACCTTCCTCAGACTTACGACTGCAAACTGATGACGACGTCAGTAACAATAAAAAAGAACCCTCTCCAAGACTGATATGATAAAAGGGATTTTGACAAAGGAAAAATCTATTTCTGAGGGAGGCCCCGTGTCACCCGGTGAAATTCCATTCTTACACGAATTTCTGGGTATAAATATTGCTAAATATACCAGAGAAAAAACCTTACAGGAATGCTGGAGTTACTACCCCCAAATCGAGCACCTTCGATGAAGATGTCGGTATAACCAAGGGTGAGTGAAGGAATCACAACCACAGAGCCACACTCGATAGACATCCCTATGTCAACATCCCGAGAAGAGTGAGGGGCCGTACCAGCGCCCACGCTCCCCAGCCCGCCACGCGGGCGACTCCAGCGCCATCTGAACTCATTCCAGACTAGCACCATCCCCAGGCTTGGCATGAGCCAGTAGGGGGGCGAACCTGTACCTCAAAATATTCTACGGGGGTCACCCGGGTGACATCGGGGCCTCCCTCAGAAATAGATTTTTCCTTTGTCAAAATCCCTTTTCTGAGCTCGCCCAGTGTCACCCGGTGAAATAGTGTCAGAGAATCATGCCAAGACTGCAAAGCTACAACAGAATACAAAAGGTAACTGGAAAGAAACACATGCTATGGAAAAATAGATTTAATAAAAATATCTCAACAATGAAAATTGGGCTTAACTATAGGTAAATACTGGTGGCATAATACACCTCACATCAAAAGGGTATAATGAAATAGCAAACTTAACCTAGGAACAAGGTAGAAACACTAACATATAGTACAATAGGGGAAAATAAAAGGGCCCCTACAATTCAATAGAATAACCAGTAATTACAAACTTAAACCTAAAAGCAATGAGATACAATTGAAAGACAAAAATATATGAGGTACATGAAGCAAAATAAAAACCGCTTCAGTACCTCTGACTAAATCTAAATCCACAACATATCAAATCCAAATCACAAGACAAGCAATAATCAGGTATACCAGTATCGAGTATGAGGAGCAAGGCAGCGAGGCATGATCGAATCAGAAAGGCAGGCAGTGAAATAAATGAGGCAGGCGGGCGGGGGGGAAAGGAAAGGGATAAGGATAATTAAGGTTGGGAGATGACAGTTCCCACAGCCACTGTAGAAAATTTTAGAGCTTCGAGTGATTTTAAATAGTGGCGTTTAAACACTAGAGGTGATTTCCATCCTGTATACTTGGTAAGTTTGGCAAAATCCATATTATAAAAATAATTAGTGGAGGTAGCTACTGCTCGGATATCATGAACCTTTGGAACTGAATCCGGGTTAGCTTGCTTAATAAAATACAGAATTTGTTGTCTTATAGCATTCAAAGAGAGAGTACCGCCTTTCTCCCTGATGAAAAGAGGACCCGACTTAAACTGTGGAGTTCTATGTAGGTAAGACTTTAAGGTATATACTGGACATAATGACTGGTCCTGAGGAAGAGGCACCACCTTCCAGGGGGACCACCTGTCCTGAGGGTCTTCATTCTTAGCTAAGAACGTATGATCAGGGGAAAGGAGGACTTCTCCGGACAGAAGGAAATTAACATGATCATCACCTCTAGTGAGGGCCGATAGCTCTGAAATTCTGGCACCTGAAGCTAAGCTAATCAGAAACAAGGTTTTCCTTAACAGATCCAAGTATGAGCATAGAGAATTATCAATGTCAGTGGCTAATTTCAAAACATCGTTGAGGAACCAAGTAACGGAAGGAGGGCGAGTTACTGGTCTCAAACGGGCACATGCTCTGGGGATGGAGGAGAAGTATGAATCTGTAAGGTCAATATTAAAACCGTCCAAAAATACCTTCTTTAAGGCTGATTTCGCTGTAGTAATAGTGGCCGGGGCAAGGCTTTTTTCAAACAATGACCTAAAGAAAGTAACTGCTAAGTTGGTTGTCATAGTTTGAGCTCCAGATGCCTTTAAAAAGGACGCCAATTTTTTGACTGCCGAATCGTATTGTCTGAGAGTAGAATCTCTCTTGTCTGATTCCAAAAACAGAGTGTTGACGGGGTCAATGTTTGCTCCCTTCTTTGCAGCAAACTTTATAAAGTCCATAAAACCAGTGCATTCTGAATTCTTAAGGAAGCTGACACAGTCTTTGTTTGTACTACTTGGGTCAGTCTGGGTTTGGGTATCTGATGACACCGCAACTTGAGTTCCTGTAATAGAGGAAACCAGTTGCTCTTCGGCCAATAGGGAGCTACTAGAGCTAATTGGCCGTTGAATGACCTGAGTTTGTGTAGGACTTTTAACAACATGTTTATCGGAGGAAACAGATAAATCCTCTCCCAACAATTCCAATCTATGGACATCGCATCCGTGGCGAAAGCCTGGGGGTCCAGGTTGGGAGCCACGTAACAGGGAAGCTTGTGACTGCTCTCCGTGGCGAACAGATCCACTTGGAGGCCCGGAACCCGGCGAAATCCACTTGAAGGAGTCCCCGTCCAGAGACCACTCCGTTTCCAACGGAGTAGTCCTGGACAGGGAGTCCGCCACCACGTTCCGCACCCCTGCTAGGTGGGTGGCTGACAGATGCCAGCCGTGCTTGTTCGCCAAGGAGAAGATAGCTACCATCATCTGGTTTACGCGACCTGATTTGGAGCCGCCCCTGTTGATGCAATGAACCACCACGGCGCTGTCCAGCACAAGCCTGATGTGAATCCGGCTGGTGGGGCGAAGTTTCTTGAGTGTTAGAAACACTGCCATAGCTTCCAAGGTGTTTATATGAAACTGTTGGAACATTGTAGACCACGTTCCTTGAACTTTTTGTTTTGGTGAGTACCCTCCCCAACCGCTTAATGAAGCGTCCGTGTGGATTACCAACGCCGGAGGGGGAAATTGAAGTGGAACCGACTTCGACAGGCCACTGGCTGTGGACCATGGCCGGAGTCTTGTTTTCAATATTCGCGGGATTGAAGAGACCCTGTCTCTGAGCCTGACATTGGCTCGTCTCCGCCATACTCTGTTTATATCTTTTAGTTTCGCTTTCAAAAGCAGGTCCGTCACTGAGGCGAATTGAAGGGAGCCGAGAATTCTCTCTTGAGACCGGCGGGATGCTGCTTTGTCCCTCAAAAATTTTCTGGTAGCGGTGGCAATCTCCTTCCGCTTGGGTGGCGGGAGGGACAACCTGTACGAAGTCAGGTCCCATTGGAGGCCTAGCCACTGAAACCGGGATTCCGGAGTCAGGCGGGACTTCTCCCTGTTCAGCTGAAAGCCTAACGACTCCAGAAACTTGATCACTATGGTCGTAGCCTTCCGGCACTCCAGAACTGTCGGAGCCCAGATTATCCAATCGTCCAGGTAAGCCGCCAGGGAGATTCCCCGGGACCGTAGTTGCTGAACGACTGTTTCCGCCAGTTTCGTAAAAATTCTGGGGGCTACATTGAGTCCGAAAGGCATGACTCTGAAGGAGTAGGCTTGTTTCCCCAGTTTGAAACCCAGGAAGGGAGAGAAGTTCCACGCGACCGGGACATGATAGTAAGCGTCTGAAAGATCGATAGAGGTGGTGACGGCTCCACGTGGAAGTAGAGTCCGTACCTGAGCTACCGTAAGCATGCGAAACTTGTCGCATCTTATGTAGCGATTTAGACGTGATAGATCTAGAATCACTCTTTGTTGGCCGGAATCTTTCTTTGGGACCGTGAACAACCTGGCTTGAAATTTGAGGTGCCTTACTTTCTTTATTGCTCTCTTGTTGAGAAGCTCTGTTACAAAGTCCTGTAGGGTTTTGGAGGGGGGTTGGTAAAACCTGGTCAAAGGAGGGGGATCCTTGCTCCAGCTCCAACCCAGACCTTTGGACACAATGTTGTGTGCCCAAGGGCTGAAGGTCCACTGGTCTTTGAACCAGTAGAGGCAACCACCTACCTGATTGGTCTCAGTGGGAGGAAGAGGGTTTGCTTCCTCTACCACGGCCTGATCTTCCCCGAGAGGCGGATCCAGCTCTACCTCTGTATGGGGCGCGACCCCTGCCTCCCCTTGCACTTCTATTAAGGCCGTGAAAGACCCCACGGCCCTCACAGGAGGAGTTGTACGCCGGAGAAGAGACGTACGATGGTGCAGCAAGAGGTTGGGCTGGTTGAACCAGCACGTATTGGTGGGGTTGAGCCTTGGAGGTGGAGGGTTGGCCTACTGCCGAGACTGGGACAGCTTGAACCACTGTCTGGGGATGAGGCCTCCTTCTCCTGAAGCGTTTCCCCGACTTACCCTGGGAACCACCAGCTTCGGGAGTTTTCCGTTTGAAGGCGGAAATACCCCACCTCGCACGTAGGCTCTGATTAGCCTTAGTAGCTTCGCCCAGGACCTTAGAGACTTCATCCTCTGGGAAGCGGTTAGTCCCCCAGATGGAGCTCTTCATGAGCTTATTAGGCTCATGACGAATGGTGGCATCCGCGAAAATGAATTTGCGGCACTCCAACTTAGCCACCATGAAGTCATACAGGTCTGACTGAAAACCTGCCAACAGGGATTTAGCCAGAACCTGGAAGAGCTGTTCGTCTGCGCATGAGACGGCCACCGCCTATGACAGACACAAGGAATTCAAAGACCGGCTCAGTCTCGTCCTTGCCTCGAACTCCGTCTTCAGGAGAGCTTCTGGGAGTTTGGGAAGTTGCTCACTGAATTGTGAGGACGCACAGAAGGCATCTAATTTACCCACCGTGAACGTAGATGGGGCGTCCCTCCAGAACTCCTCACCCCCCGGGAACACCAGGGATGTGGAGTCCGTCTCCCTGAGCTGAGGCAAGGGTTTGCCTTCGAAGCAGGCCTGAGCAGTCGCCAAAGCAACTTTATTCAGGCAGGGAGTGGGCAACTTGTCTCCCAAGGAGAACATGGTATAGTTCCCCTTGAACGGAGTGAGCTTTGTATTCTCTGCTTGCCACTCCGTGAGAGTGCGAAGCAGAGCCGATTGTGCCTGGTCCCTAGGGAAGATCACCGTCTCCTTTGGGACCTTATCTGAACATACCCAGGCTTCCTCCATCAGGCTAACGAAGCCTGGATAGGGGGGCAAGAGGTCAGGAGGGAAGAACTCCAACTCCTCCAGACGTCTCGTGCACAAACCCTCGACTGTCAGGGTATCCTCATGGCGAATGGCACGTAGAGCAAAACGCCACGGGTTTCCAACGTCAAAAGGAGGGAGGGAAGCAGTATCAGGGATCTGATAACTGGGTCCGGCACCGCCGGAGCGAGCCATATCAGCGATCAGATTCTCCTGACTTTGCAGTCTGTCCGCAAGCTTCGAAAGCTTGGAATCGACCTCCGACGAGAATCTAGCTAGGAGCATCCCAGCAAACGCCTCAGGGTCAAAGGGAGGCTGGCGAGGAGGGCTGGGTCTAGCCGCCCTCTTACTCGCTCCTTTGCCCGAGGTTCCAGCTTTACTCCCGGAGGCCAGAGGTGCGAAAACCTTTGCCTTCGACGGGGGAAAGGGGGATGCCTTCCGGGAAGACGAGGACTTAAAGCCCTTCGCCTTCCACGAAGCCTTCAACTTGGGGACAGTAGATGGAGCACTGTCCCTCAAGATGGAAGACTTGGAAAAGCCCTGAAAGGAAGAGGTTGATGAAGAAGGGGAATCAAATAGGGCGCCCGCCCCCACTGCCTCACTTACCTCACCACCTCCCTGGTCCTGCTCGGTATTCATAGGCTCTAAATCCAGGTCCAGAGCGGCGACGTCTTCTGAAACCTCCGCGAGGGTCTCATCTATGAGAGGCTGGGTCACGACCGGATCTGCTCAATGATGGGGCGGCCACTTCAGTTGGTACGGGCGCGCGATCCGGGCTCCGGGGTAGAGAAGGTCTCTCACTTCTCGCCGAGGACGTATGGCTTCCCGGACGGAACGTTTCTCCCAACCCAGCCACCCAAGCGCGGAGGGACTCAAGAGCCTCTTTCTTAGAGGACTCGTCAGCCTGAAAAAGGGGGTGAGTCAAAAGGAGGCTAAGAAATACCTAAATAAAATAAATTACAAAATATCGCGAAACATTGCAATATGGAAGGCAGAATTAACATGCGGGTGGAAAGCAAATAGCTTACCGACTCGTCCTGGGTGCACCCGCAAAGAGCAAAGCACACCTCGCAGCCCTCCAGGTGCCAAACAATCAGATCATCCAGTCGGACTGCACAACCAGCGTGGGTCCGACACACCACATGACCATAGGGTTGCTGAAGAGTGGCGGAACACCCGGGCTCCTCACAGCGAACAGTCTGTAAGTGAAAACAGTAAATGAGCTTACCTTCCTAAGAAACTTAAGCTAAGCAGGCAAGGGTATTTCAGTAAACCACCGAGTACTCCGGCGAATGAAAACCTCGTCAGAGACGGGCCTACTAAAAAGTAACTTAATTTAAGGTAAGCTGGGTACAAACCCCCCCAACTGCCGGAGTAAACCGGCGGAACGAGGGGGCCGAATCGACGGGACCTTCACCGCGAGGGATGCCGGGAACAGAACGGCGGAACCCAGGGGTGAAATCACCGGACTCTATGACCATCATGAAATAATAATAAATAATAAATAAATAAATTTCCACTCGACGGCGGGGTGAGCCGCCGGGAAATTCAAAATAATTAACATCTATCGGCGGGGTTGTTATAAGACTGAAACACTTGGTAGCAAACTACAAGCTTTATTCAACAAAATACCGGCTCTCAGATCTATAAAATAAACAGACAAAATATCTAGCGTTAGTCATACAACACATATAACATAAACAACTTATGACAAACATAACAGAACAAAATAAACACACGTAAACTTACACATCAACAGAGGACTGCAAGAGGGGAACTACACTCGACTGTGGTGCGACTGTAACTAACGGTACACAGTGATACCAAGCATGAAAACAGTTACACTAGTGTTGCCAGTGTACAATAATTACCACATTCTCCCCTCCTAGAAAAATTCAACATTAACAAAATGGATACCATGTCAAAAATATCAGATTAGTCCCATCCGTAACGATCGGGGGGCTTTGACCGCGATTCGACCTCCTGAACTCAGTGGGCTCAGTGAATGAATGAGAGTCATGATTAGTATGAGGCTGTACATCTTGCGTTGTGGGTGAACCCGGAGTCTCTATATTTCCTGGTGCCTCATCCGGGTGCGCAAGAGTCGTCGGACTCTCAGGACTTGGAGCTAAGTCACGGATAGACACAGTTGACTCACGCCCGTCTGGATATTTGACACTTGCATACATTGGGTTCACATCAACAAGTTCTACCTGATCAGTTAATGGTTCGTGTTTGCTAGACCTAACATGCCGCCGCAATAACACTTGCCCAGGGGTCAAAAGCCATGTTGGTAATCCATTTCCGAAACTAGAACGTCGTTGGAACCTGAAGAAACGCTCATGTGGAGTCTCATTGGTTGCAGTGCATAAGAGTGATCTTATTGAATGCAAAACCTCGGGAAGCACCATCTCCCAGTGTTGGTTCTTCAAACCATGAGATTCAAGTGTTAAACAAACAGCCTTCCAAATAATTCCGTTGTACCTCTCAACCTGACCATTACCTATTGGGTGATAAGGTGTTGTTTTACTTGTTGCAACTCCTTCTGAGAAAGGTACATCTTCAGTTCTTGAGAAATGAAAGAAGAACCTTGATCTGAATGGATGAAACTTGGCATTCCACAAAGACTGAAGATAGACTCAAGACATTTGATTACTGTTTTTGAATTCATATTTGAACAAGGAAATGCAAAAGGAAAACGCGAGTATTCATCAACAACTGTAAGTATGTACTTATTGTTTGTGGTGGAAGGCAAAGGTCCTTTGAAATCAATACTGAGGCGTTCCATCGGCTGTGTGGCTTTAATGAGGACCCCTTGTGCTGAACGATGGAATTGTGGTTTTGCTGTGCACAGACTTTACAAGAAGCACACACCTTTTTCACATCATCTGTTGAGAAAAGGAGGTTTTTAGATCGCACAAAATGCAAAAGCCGAGTTACCCAGGGTGACAAAGATTCTCATGAATGTCTGTAAGCTTCAACATTGGGAAAACAGAACAGCAGTATGCACGAGACAAGGTATCCGGCACAACATTCTGTTTCCGGGACGATATTGTATCGTATAACTGAATGATGCCAGCTCAAGCCTCCACTCTTGTATCTTGTTATTCTTTATCTTGGTTCTTTTCTGTTATCTAACATGAACATCACAGAGCGCTGATCAGTAATCAGAGTAAAATGTCTTCTGGCTAAGAAATGACTCCACTTGCGAACCGCTTCAATAATAGCTGTAGCCTCCTTTTCTACACCAGGATAATGCAACTCACTTCCCTGAAGCGTTCTTGACATGAAGGCTACTGGCCTGCCACCCTGGTTCAATACTGCTGAGATAGCAACCTCTGAAGCATCACACTCCACAACAAAAGGAAGGCTCTCATCCACAGACCTTAGAGAAGCACCCGTAAGCTGCTTTTTCAAAGTGTTAAAGGCAGCTAGTGCTGATTCACTCAATGGAAAAGTTTTTGTGTTTATCAAGGGTTGGATTTTATCGGAGAAGCCAGGAATCCATTTAGCATAATATGCAAACAACCCTTGAACTCTTCGCAAAGACCCTATATTTGTGGGAGGTGGTAATTCCTGGAGAGGACGTAATCTGTCAGGGTCAGGCCTTATGACATTATTACCAACACAATACCCAAGAACATTGATTGTAGGCACAGACGTAACTGATTTAGATTCATTGAGGGTAAGCCTCCGTTTCTGAATAACCTCCAAAAATTTCTTAACATTGCTATCATGTTCCTCCTGAGTTGATCCAGCTACAGTAATATTATCTAGATATGGGAAAGTGTCTTTAAGACCCTCATCTTCAACTAACTTATCCATAGCTCTCTGAAATACTGCTACTCCATTAGTGACACCAAATGGAACTCTGCAAAACTGATATAATTTCCCTGCACCCTCAAAAGCAGTGTACTTCCTCTCACTCTCTTTAATGCTAATTTGGTGGTATGCACTCTTCAAGTCAAATGTGGAAAACACCTTGTACTTTGCAAGACTGTGCACCATGTCCTCTATCCTTGGAAGGGGATATGCATCTAGTTCTGTGTACTGGTTGATGGTTTGAGAATAATCAATACAAAGTCTCTTTTTGTGTCTGTCAAGTGGATCTTTTACAACTACGACCTGCGCTCTCCATGGGGATATGCTTGGTTCAATGATACCTTCAGATAACAAGCGTGATAACTGGTCACTTATAAACAACTGATCATCTTCACTATAGCGTCTGGATTTAACTGCAATTGGTTTACACTGTTGGGGCAAGTTCAGAAACAGTGAAGGCTCCTCAATATCAGCTGTTGCCAAGGCACAGTTACTAGTTACCCTTAAACCTGGTTTATTTCCCCCATACTGAAAAGTTACACTCTTGTGCTGCTTTTGAAAATCATGACCCAAGATCACATCACAACATAAATCCTTTAAAACCCCTAGCTGAACACATGGATAATTCTGATTGACATGACCCAAGTCTACCGTAACATACCCAGGGGAGCTAGTATTCAAAGATGCTGATGCCATTGAAATCTCCTTGCTTGCAGGAACTACTGTCAGCTTTAGTTTCTGTGCCACTTTCTCACTTATGAAACTATCCGAACTGCAAGAGTCAATTAATGCTTTCAGTGAATGACCATTGACAGTGATGTCTGTAGCTGCATGTGAAAGGTTCTTTGGAAAAGTGGCAGCAAGTGTGAGCAGAGTGGGGTTATACAGTGTAGCGGTAGTGCTGTCAGAAGTCTTAGCCTTGGATCTACAGACTTTGGCAAAATGACCTGTCTTACCACACTTGTTGCATGTAACAGCACGTGCAGGACAACTACCCCTACCTGTAATGTGGAATGTATTACCACAAAAATAGCATTTCTTCTTTGATGAATGTGCAGCAGCGACAGTCGAGTCCACAGGTGATCTTCTTTCCGCCTCTTCTTTCGTTGACTGCGGTTGTTGGTCATCACAAGGCTGTCCTTGCTGTCCTGGAACTAAAGCAGCTGCATGAGGAACAGGCAAGTAAGACGCGTAGGAATCAGCATTACGCTGGGCAAGATCCAACGTCACGGGCCTGACTGTACCCGCCTCCAGATCCAAGGACTTGTTTTCAGCAGGCGCTGATTTAATAAATGCTGAGGCAATACCGTTAATAAACGCATCACGTTGTTCTCCTCCCGGTATTGTTCAGCTGTGACTGCCTTAAAGTTACAATCCTTGCTTAGTTTATGTAACTCTATCAGAAATTCATCAAGGGATTCACCTGACTGCTGTCGTCGGGTTGCCAAAACATGCCTTGCAAAAATCTCGTTCGGTAACTTGATGTAAACACTCTCTAGTTTTGCAACGGCACCTTCATATGTAACACAGTCTTCAATGAGTTCGTACACACTCGGGATACACAGTTCACTAGAGCCCTCAGCTTGTTGGGTCGCGCCTCTCCACTCTCCTCTATGAAGTTTTAAAAGGTTCGGTGCCAGTGTTTCCACTCCTTGGCCGCCGTAGGAGAGCTGGGATCTGTGTCCAGTCGACATGGCTTAAGCAGCTTAGCCATGACAAGTATTTTGTTGAATAAATTGTTATAAGACTGAAACACTTGGTAGCAAACTACTTTATTCAACAAAATACCGGCTCTCAGATCTATAAAATAAACAGACAAAATATCTAGCGTTAATCATACAACACATATAACATAAACAACTTATGACAAACATAACAGAACAAAATAAACACACGTAAACTTACACATCAACAGAGGACTGCAAGAGGGGAACTACACTCGACTGTGGTGCGACTGTAACTAACGGTACACAGTGATACCAAGCATGAAAACAGTTACACTAGTGTCGCCAGTGTACAATAATTACCACAGGGGTAAGCTGCCGGGGCATAAATAAACACACACTAGTCCACAGGCGGGATGAGCCGCCGGGGAAACATAACATAAATAAGATGGCAACGTAATTGGTTAACAAGACAATATAAATCTACGTTCCCCGGAGTCCGGAACCACCCACACCGGAGATCTCAGGACCTTATCGCAGAGAACCAAAGAAGGGTGAGGCTGTCAAACACCACGATCCACTGGGGCAGATGTAAGCGCCAGTCAACCCAACTAAAGCATCTCGAACGCCGGAGCGAACATAAAACAAGGTCGAGAAGAAAACCCTGAGAAGTTCTAGAACCTGCTCGATCCTAGGAGAGCGGGTGAACGAAACATTGAGCCCAGCAACGAGTCACCTGGAACCAGCTCTGGGAGGGAGCGAATCCCTCAACCAGAAAGATTCACAACTTGGAGTGAGAGTCGGACACCGACATCACCCGCATGAGAAGATGACGAGAAGCTGGACCCAAAACAGGGTAGGGGGGGGGGTGGACAGGGAAGGTAGTAGGCCAGAGCAGAGGCAAACAGGAGACTGGGGAGAAACTCACCCGCTCAACTGCATGATACCTAAAATCATGGCCTACACCTAAGGGAAAGGGGGAAAAAAACGACCAAGACCTCTGTACTCTCACCTATAAACATAGACGTAGCCTATGAAAATAAAAAAGGGGAGGGGAGAGAAGGAAAAGGGGAGAAAAAAGGGAACAACAGGGAGAGAATTTCCGAGTCGAAGACCAACCAGAGCCGAACGTAAGGGAGGTATAACGCTCGTGGAGGAGAAATGCCCACAGAAAAAACTTCAACCCCTTCGTAAAGAAGGGGGAGGAGAATGGGGACTCACTCCACACCCAAACAACGGACAGAGGAAGGCACGACAACAGAAATCCCTCAACCTGCTGACCCCATCCTCTCGCTTAACCTAACTCAAGGGAAGGGAGAACAGGAGGTCAAGGGGGCAATAAAAGCCTAACGTACACTAGGCTAGGACAAAATTAACTAAATAAATCACCAAATGTGTGTGAAATAAACAATACAAATTAAAATAAAAATATACTGTGTTTGGCGCATAGCCTAACCGAAGGAAGCGACAGGGTGAGCCTGACGTCCCCACGGACTAGACAACGCAGAGATAGCATGATGTCGAGCCAGCCAATAAAAATAATGAATATAAATATAATTATTAAGCTAAAATGTCCAAGAGGAAACATCCTGGGGAGAAAACTAAGTGGGAACAAAACGGGAACCTGATGCGGGAACCCTAAGGAACGGATCAAAAACATAATCGTTAGAAAAGAAACCGAACAATCCCGTTTAGAAAACCACCAGGATGAGACCTATGGGGAAGCATAAGGCATGAGCCGACCAGGAAAAACCCAAACAGAACAAGCCGAGTGGGTAAACCTCGCGGACAACATGGCTGGCTGGGGGACGCCGTAGCGTCATAACAAAGCCACGAATAATAATAATTACGGGCTAAGACAGCCAACAATTCATAAGACAACCCCAAAATAAAATGGTACTTAACTTGGACATGGTAAAGCTGCTCGACGACATCATAAGGATGCAAAATAAGCTGAAAAACACAGGCTAACAAAACACCGTAGCGTAAAAATCAAGTGCTAGAAATGGAAAGAGTTCAGATGGCACTGGAGTCGCCGCGTGGCGGGCTGGGGAGCGTGGGCGCTGGTACGGCCCCTCACTCTTCTCGGGGATGTTGACATAGGGATGTCTATCGAGTGTGGCTCTGTGGTTGTGATTCCTTCACTCACCCTTGGTTATACCGACATCTTCATCGAAGGTGCTCGATCTGGGGGTAGTAACTCCAGCATTCCTGTAAGGTTTTTTCTCTGGTATATTTAGCAATATTTATACCTAGAAATTCGTGTAAGAATGGAATTTCACCGGGTGACACGGGGCCGAGCTCAGAAAATATATTTTATAGTCTTACTTATTGTTAAAATTCACAAGTTGAATTACAATAATTTTGATCATGAATATTTTTGTGTTTTACGGAATGTTTTTGTTGAAAACAAAATGTGTTAGTGAACTTATAGTCTTAATTGTCCCACTATTTTATTACTGATGATCTTAATCATCTCACATTTATTTAACAGTATATTAATATAGATAATAATAAACAATAATGAATAAATAACTAAAATAAAAACATGAAAAAAGGAAAAAAATCTTACTCTTAATATTGGAGACTCCACTTCATTTTACTTAACAATTATGCGTTTATGTCTTGGCCTAGGCATCTACATATGCAGCTCAATTCCATCATTTTTATCATGTTTTATTCTTCATTTTTTGTATTTTACTATGAGCTTTAATTCAAATGTTTCTACATTGGTTTATTATCCATACTCTTTATAAAAATAATGACATACAATATATTTATAGGTATTTATAGGTATATATACAGGTATCACCAGTTAAACCAGACTATCAGCTAAGACGGACACCCTGGCCCCTCTACTAGTCCATTGTAACGAGGGTCGACTGTATAACATTCTTTCCTTTATGGTTTCATACAGGACTGTACAGTAGTATACTGTGTATACTAATACATACTGAATGTTTACATTCCAGAATCCCCTCAAAAACGGCCGCACCAACATTGTACAGTACTGTACCAGGGGTTATGAAGCATGACAAGTTCACAAAGAAGATAAGGAAATATTTTTTTTTTATTTGGTAAACTGTACACATACAGTACTACATGGTATACACTATAACAAAATATATTTTTACTATATGTAGTAGTATGTACTACTGTTACTTTAATACTGTACTGTACAGTACTGTGTACTAATTTTAATACACTATTTTCATTACAGACTAATACATATGTACCTACTGTAGAGAATTCATCAGGAACTACAGTATACTGTACACTACAGTACTGTACCAAGTAATGCACACCTCCATCTCCCACAACCAGTATACCTTTCAAAATCACTGACATTAGGTAAGGAATTCTTCATTTTTTTCATTTTTATACATTTTATTACAATACAGTACACCGTACCATTTTATAAAATACTTTCCTTTATATAGCTGCATACAGGACAGTAGTACTGTGTATGCTAATACATAGTAAATTTTTACATTCCAGAATCCCCTGAAAAATGGCCGCACCAACATTTTACTGTACCAGGGGTTATGAAGCACGACAATTTCAAAACAACAAGTAAGGAAATATTCACTTTTTTTCACTTTGTGTACTGTACATATGAACTGATTTATATAGAAATTCATGTTTGAGACATAATGGAAAATCTGCTAGTTGTTTGTACGTACTTGTGATCAGAGCGTAATGAACAGATACTGCTGATTCGTTGAACGCCATACGATCATTGGGGTTTGGGGAGGGCAATTAAAATGAGTGCCATACGTTGAAGACCCTTACTGGTTCCTTTCAAGTATAAGAGACCACTCAGCTGAGGTCTATGACCTATGCAAGTTCAGTGAGAAAAGTTAATAGTTAGTAGGGGATTAGCGATTGATGGGTTGGGGCGAGTCTATGAGACAGTGATTGGCGCGTGTCACCTCAGAGTACCTTCAGGCTATAGCATAATTACGTAACATAATATTAGCAACAAGGCCGTGTAACAATTGAGGAAAATACACGTGTTAATTGTATCTTATGTGTTTCATTTGTACTGGTAAAACCTATATGTGACCGAGAATCAGGTCATATTTTTGGTGTCAGTTATGGGGTCTTGCCAGTACATAATAATTAACAGCGTAATTGTGAAGGTGAAATAAACGATGCAAACTCGAAGAAAATCGGCGTGCGATGGCAAGAGTGCCAGTACTAGCAGTACCAGTGCTAACAATAACAGTGTCAAGGAAAAGGACAGTGTGAAAGACCTGTTAACGAAATATCCAACATGCGTTAAAAGAGTTGCACAAATTAACAAATGAAATATAAAATAAAAAGCCCATCGACCCATCCACAATTTCGGACGACATCGCGTCGTCCCCTGTAAGCATGATCAGTCAAGAAAATGACAAAAACTGCCAGTGCTAGATGGATCAGTGCCTGAGTTTGACAACTCATGCACTGGTGAGGGTTTCCTTTTGATTGAGACCTTCATAAAGTGTACAGTATTGACAAAGCCAATGTAGGCTGGACAAATTGAGAAAAAACTGTGCAAACAAAACAAAAAGTGGCTGAGAATGCAGCATGGCAAGTCAGGATTTGAGACGTCAGTTATTCAGCAGACTGGAATACTTTTGAACAGCACCTCACTCAGCAGTATGCCCTAAACCGAGAGGAGAACATGGAATTAATGGAAGCTTATGACCCCACATTGGGGGCGGGAGAATCGATTTCTGCATTCTGTAATTGTGTCAGTGAAAACTATGAGACCCTCAACCCTGAAAGAGACCAGACTCTAGAGGGAAAAGAAGCCTTCTGCCAATGCATGCTGAAGCGAATTCTTCCCACCTCCATAGTGGGACTCCTTATTGACGAAGAGACGCCCTTACAAATCTTGCCGCCGAAGGTTCAACTTTTGTTAGACCACAAACAACGCCAACAAGCAGGGGGGAGGGGGCAGGCCACCTCCCAACCGTTTGCTGCAATGGTTAAACAACGAGTCTCAGCCAGCCCCACCCACCATACAGGGGGCAGGGTCACGCACCCAGGGACTTCGAAGGGACAAGGGGAAACCAGCCGGGAATAGGACGGTTGGCCATTGGTGGCAGTGTGGAAGGGAGGGCCATATGAGGGCCAAGTACCCCTCTCTTACTGAGCTGCAATGTTGTTTTCAATGCAATGCAACAGACCACCTCATGAACGCTTGTTCAAAAAATGATAACGGCCAGTGGAACAATGCTCCCCCTACACCAAGGAGAGGAAGGGGAAGGCAGCGTGGAAAAGTCGGGAGGACCCCTGGCTACACCCATGCTCATCAGGTCCAAGCAACAACTGTGCCCCTGCCAGAACAAGGGACACCTTGTTGGGGAGGGGGGGAGTCAACCAACCCCTCAAGAAGTAGTGGAGAACCCTCCACCAACTGTTGCTGCCCCTACCCGAACGTTGAGGGTACCGGGAGGGAAGGTAATGCAAGAGCCTATCGGCTGTCCTCAATCTGCGAAGGAATTCGTGGTGCCAATCATGCAAATATGGGTAGGAGAGTGACAGGGAAGGGCATTGATCGACACTGGCGTAAGTGTGTCTTTGTTAGAAGAACACCTAGTGAGGATCGATGCAGCCTATGAAAGGTTGTTTAGTTTTATTTAAGTACAGCAGGCAGGTGGCCATCGGATGGTAACCTAGAAGACTGTAAAGCAGCAGGTAACCATTGATGGATGAGTAGTGACACATACTTTTCTGTGTGGTGTCAGCATTAGAAGTAGAAGGAATTTCAGTTATTTTAGGAATTGATTTTGTAGGAAGGAACAAAATAATAATATCTGGCACAGACGGGAAGGGGTTCGAAGTATGTTTAAAAGGACAACGAATCCCCACAGAGGGGGAGAGACCGAGGTGCCTATGAGTCTCCTTAAGATAGAAGGGTGGTGGGGGTGGGGGGAGCACCTGCCGCCCCAGAGGCGGGAGATGTGGCACCACCCCGGACCCTCTCATCCCTCACCATGACACCCACACTGAACTTACTGGAAGGCACCTTACTTATGATCGAACCCCATCAGAAATAGGAAGATTTTATTATTCCAGGTCTGAGCAAGGCAATACACGGCAAGGTTAATGTTCCATAAAGTTAGCGATCAGTGTATCGTATTAGACAATGGGTTGATAAGCGACCTTGAACCTTGTGAAATAGCAGATGCTTCTCACACACTCATTACCTTGAGTAGCATCTGTCAGGGTCGTGATGAAGAACATCTAGATAGAATCCTGAGAACAGCTAGTAGGTCTACCCCTGTTACTTATCAAAATATTGTCAAGGAAATTATAGAAAGTTATCAAAATGTAATCGCGACTGGTGATGAAACCCCAGGCAGAATAAATAATTCTCCTTTTGTTACAGAGACCAGGAATCAACCACCATAAGATCTAAGCCTTATAGAATTCCAGTTTGTTATCAGCGGGAAGTGGAGAACGAAATAATAAATTAAGGGAGCAAGAGACAATTAGAGAAAGTGAATCTCCCTGGGCCTCGCCAATCATGATGGTTAAAAAGAAGGATGGTTCTCTTAGGCTGTGTTGATTATAGAAAGTAGAATAGTATCACCAAAGACAATGCGTTTCCACTGCCCTCTATCAAAGAATTGTTGATTAAGGTCAGAGATAAAAATTCTTCACCATCTTGGATTTAAAGTCAGGCTATCATCAAATACCTATAGACAACAGTAGCAAAGAAAAGACAGCCTTTATAGTTAATGATCAATATTTTGAAAATAATTACCTTCCTTTTGGAGTAAAGAATGCTCCTGCCCATTTTTCAAGTGTTATGATGTCCATATTAGCTTCGCTACTAGGGCATAGCGTGTTTGTATACTTAGATGACCTAATCATAATAGGGGCTACAGTAGAAGAACTTATGAAGAGCATTATTGAAGTCTTAGAAGCTTTAAAGCGATATGGTATGAAAATTAATCTAACAAAATGTAGATTCTTTCAGCAAGAAGTTGAATTTTTGGGGCACATCATAACATCTGAAGGTCTTAAGCCTTGTGCAGATGAAGTTGTAGCAATTAAAGAATTTCCCAACCGAAGAATGCAAAAGAAGTAGCCAGCTTCCTTGGGCTCGCAGGCTACTATCATAAATTCATAAAAGATTTTGGTAAAATAGCGAGATCACTAGATTCATTGAGGAAACAGTTGGATTTTCATTGGGGACAGGAGGAAGAAATAGCTTTTCAAGCATTAAAATTTCACTCACTAGTAATGAACTGTTAGCTTATCCAAAGTTTGATCAACCATTTCTAGTAACCATCGACGCAAGCAGTATAGCTATTGGGGGAGTGATTTCTCGAGTTGATGATGCAGGGAATCAAAAACATTTATTTTGCATCACAAGCATTAAAAGGAGCAGAGAAGAATAACAGTGCCTTCGATAGAGAGGCACTGGCGATTCTGTGGATGCTGGAGAGACATTGCCACTCTTTGCTGAGGCATAAAGTCAAAATAAACACAGATCATCGCTCATTGAGAGATTTATTCAAGAAAGGAGATTTAACCACTCGCCAGGCTTGTTGGATCAACCGGCTGTTGGAGTTTGATATTGTGGGAATTGAACATATGGCAAGGAAGACAAATACAGTAGCTGATGTTCTCTTCAGGACTGCCATAACGGGAGTTGCGACTCGAGCAGCAAAGAGAGAGGAACAGCGGCGAAAGAACTGTTGCATGCCTCAGAGGCATCTGATAAAGAAAGCGAGAATAACTTAGGAACTCAAGAGTTAGGGAGAGAGAGAGAGAAAGGGTGCGAGTCAAACCAGCTGTGAGAACGAAGAGGGATGATCCTCCAAGGGGGTCAGCAAGCGAATGCCCTGGGAGTGAGAGTGTGCGATTTATTTGTGTGGTTGGAATGTGGAAGAGGTGATGGGGGGTCAGAAGTCTGAACCCTGGATTGAACAGGTTAAGGCTTATGTAAGGGGTGCGAGTAACGAGTTTCCCGATTTCTTAACGGTGCCCAAAGATGTGTTCTTCCTTGAAGGAGATATCTTATTTTGTAAATATGAGAAGAGACTGGGCAACACCCGATCTCACGTCATCCTTCCTCCCTCTTTGGTAAAGAAAGCCATCCACGTGATACATTAAGTCCCTATGCAGGACATATAGGTATAGAAAGGTCCCTCAAGAGAGCATGAGAATACTTTTTTTGGGTAGGGGTGTAAAATTCATCTCCCAGTGCCACATCTGTAATACCATGAAAAACCATAGACATACTATTCCAAAGGCTCAGATGTGGCCAGTGGAGCCAATCAAATTTGCTAGAGTACGCACTGATGTTGTGGGACCCTTTTCCCCAGGGGACGGGCAATTCAGGTGTGTGTGTGTGTGTGTGTGTGTGTGTGTGTGTGTGTGTGTGTGTGTGTGTGTGTGTGTGTGTGTGTGTGTGTGTGTGTGTGTGTGTGTGTGTGTGTGTGTGAGATGGTGATTGCATTCTTGCAGTATATGCACAAGTATGTGATGGTGGATACATTGGCAATATCAGTTGGCAGAGCCTTGAGTTCATTCATAGTGAAGTTCGGCTGTCCCTGTACGTTAATCAGTGACGATGGACATGAATTTATTAATGAAGTAATAAAAGACCTAACAAAAATGTTGAACATGGAACATTTCACGATCACCTCTTACCAGCCTTCAGCCAGTGGGTTGGTTGAATCCCATAATAGAAAAGTAACAAATATTTTAAAATATTTAGCAGCAGACAGTCCAAATCAGTGGGTAGAGTTGTTGCCAATGGCGGAACTTGCGATTAATACGGCGTATAACGGGTCCATAAGGGACAACCTTTATTTTTTAATGTATGGACAGGACCCTTCATTGCCATATACTGTGACCATGGACCCTAGAACTTTACCGTTATATAGTGTCAAACAATACCAGGTGATGTTCTGTAACCTGATCCGAAGAGTGTTTCAGACAACGCAGACGCTTTTGTTGAGGGCCAATGAAAAATTTCACACAAAATATGATTGGCAGTTCCGCACACAAACGTCTAAGATACATGTAGGGGACAGAATCTATCTGAAAAGGCTGCAACCAAGGAAACATACACACGAGTCAGCCTATGTACACACGAGTCAGCCTACTCAGGACCATATCGTGTGTAAGAAATGAAAAAACCACACTTTGGTGATCCAGTATATTAAAACCGGTGTCCAAGGCAAGTACCACTTATCACACATGCATCCCATCAAAGATGATGTTTTGATGTGGCACCTGAATATGCCAGTACCCCCTTTTCTGGGACTGCCTGGCTATCTGGGGGAGGAGAGTGAAGATGATGTGCAAGCATGTCTGGGGATCATTAATGGTGCACCCAACGCGCATATGGACAAAAGTTACAAATATTGGTGTCATGTGCTGTTCTGAAATGAAAACATTATAAACGTTTCATGTACTTGCATTCCATGTTCTTTTATCTAATTTCCTGTGGTTTTTATTCATGTCTATTTGATGTCATTTGTTCTTTTTATTCAATTTCTGTGGTTTTATACAAAATTATTTTGTCTTGATGGTTGATAGTAATCTGGTTTTTGTCTTGTTTTATTAATTGAACTGCAGATTATTGCACTCCAATTCTAAGAAAACTGTGTGTGCTAATGTGTGGAGCTAAGAATTATTACTCCATTGATCATTTTTATTAATAAAAAATTATAACAATGTGATGCATGGAATTCATATCACTGTAAATTGCCAATTTTAACCATCCAATTTGACCTTGGCTTGCTAAGTTTAGTTTTTTCTGCATGAATTCCGATAACATACGTCAGGTGGTATAGTACTCAAATGGCAGTGCACAAATAGCAGGGAAACTAATTGAAAAAAAAAAATTATAGTGCTGTGAGTCCTGCGAGATGCAGAACTTTAAGGGGGGAGTGGTGAACTGATTTATATAGAAATTCATGTTTCAGACATAAGGAAGAACTGCTTGTTGTTTGTATGTATTTGTAATCAGACAGTAACGAACAGATACTGCTGATTCATCGAACGCCATACAATCGTTGGGGTTTGGTGTGGGCAATTCAAATGAGTGCCATACATTTAGGACCCTTATTGGTTCCTTTCGAGTATGAGACCAATCAGCTGAGGACTATGACCTATGCAAGTTCAGTTTGAAAAGTTAACAGTTAGTAGGGGATTAGCGGTCAACAGGTTGGGGCATGTCTATAAGACAGTGATCGGTGCGTCACCTCAGAGTACCTTCTGACTATAATTGCATAATTAAGCAGCATGATATTAGCAACAGGGCCCTGTGTAACTATTAAGGAAATTACATGTTAATTGTATCTTACGCATTTCATTTGTACTGGTAGGACCTTTACATGACCGAGAATCAGGTCATATATACTACATGGTAATATATAAAAAATGTATTTTTACTGTACAGATGCACAGTATGTACTGCAGTGTACTCTACAGTACTTTAATTAATTAATACTGTATATATTACCGTATACTGTACATTTCTAATTTTAATATTTTCATTGCAGACTAATACAGTATGTTCCTACTTTACAGAATTCATCGGCAACAGTTAGTAATACCCTGTACATACTAGAACAGTTGGATTACAGTACTACTATACAGTAACAACATGGGATGAAGGTACGTACATATTGTAGAAGACACCCAAAGGATTAAAGGTAAGGCTGTCATCATTTTACAGTACAGTATATTGTACTGTAAAGTACTACTGAAGTAAATCCGATATAAAAAATATAGTTATAATTACGGTGCTGAAACGGAATTATGTCACTGATAACCAGGTGTCGGCACCGTATGAGTTTTTCGGCGCATGTTGACTCTTTTCGGTTATCGGCTATTTTCACTTATTGTCACGCTGCTGAGGACAGAACCCCCGCCGATAACCGGTGACAGCCTGTACTGTATGAGATGTACTGGGACAGGGAGATGAAGTATATTCACCTATGAAATCTGAAGGGAAACTATTCTCCCTCATATCCTCGACTGAGGTATGAGTGTTGCCATAAGTGTTACCATATAGTCACTTGTGGCCCAATCAAGTGATTGGAATGTTTTCCTGCAAAATTAGTTCAAATTTCATGGCCTGAAATAATGATTATCATATGCTATGCCTTGCTACTTCTCTTACACCAATGTTACGCATCATAGGATATCACACGTTACCAGAAGTGAAAAATAAGAGGTCCTGACCGGTTTCGACTTTATTTCCAAGCCATTGACGAAGGGCTGATATCGAGTACTAGAAGTCACAAATATATATGCTACAGGAATGTAATGATGAACATACACAACCGTTAGAGACTACATATCCACCCACAGGCCAGTGTCAAGGTAGGAGTAGCCTTCGAAACTCATTTGGCTAAAAATCACAATAAATATACTGACCATAGGCAACATCAGATCCACACCTGACAGGTGTCCGGGAGGAGGGGTTTGGAAAACTCATTAAGCACTGCTGTCCCCGTACTGTGTTTACAAATATGATAACCTTATTTCCAGACATCCCTACTGCCCACCTTAAAATCTAAAATTTACAAATTTCTTTTGATATTAAAGGATTAAGTTTGTACACCCCTTGACTGATATTCATATTATGGCTGTAACTTTCTTTTATAAAGTTAGATTCAGTGATATCCCTTTCCAGTGGGTTATTAGAATATACAATCCTTTTTGCCTCTTCCCAGTTGATTAATGAATTACGTACACAAGAGATTACAGTATAATCATCATAGGATATGTGTTGCTACAGAAGGGTTAAAGTAATCAAACAAAAACTCACCTGCAGAGCCACCAGCTACTAAATTGATACCCATATTCTTAAGTGAAAATGTATTCTTCTGTTGTGCCATGTTTAAATTTGAGCATTTACTGCACTAGCACCTGTAAAAAAAATGCACATTATAACCTTATATGAAACCAGTAAATTACAAGCTTGAATATATGTATATATATTTTTTATTTATCTTTTAACATCTTTCACAGAGATATGATTTAAAAAAATCCCTTTACATATTGCTCCTATGACAATACTGAGACCTTTGCTGTCAAGCTACATGAAAAAAATAGACTTTCAAGACTGGCAATCTTTGGACCAACCCATTTCTTAGCAGATTTGATGGATGGCATTTTGGGAAAATGACATTTTTAAAATAAAATTAAGTTTTACATATACTTACCAAGTAATTGCTTAGCTAACAATTATGCTCACACAGCATCCTAAATTCAAAATTCACAGTAACGCGTCAGTTGCAAAGGGGGGTGACAGGTCCTGCCCACTGCAAGGGGGTGTAGAAGCAACTAACTGCCAGCGGCGTCATTTTATTTTATTACTGCACAGTCCATGAAAAAAGGAGAGGAGGGAGAGCTCTGATTAAGTAATTACTTGGTAAGTACTGTATATATAAAACTTAATTTTATCTACAAAATGTCATTTTTATATATGTAACTTACCAAGTAATAACTTAGCTGAATCCCACATTGCAAGGAGGTTGGGATGAATGGATTGATCTATTCAAAAAACACATTAAAGGAGTAATGACTTGAACAGAAAAGAATGGCTACCATTGAAACAATGCTTGTCCCTTCCTTACCTGGTAAGGAAGCTACAGCAGGAGAATACTGCCTCTGGTAGGTGCTCATCTTAACCTGTAGTGGCACGGCGAGGAGCCAAGTGTTCCCTCTACATCAGTGGGAGTCTTGCAACGGAGGATGTGCCTGATTGTTGACAAGACATATGAAGGAAAAAAAGTTGCTCTTGCCCTGGGCACAGTACCACAAATCAACAACCAGAAATTGCAGTCACCTGCCCCAACATGACAAACCACTACCCATCCAAAAAACTGGTGGGTATGCCAGGTACCAAGTACCCCCAGGCTCCCCAAAAAACTTGACACCCTACATCAAGGCGAAGAGACAGAAGAGAGACAGGAACTCTCCTATGCTGCTTCTCCCAACATCATGTCAGCCACTGCTAAAGATCCAAGGGTACTGCAATTTTCAAAAACTGTCGTAGCCAGGGCTACTAAAAAGAGGGTCTTTGTGTAAGATTCTTGAGGGAAGCGGAACCGAGTGGCTCGAAAGGGGGGGCTTGTAAACCGCTTAAGGTCAACATCCAAGTTCCAAGACACTAAATCAGACTTCTGCTTGGAAGTGTTGGAAGACTTAATGAGGTCATTAAGATCTTGGTTAGAAGAAAGATCCATACCTCTGTGTTTAATCACTGAGGTAAACATCGCTCGGTATCCTTTGATGGTGGAACACTTCTAGAGGTCCTCAAGTAAAGGAGAAAGTCGGCAATCTGGGTTAAAGATGTCTCAGAAGATGAAATGTGATGTCTGTTGCACCACGGACGAAACACTGTCCACTTTTACTGGTAGACATTGCAAGTAGATTGTCGTCTGCACTTTGCAATAGCTTTCACAGCTGCTCTTGAAAAACCTTTCACTCTGACGAGTTTCCTGATAGTCTGAAGCCTGTCAGAGCAAGAGTGGACAACCCTTGGTGGTACCTCTTGAAGTGAGGTTGTTTGAGTAGCCACGGTCTTTGGGGAAGCAGCCTCGGGAAGTTAACCAGAAGAAACAGAGGGTCTGGGAACCAATCCTTCATGGAGCCAGAACAGCGCTACAAAGTCATAGAAGCGTTGCAGTGTCCAGTGTGACATGAACTTGCTGAGGACTTCCCTCACCAAGCTGAAGGGTGGGAAGGCGTAAAGATACAGGCCCGACTAGTCCATGAGCATGGAGTCCGTTGCCCATGCCAGGGGATCCAGGGCTGGAGAGCAGAAGAGAGGAAGGCGATTGTTTCTTGAGGTAGCAAACAGGTCTATGTACGGTTTGCCCAACAATCTCCAAAGGTCGACACAGATCCTGTGATCCAAGGTCCACTCGGTAGGGAGGACCTGTTTCCGACGGCTCAACTTGTCCGTCAAGACGTTTAATTTTCCCTGAATGAAACAAGTGACTAGCGTCATCTGATTATGGCGCGCCCACAGAAGAAAGTCCTTTGCAGTCGGACAGGGGGAAAAAGAACGAGTACCTCCTTGTTCTTGATATATGACAGAGTGGTGGTGTTGTCCACATGAACAACCACTGTCTTCTTGTGAACTGAAGTTGCAAAATGATGAAGACCCAGATGAATGGCCTTCAGTTCTTTTACACTGATATGAAGATTGATTTCCTTTCGGGACCACATCCCAGAAACTTCTTGACTCCCTAGAAGGCTCCCCAGCCTCGATCCGAAGCGTCTGAGAAGTAGTCAAGGTCGGGGCTCCGAGGGAGGAGAGATTTTCCCTGAGAAAGTCTTCCTTTGACCAGCTACCATTGAAGGTCCACTTGACAAAAGTCTCGATAGACGACAGTCCCTAGAAGGCTCGTCCACTGACAGACAGGCTGAGCATGACGATAGGGCGAGGAAACTGTGAATGGTCTTGCGGCAGTTTGCGATTCTCTTGGGGGATGGAAAAATCTGAAAAGTCCTAGAGTTGAGAATCATTCCCAAATAAAGAATCTCCTTTGCAGGGGCTAACTGGGATTTCTGGAGATTTAAAAGAATTCCTAGATCTTGAGAAAGTTGTAGAGTTGTCTGAAGGTCCTCCGTGCACTTCTCCTTCGAAGGAGAACGGAGGAGCCAATCATCCAGGTAAAGGCTGATGTTTATGTCGACTAGCTGAAACCATTTGGCAAGAGGGGAGAGAACTTGGGAGACAACTTGAGGGGCCATGGAAAGCCCGAAGCAGAGGGACTGAAACCGGAAGACTTTTCCCTGGAAGATGAACTTGAGATACTTCCTGGAAATTGGATGGATGGGGGATATGAAAGTACGCATCCAATCGCCCGGGTGAATGGAGGCCATGACTGACCGGTTCGTCTCCATCTTGAACTTCATCTTTCTGACGAAGAGGTTGAGGGCGCTTACATCCAGGACCAGTCTCCAACCCCGATGCTTTGAGAACTACAAACAGACGATTGTAGAAGCCCAGGGAGTGAATGTCCTTGACTTTTTCTATAGCTCTCTTTAAAAGGAGAGAGGATACCTCCTTCAAAAGGGCCAAATGTTTCTCTGAGTCTCTTGATTAGGCCGTCAAGAACGGGATGCAGTAGCACTCCTTTAACACTTTGATGATCCATTGTTCTGCTCCTCTATGCTCCCACTTCTCCCAAATAAAAGGGAAATCTGGCTCCTACTGGGGCATGCAGAACATCGAGCAGGCTTCTCATAAGGAAGGTCGAAATAGGAGATGACAGAGCAGCTGGAGTGAAGAAGGAAGGAAAACTTGCCAGCAGGAATCGCAGAAGAGATGCATAAGCTGAAGGAGGAGAAGCATCTTGTTTGATCTCCTCTTTGTCTTCCGAAGAGACCGGAGAAAGGGACAAATCTTCAGGAGGTTTAGAAGAGGGTGCTTTCCCGATGAAGCTCAAGATCTCCGAAAGTTATTCCTTGATGGGTACCAACGAGAGGTCAGCTGGTTCCAAGATGGGAACTTGGCAGTCGTGAGAATAAGAAGGAATCAGGTGTCTGGATGATGGCACCAGGAGCTTGGAGGCAACAGCTGGGTGCATGGGAGCAGGCACTGGGCGCACGAGAGCAGGCACTGGGCGCATGAGAGCAGGCACAGGGTGCGCGGGAGCAAGAGCTGGGTGCACAGGAGCAGAAGCTGGGAGCACGGGAGTCGGAATAGGCTCTCGGGCGCGGGTGCTTCGAGACGAGACGGGGCCTTGGGTGACAGACACTTAGACCAATGTTTCAAGCGTCTGGCATCTTTCGGAGAGATCGAAATAGGAGAATCCCATGGGTGTGCAGAAAGTTGAACTGAGACAAAAACCGAAGGATCCATATTGTGGCTTCAAGATAGATGCATGTTGTCGAGGGTGTCTATGGGACGCTTGATCGGCAAAGGGGAAGCAAGAGTTGAGTTGTCCATGTGCCTTTTCAATGGCCGGACAAATCCAGGAAGCGTCTACGACACCTGCAGTCGGAATCTGAGTCTGAGCTAGAAGACAAGCGGTGCACATCCACTGACATGACTTTCCAGCAGCAGTCGGTCAAAGCCTGAGATCTAGCAACAGGCTCTACTGAGGGGGCAGCAACCTGTGGGCAAACCCCGCCAGTCTCCCTTGGACCTCTGGTATGTCTTCTCCCAGGTACAGGGGACCACCAACAGGACAGGAAGCCACCTCCTCCACAGACACTTCACTCAGCACTTCATCACCAACTTTGTCACAGAACACTTTCTCCATAAGCACACATAAGGATGCCCCTTATCTGTGACACTGAACTCACTAACTCACTACCAGACTATTCTTCTTGTCGAATCTGGCCTCCATTCTTGACTCCAGACTGGCTAAGGCATTGAGGTCAGAAGCACGGGAGCTAGGCACAGGAGTATGTGGAGGAATAGAGGGAGGACTGATAATAGGAGAAAGAGAGTATGTTCAAGAGTAGAAGGAAGAGCTAGGCTAGAATCAGTCTTAAGTTTAGGGGAAGAATTGCTACTTGCAGAGGCCCTACTTTTGGCTCGAGTAGCCGCCTTTCTAATCCTACTTTTCTCTAGTCTATTCAGATGGGATTTGAGCACCTTCCATTTACAGTCATCCCAGTCCTTGCACTCTGAACATGTATTCTCCCTCGAACACTCCTGGCCCCTACACTTACTGCACATGGAAGTCTTAGTAAGTCTAGTCTTACAGCCCTCGCTACAGTAACGACGACTGGAAGCGCTAGAATCTGACATAATTACAGAAGAAAGAATCTAAAGCAAAAAAGAGAAATAAAAAATGCAACAATTTGACAAACAAAAGTGGATACTTCCCAAATTTGGCAAGCAAGCATGAACCTGCGAATTAGGCAGGATTGCAGAGCTCAATGTGCTGTTGGCAGCGCGACATAATAAGAGAATGACGTCGCTGGTGCTTAGTCACTCCTACAACCCCGTTGCAGTGGGTGGGACTTGTCACCCCCCGCCTTTGCAACTGACATGCTACCACAAATTTTGAATTTAGGATGCCATGCGAACATAATCGTTAGCTAAGTAATTACTTGGTATGTTACTTATATAAAAACAAATTTTAAGATCTTAAAAGTTTTTTACATATCACACATAAGCATATACTGTACCTTACACATACACACTGGGTGAATATATGGCCACAAGGAAGGTTAAACAATATAATGCAAGATGTCATATATTTACCCTCAGGTATAGTAAAGCAAACTACAAAAAAAAAACCTATATTACCAAAATCAACAAAATAAAACAGGGGTGTAACCATGCATTTAGAATAATCATTACTTTTGAGGTTAGGCTTTACAATAGGAAGAGCTGCTCTGAGTTAACCCAAGGACTGGATTTGTGAAGGAAAGATAAGAGATATCATAATTTAGTTTCTTCTTTAAAAATCCTTAAAACATCTTCTGCAGTATGGGGTTGAGAGTACAGAGGCTTGGACTTCATTTGTAAGCAGCATTAATGTAGATTCTAAGTTAAGAATGTCTCCTTTATGCATGTTTTTACAATGGTGTATAAAATAATTACAGTTACAATGATCACTAATTTTCACAACTGAACTGATAATTGAAAGCTGATGTACTGAGGCAAGAAAAAAAAAAAAATAAAACTGCAAGCTGTCTGCCACAGATGGCAACCACTATTATTACAAAAATAGCAAATTTTTAAAATAATTTGTATTTTTCCTAACATACAAACTTAAGTTCTTTACACAGGATTTTGCTTGTGAATGTGAGCTGGGATGACCATTCAAACTTCTTGGCACGGTAGTTAACCACCGACAAGCAGAGGGAAGCCCCACCCACCTGTCAGTCTGCACTCTACTTTGCCTTCTGGCCCAGGTATCAGAGTGAGGGGTGGCTGAGAAAGGCCATACTAAATGTAAAGAACTTCAGATTTGTATGTTAGGAAAAACACAAATTACTTTTAAAATTTGCTATTTGTTGCTACACAAATGCAAATCTTTGTTCTTTACATGGGAGATTTACCCACTGGTAGGAGGAATCTGGGTACAGTACTCTGTGAACAGACTGGTAGGTTCCCCAACCTGGGGTATTACCTTCCTGGTCTGTTAGGAGCATAGGAAGGAACCTCACAGCTCTAGCATGCTGTGCATATGGGATGTAGCAGATGCTAGACTTCTGGACCATTAAATAAAGGGTTTGTACTCAATTACTTAATCAGACTAGAAGAACCCAACTGAAGTGTCGGAGACAATAAATCAGGAAAATAAGATCAACGAGCTTCTTTATTATCTGTCTTCCTCTCCCCTTGCCAGGAGAGGAGGAGAACTTGTATCCCTTCATTATCGATGAAAAGACTGGTGCTCAGTCAGACAGCTAACCTGCACCCAAGTCCATCCAGCTTGTATACAGAATGGCACCCTGACTCTCTGTTTACCAGAGAAGGAAGTAATGAGAAAGAGAGGGAGGAGAGCCTGTCATTCCTAACCTGTCTCCTGCCAACTGGATACCTAGGCGAGGCGCTACCTGTCCCAAAGGGAGTTGGGCTTGCAAACACACCCAATGAGCAGCCAAAACTGGTCTGTGGAAAGCATGTCCGAGGCTAGTGCAGGTGATCACACCTGAAACCTGACCAGTTCCTACTTGAGTGCAGAGTATCGAGTCCTTTCAAGATAGTAGTCCCTACTTAAGTTCTTCAGAGAGGACAACGAGAGAGGTTCGTGACTGACCATTCTGAATCACATTGAAAAATTCAGGAGAATTCCGAACAAACAGATTCCATCCTCCCAAGTGAAGTGCCATACATACAAGAGCCCAGGTGACTCGCCTATACCATTAACAAAAAACAAGTTAAAGGATGCAGCTGACCCTGGCAATTATCGCCCGATTGCAATTACTACAATTGCGTCGAAGATACTTGAGTTTGTTCTTCTAGTGAGACTTCTCCCCTTTCTACACACTACTGACAACCAGTTCGGCTTTAAAGCAAACCACTCAACCGACACCTGCATCTACATCCTGAAAGAACTGCTGAACTATTACCTGTCATCAGCCTCTCCTGTTTTTCTATGTTATGAAGATGTGAGAAAAGCATTTGACAGAGTAAACTACCTGAAGCTCTTCCTGAAGCTGCACAAACGAGGCACACCTCTATATCTAATTGGCATTTTATGTTGTTGGTTCTCCACACAGCAATTCTGTGTCAAATGGGGTAAAGTACTGTCGTACACCTTCAGCTCTCTAAGCGGGCTCCGGCAAGGGGTCATTGACACGTACATAGATGCCCTGAATGTCAAACTGAACTCACTCCCAATCAGATGCACTATCAACGTAACAACAAGAAACAACCTCTGTTGCGCTGACGATATGGTTTTGATCTCCCCATCAGTGGAAGGTCTCCAGCGACTCAATGACACCTGCCGCCAATAGCAGAGGAATTTGATATCCAATACAATGAAACCAAGACCCAGTGTATGTCGCTGCTCCCAAGATCGCTTAAGCATATTGCAGAACCACTAATTTTCCTCAGAAATCATCGTCTGGAATTCGTGCCTGAATTTCCTTATTTGGGACACATTATCACAGACGACCTAAAAGATACAGCAGACATAGAACAGAGGCGTCGTAAACTATGTGCAACTGGCAACATGACTGCAAGGAGGTTTGCCTTCTGTCACTGAGAAATGAAACTGCTGCTCATCCGCTCGTACTGCTACAGTATATATGGGTGTTCCCTTTGGACGAACTATACCCGAGAGACCATGAGACTTATCACTTGTTCACGATGACATTCTGAGACGCCTCACGAACACTCCTCGCTATCACTCAGCCACGCATGTTCATAGAAAACCACCTGGATAATTTGAAAATCACTGTGAGGCGAACAATGTCCAGCCTGATCACCAGACTGAGAAACAGCAGCAATTCACTAATACAAAGCATCCTGAGCAGTGAGGCAAGAAGATCTAAATTGTGGGAAAGATGGAATAATGTGTTTATTCTATAAATGCCTTATTCTCTGTTTTTGCAATTACTGTATGAAGTGTCATCTCCAGAATCTGTCATCAATTATTATTATTATTGTTGTTGTTGCTGTTGTTATAAAGGTATTTCTATGTTCCTTGCTGTTTTTGGTATTCTTACTTCCTGTTGTTACTGTGTTTAATGTCATTGTAGAGTTTTGCAACTTTCAATATTCGTATTTAGCCCTCTGGACCTAACCTCTGTGACCACCTAAGGACCCCAGATGGAATTCAATCATCTGCAATCAGTATTTTTACGTTATTTTTTTTTTTTTTCTATTATTCCCCATATAATTACTGTCATTACCATTATTATGAATTCTATTTTTTCTACTTCTTCAGCAACTGTGTGGATACTGCCAATAATTATTTTTGTCGTGTTACCTTATGTATCTAGATTGTGTATTGTATTTATATATGCCATGTATATGGCCCTGAGCTGCAATAAAGATTATTATTATTATACCTTGCCAATGTCAGGGCTAACCCAGGCAGTCTCTGGATTCAGACCTAAGTCTGACAACCCCCGAAAAGAGTTGTACAGGCTACGAGTCAAACCCCCAAAGGAGGGAGTCATGACCCTCTGGGATTTGAATCCCTGAAAGAGAGATTACTCTAGCTTCTCTGAAGTACAAAAGATCTCCCTCAAAAAGGAAATATCTACTCCTAGAATCAAACCCTGGTTGAAGGCTGACCAAGCCTCTTCCAAAACCCCAGGGCAGAAAGAATTATCATTAAAATAGTTAAGCAGTAAGAACCTTCACGGCAAAGGTAGGTGAGCAAAACACTACTACTGTACCTGCTGACAAACAGTTCTGACTAGAAATACCTCATCTCCACATCATTAATTAGAGATGCTTCTAGTCTTGCAGACAGCCCGTCAAGGAACGGATGTATCCGAGAACTCCAATGGTGAGTGAGGAAAGAACCCTCGTCAGGGAAGAGGCTGGAAAACATCCACGTGTGAATTGCCAGAGCTTTCAATGCCTGGAGATACCAGATACAAGTAGCTGAATTTGAAATTAACTGGAGAGGAATATCTCTTAAGACCTTGAACCACAGAGCCAGCAGGTCTGGAAATTACTTGGCACGGACGCATGAAAAGTCCAAGACTTCGCCAAGGGCACAAGAGAAAGCAACCTGCTGCTGACTATGTGCTGAGAAGGTGAAATGGAGATCAAGACATTAGGTTCAAAGTTGCCTTCCAGATAAACTTTTGTCTATGCTGAAACTGAAGTAAGCATGGAGAAGAAAGGGCCCAAGAGCTGCCTGTTGTGCCAAACAGTGGTCAGGCATAAGCCCAGAACCTGGGATCTCAGACAATTTCTTTATCATACAGATGATTAGAAACCAATATCCCTGTTACATATCTCCAATTGTAGAGCTGGTGTCGAAAGGATCTAGCCGTCAGCTCTAAAGAGAGACTCAATACTCTGAGCAATGCCCAGATGTGTCTCCTACCCCTCATTGGATGCATTCAAGCAAAGAAAGTATCCTTGGGGAAAACTAGGTGCCCTCACATATACAGTTTCTGTCATTCTGTCATAGTCTCAGTTACCTGAAGATAAAGCTTCCTGAGACTAAGTCAGGAGAGGAGATGAGGTTGTTCTCAGAACCCGCCTCTATAAGGAACTAAAGAACAGTGGCAACCCAAATGAGTTGCACCTGAAACAACAGGAACTCGTGTGCAGCCTCCATGAGTTTGCTGAAGCAAGAATCCTAAGAAAAGACTTGTTGCTGCTGTAAACCAGCAACACAGTTACTTACTCTCTGGTCGGGAAAAGAGGGTAAAAATCTCTAAGTTCAGCACCACTGAACTCAAGAAAGCATGTTGTCCTACAGCCAACACCGCAACAAACTCACCAGAGAGAGTCAAACTCTAAATATATCCGCTATACCTATCACAAAAAAGTATAAGTTTACACCAATGTAGACTCTTCATTAGACCTTGGGGAAGGTGGTTGAAAATCATGACAAAAGACCGTCCTCCCACAGAGTAAAGCTAAGGGTGTTTCTGAGACGACTTAAATGTGTGAATTTGAAAAAGACCCATCCTTTTAGTCCCTTAGTGCCAATCTTCAGCACCGCACACCCACACTAAGGGTGAGGTTTCACTGCAAACTGCACATACGGCGAGGACATGAACTGGAAAAAGGTTGGCAGGGACCCAAAAGAAATCAACAGTCTCTTAGGAATAGCAGCCACAGAGAAAGAATGCTGCCCTCGCATTCCCCCTTCTCTTCTTCCCCTTACCACTTTTCCAACAGTGGAAGTGTTTAGAGGTGAGATGATCATGGGAAAAAACAAAAGTTGAACCTCCACTGTTCCAAAGAAGATGGGGCCAGCTGAACATACAAGTTCAACCTCAGTTCCCTATACGCCCGAGAGCCTGTAGGACTGACTGGCAGAGACAGGTGCCGTTAGTCAATTGCACTAATCTTGCAGCAGTCTCTACTTCAACTTCATCCTGAAAGAATTAAAGTAGACCTCAGAGCTGGACCAATCCTCAATGCCAAATCTGTGCACAGGGACTCAAGACACCAGTGAATCTTGTCCCCTTACACACAACAATGGCTCAAAAGATGTTGCCTGATGGGCCAGGTCATCGGTAAGGACTACCCCTAAACAAAACCATTTTGAATATAGCCTCCTCCTTTGGATCATCCACTGTCTTCGCCTTTGACACCAAGAAAGAGAAAGAGAGACGCTCAAGTTTACTTGTGGCATCGGTTTGGCACTGACCAAGATAAAAGACCTCTTGAGCAGTCTGGGGCGCAGGTAGAAAGTCACTACAATGGATTGGTCTGAGTGGATTTCCTGTATAGACACAGTATGTGCCCCGTATTCGCAAGGATTAGGGACCACAACCACCCGTGAAAACGAAATCCACGATAAGTTATCCCCCCCCCTTCTAAAAACACTTATAACTGCCTATTCTAATAGTTCAAACACCAAATAGACCTTAAACTAAAAAGCTTATAACTGCCTATTTTAATAGTTCAAACACAAAATATACCTTAAACTATCATCCTAAAACACTTTAATATTTAAAGTCATCTAACAACATTACCCTTAGAAACCAAAATTGTTGAAAGTAAATTGTATTTTTCCTAACTATACAAACCTGAGGTCCTTTACATTAGGAATTACTTACGGCGAAGCTGGACACGGCCATTAAACTCTTGAACAAGGTGGTTAGGCAGTAACTACCGCCAGGTAGGTGGGAATGTCCGCCTGCCCGGATGTAAACATTCCAGTTTGCCTTTCGGGCCAGGTTCAGATCGTGGGGTGGCATGAGGCGAGCATAATATGTAATGTAAAGGACCTCAGGTTTGCATAGTTAGGAAAAATACAATTTACTTCCAAAAACTGTCATTTGTTCTGACACGATATACAAACAGTCGGTCCTTTACATTAGGAAGACTCACTGGTTGGAGGGAGGAATCTGAGTGAGTCTCCTGAACTGACTGGAGTTCTGCAAACCTTGGCTACTCCTGGTCGAAAGAGCGAGGAGGAGTACTGTACCTCTGACATATTGATCGGAGTGTAGGAACTGCAAGATCAAATGTTAGATACTGGATAGATATAGCTTAAGTCCCTGACGTCACGGCAGAATTTCAAAACTCGCGGCAATCGCCGACAGGTAGGTCAGGTGGTCCACCCGTGCGCCCTCTATCCAGGTATCTGGAACCACATCAGGTATTCCTCAGATCTTCCATGCCTCTTGTCTCTAGAGGGGAGGAGGGTGGGAATTAAATTATATATAACTACCAGGTAAGTATGTTCAAAAATTTATTATGAAAATATTTTTAAACATCTGACTTAACTGGTAGTTATATATATAGCTGATTGACACCTTTGGTGGAGGGTCAGAGACAGCCAGTATCGTTGGAATTGACAAAATTAAAAAATTGTAAAACCAACTCAAGGTTCCTACCTGTTAAGGAAGCAAATTTCAAGTTTTCCTGCCTCATTCTGTCTGCATTCTTTAAGAGATCCAGCGATCCACCCAGGGGCTGAAAATCTCTAGGGGCTGTCAACCGTGTATAACCTCTATGTGACTAGACCACCTTGAAAAAGAAATACCCTTTGTTCCGGGCGCTAGTAAGGAACAAAAAAAGACCACCTGACCAACAACACAACAAACTAACAAAAGCAACACATATGCTAATGATTGTGGAAGATTGCGTCCAGCCTTCACAAACAACCATAATAAAATTCCTTCATTTCAAGAAAAAGAAAAAGGGTATAGGTTTAAGGGATAGCAGGGGTAGATCCTTCACCCACTACTGAATTAGCCGCTATAAATGGGCCCAGAGTATAACGGTCTTCATAAACAGTCTGAACCTGTTTGAGGTAATGCGAGGCAAACACTGACTTGCTTCTCCAGAAAGTCGAGTCTAAAATACTTTGTAAGGATCTATTCTGTTTAAAAGCCACAGAGGTTGCTACTGCTCTGACCTCATGCGTTTTAACCTTAAGAATCTGTAAATTAGTTTCATTAAATTCAGAATGAGCCTCTCTTATCAAAAGCTTGATAAAAATGATAACGCATTCTTAGACATGGGTAACGAGGGTTTCTTGACTGAACACCATAGTGCTTCTGACTTACCTCGTAAGTCCTTAGTCCTCTCCAGATATGTCTTCAGAGCTCTTACTGGGCATAGGAGTCTCTCAATCTCTTTACCTGTAATATCCGACAGGTTTGGGATCTCGAACGTTTTGGACCAAGGTGAGAAGGAATCTCGTTCTTAGCGAGAAACCCAAGTTGCAAAGAGCAAACCGCATTGCCTTGTCTAAAGCCCACGGACTTGCTGAAGGCATGAACCTCACTTACCCTTTTAGCTGTGGCTAAACTGATCAGAAATAGAGTTTTTAGGGTAAGATCCTTAAAAGATGCCTTATATAAGGGCTCGAATCTATTTCCCATGAGGAAGTTCAAGGACCACATCTAAGTTCCAAGCTGGTGAATCCCGGCCTTTCTCTTTGATGGTCTCAAGGATCTGATAATGTCCTGGAGATCCTTATTGTTGGAAAGGTCTAAGTTTCTGTGTCTAAACACAGTAGATAACATACTTCTATATCCCTTAATAGTGGAAATAGAAAATTTAAGCCTCCTTTTAAGGAAGAGAAGGAAGTCTGCTATTTGAGTCACAGAGGTACTGGAAGAGGAAACCGAGTTTTTCTGCACCATCCTCTAAATACTTCCCACTTGGATTGATAAACCTTGATAGTTGAGGACCTCCTTGCTCTTGCAATTAGTCAGCTGCCTCCTTCGAAAAGCCTTTAGCTCTTGCAAGTTTCTTGATAGTCTGAAGGCAGTCATCTGTAGAACTTGGAGGTTTTGGTGATATCTTTCCAAGTGGGGTTGTTTGAGTAGATCTACTCTGAAAGGCAGTCTTCTCGGGAGTCCACCATCCATTCCAGTACCTCTGTGAACCATTCCTTTGTAGGCCAGTAAGGAACTACTAGTGTCATCCTGGTCCCTTCGTGAGTTACGAACTTCTGCAAAACTCTGTGAATGACTTTGAACGGGGGAACGACACGTCCAAGTTGGACCAATCCAGCAGGAAAGCGTCTATGTGAACCGCCTCGGGATCTGGAATGGGAGAACAGTAAGCTTCCAACTTTCTCGTTTGAGCTGTGGCGAAGAGGTCTATGCAAGGCCGGCCCCAAAGACATACAGTTTCTTGCAGACGTCCTGGTGAAGCATCCACTCTGTCGACAGAACCTGATTCCTTCTGCTCAACATGTCTGCCCTCTCATTCTTTTCCCCTTGAATAAAGCGGGTAACCAGAGTAACATCTTTCTCCTTGGCCCAAAGAAGGAGTTTTTGTTGTCTCGTAGAGAGAGTATGAGTGAGTGCCTCCTTGATTCTTGATGTAGGCCAACGCCGTCGTGTTGTCGGAGTTGACCTGAACTACTTTTCTCTCTACTAGGTATTCGAATTTTATCAGAGCCAGAAGGATAGCAGTCAGTTCCTTCTGGTTGATGTGCCACTCTAACTGATCTTTTGTCCACGAGCCCGAGACTTCCATCTTTCCTAGTGTTGCTCCCCACCCCGAGTCCGACGCGTCGGAGAACAACACTAGGTCTGGGTTCCTCTGATGCAAGGAAAGTCCCTCTTGAAGTTTTAGGGGATCGTTCCACCATTCCAGGTAATGTCTTATAGGTTGTGAAATGGGAATACACTTTGTTTCTAGTTCCTTTTCCTTGTCCCAGTTCCGATTCAGATGAAACTGTAACGGACGAAGGTTCAGTCTTCCCAAGGAGACGAACTGCTCTAGCGAGGAAAGGGTCCCCAGCAGACTCATCCATTCCCTCACCGAGCAAGTTCGTCTCCTTAGGAACTTCTGAAGTTTTCCTAAAGCTTGTTCCGTCCTTGATAATGACGGAAAAGCCTGAAAAGCTTGACTCTGAATCCTCATCCCAAGGTACTGAATCTCCTGGGATGGGATCAGCTGAGACTTCTTTTTATTTATAAGGAGTCCTAGATTCTCCGATAACTGAAGAGTCGTCCGAAGATCCTCCAGGCAGCGAGCGAAGGAAGGAGCCCTGAGGAGCCAGTCGTCCAGGTATAGGGAGACTCTGATGCCTCTTGTGTGAAGCATTCCAGCTACGTTTTTCATTAGTCTCGTGAAAACCTGCGGGGCTGTGCTTAGGCCGAAATACAGGGCTCGAAATTGGAAGGTTTCTCCCCGTGCAAGAAACCTCAGGTATTTTCTGGAGCTGGGGTGAATGGGAATATGGAAATATGCATCTTGAAGATCCATAGACACCATCCAGTCGTGTTGTCTGACTGCTGCTAGAACGGATTTTGTTGTTTCCATCGTGAAGCTTGTCTTCTGGACAAACATGTTGAGAGCACTCACGTCTAGCACCGGTCTCCATCCCCCCGAGCTTTTGGGAACCAGGAACAAACGATTGTAAAAACCTGGAGATTCCAGATTTTTGAACTTTTTCTATAGCCTGTTTCTGAAGTAGTAGAACAAACTGCTGCTGCAGAGCCTCCGCTTTGATTTTCGATCGGTAATTGGCTGAAAGGTCTACCGGCCTTGTAGCTAAAGGTGGCTTCCTGAGGAGAGGGATCTTGTACCCCTCCTTGATTAATTGAACGGACCATGGGTCCGCTCCTCTCCTCTCCCATTCCATCCAAAAGTGTGTTAGTCTGGCTCCAACTGCTGTCTGAAGGAGACCCTCTTCAAACTCTGCTTCTCCCTTGTCTATGGTTTCTTCTTGTAGATCTTTTGATCGTAGATCTTGAGTTCCCTCTATTGAGAGTTCTTCCTCGAAAGGGCTGAAATGCAGGAGCTTCTCCTCTACTTTTCTGAGAGGTGAAGCTAGAAGGTAGAACTTTCTTAGCAGTTTTGGTGATAAGGTCTTGTGTTACTTTTTGAGCTAAAGCTAAGGACACCTCCTTCACTAATTCCTGAGGAAAAAGATGTGTCGAGAGAGGGGCATAAAGAAGTTCCGCCTTTTGGATGGGAGTAACTCCATTGGCGAGGAAAGAGCAGAGATGTGCCCTTTTCTTCAATACTCCCGCAGAGAAGAGAGCTGCCAGCTCGTTGGCTCCATCTCTGAGGGCCTTGTCCATGCAAGACATGACATGAATAAGATCCTTGGTGTCTGCATCTAATAAAGTCTCAGTCTTTTTCCCCAACGCTCCCAGAGTCCAGTCCAGGAAGTTGAAGACTTCGAAAGCTTTGAAAATTCCTTTAAGGAGGTGATCCATCTCCAAAGGAGACCAGAAGACCTTGGATTTACCCATAGCTATTCTGCGAGAAGCGTCGACTAGAGAGGAGAAGTCCCCCTGAGAAGAGGCAGGAACTCCCAGGCCAGGAGCTTCTCCTGTCTCATACCAAATACTGGATCTCGAAGCAAGTCTAGCTGGAGGAAAAGAGAACACCGTGCGTCCTTGATCCTTTTTAGAGTTCATCCACTCTTCCATAACTCTCAATGCTCGCTTGGAGGAACGAGACATTATCATTTTAGTGAAAATGGTCTTCTTCGGAGTTTTCCTGAGGGTGAATTCCGAGGGTTGAGACCGGGGGGCGGCTGAGTGGAATAAAGTCCGGAAAAAGCTCCGTAAACACTTTCATCAACCTCTTCAAGTCTGAGGAAGGAAGTCGAGATTCTTGTTCCTCTTCGTCGGACACTTTCTCAAGGAGAACATCTGGAGAGGGAGGAAGATCGTCGTTGCCTTCCGCTTCCTCCGAATGCCGTGTGGAAACTGAAGTAGCAGCGTCCTGTTTACTAGTTGCTGCTTCCAAAACACGAGCATCCTCGATCAGAACGTCTTGTAGACCACGGTCCTGACACTTGGAATCCCGACGCCCAACTGCACGCAACTCCTGGCATCCAGGATCATGACGCTTGGCGTCTAGGTGTCCAGCTGCAGAAGAGTCTTGCTCTAAATCTTGACGCTTGGCATCCTGGCGTCCAGCTGCAGGAGCGTCATGAAGAGTTTGACGTTCGGCGTCTTGTCGTCCAGTCGTAAGAGAGCTCTGGCGTCCAGCCTCTGGACGTTTGGCGTCCTGTAGAACGTTGTCTTGACGTCTAGCTCTTCTAGTCTTGTTATCCGAAGGTGTAGAACGTTCGACGAGAACTTCTTTAGGAGGGCGTCCTGCAACTTCTCCCTTACCTGCAGGCCGGCAAGCTTGCATGAGGGAAGTAAGTTTCTGCTGCATATCTTTCAGCAGAGACCATTGCGGGGCTTCCTGCTGCTGGGGACAGACTGGGGAGGCCGCAAGATCTAACGAACCCTCAACTAACTGAACGGGTTGTGGAGAGTGCTCTGGGGACGAGTCCCAATCTCATTTCGAGGGGGGCGTGTACAGAAGGTAGAAAACATCTGACGTCTTCTTGCTGCCAGGCGTCCTGTTTGAGGCTGGCAAAATCCGTCTCACACTTGGAAGGAGAACTACCTTCAGAACTGAAAGGGAATGCGTTCTGGCTACTCCAATGACTACACCCCGTGCTTGAGAAGACTCCAAACGACGTCCTTCAACAGAGGAGCTTCCTCTGAGCGGTCTAGACTGTGAGGCCCGACGCCAGCCCCAAATTGACTGCGTCGTCAGAGGGACGAAAAAGCACATATTAACCTCGCCTTTCCTATGGCGAGGGTGAGCGTCCTGGGAAGCGACTCACAGGAACGCTCGAGGGGACGACCGCTCGAGAACTAAAATCTCTCGCCTCCCTTCGCCTGTCGACTTTCCTTCTCCCAGGGGTTGGGGAGCTTGGAAGAGGTCTAGGGCTAGGAGCACGACAGATACGAGCAATCCGCACCCTCCACTGCACTTGCATTAATTTTATCACTGACACTAGCACTTTTAGATCTCTCATGTTAGACCATAATTTCTCCCTGTCTTGAGCAAGGGAATCAACCTTTTGACCGATGGCTTGAATGGCTGCCATCATATCCTTGAGAGATGGGTCTTTACCTGAATCAGTAGGGGGATCAGGAACTACCACTACAGGGGAAGGATCAAAAGGTTCATTAGTTTGGGGTAAAGAATTATCGAAATCCTGGCTACCCTTGGAAGAACAAGACATAGTACTCTTGGCTCTTCTAAGCCGGTCTCTTTCAAGTTTTCTTACATAGCGGTTATACTCAATCCACTCCCTCTCAGAAAGACCCAAGCACTCATCGCATCTATCATCTAGTTCACACTTCTTGCCCCTACATTTCATACATACTGAATGAGGATCTAAAGAGGGTTTAGCAAGCCGGGTCTTACACCCCCTAACACACATTCGCACACTCGAGGAGTCAGACATGGTAGCAAATTCAAAGAGAGATCAAAATACAAGTCCAAGTGTCAAAACCAAATCTAACTAGTCAAGGAAAATCCAAGATGGCAAATCCAAAAAACGAACGAAAGTCAAAGCCAAAGTGTACTTCACCAAAAATTGAGAAAAAACACGGGCTGAATGAGTGAAATTCCAAACGATGTCACCGGAACGGCGGCAGGGAAGATCTGATGAATACCTGATGTGGTTCCAGATACCTGGATAGAGGGCGCACGGGTGGACCACCTGACCTACCTGTCGGCGATTGTCGCGAGTTTTGAAATTCTGCCGTGACGTCAGGGACTTAAGCTATATATATAACTACCAGTTAAGTCAGATGTTTAAAATGTAGCTATTCAAGTTACTCAACTTAAAACCAATTACATTAATAGCAATGAACAATTGTAAATATTACTTTACCTTGAATCAAAATATTAACCCTAATCAACTGATACTTGAGCTACATCAGAATAAACATACAGGCAGCATAAACAATAACATAAATAGTGAACAGACAGCATAAACAATCAGGTTATATCATAAATGATAAACAAATGGTATATCCATAGCAAACTGGCAGCATAAACAATTATACAATAATAAACAGCATAACCAGTAGTAAACAGGCAGCAAAAACAATTATATATTAACAAACCAGCAGCAAAAATTAATAATCATGCAGCACCAAAACATAACACCAAAACTGCATAACTCTGGGTAGCATCACACAAAGAAAAAACAAACAATCTCCGTAGAGATGACACGACAGACCCAGCTGTCGAAAAGGATGAATACAATCAGAAGATATCCATGAAAACATCAAAGCAGCTACCAACTGCAAACTGGAACACATCCATCACACAGATGATCACGGTAGAATCAACGAGACAACGTCTGTTGTCGAACTGGAACTAATCTGCTGCACAGATGACTATGGTTTAGCCATCCTACCATCCTTCCGGTACCACAGCCAACAAGTAAAATGCCTGCTGTAAAATTCTCCTTGCTGCAATGCTGCACAAAATTTGCTGCCATTCTAAACCCGACCATAGCTGCTCTGAACCAGACTCGCCGCCATCCCAAACCTGACTGACGCTCTCGAAGACACCAAGACCGACATAAACTCCTACTACAAGGAAAACAAAAAAGTAAGGAGGCAACAACCCACCAAGGGAACAATCTGCAAACGATTGTTCTCACAGAAGGAGTCAGTTGGGATTTTTGGAAATTCAACAAGAGGCCCATATCCTGGGTGAGAAGAAGGGTCTTGTGAAGGTCCTCTGCACATTTTTCCTTCGTCTGGGAGCGAATAAGCCAATCATCGAGATACAACGAAACATTGACTCCCATCAGATGTAACCATTTTGCTATTGGGGCGAGAACACGTGTAAACACCTGTGGGGCTGTCGACAGACCGAAGGAAAGGGCTCTGAACTGGTACACTTTGCGCTAGAACACAAACCTTAAAAACTTCCTTAATCCCGATGAAGTGGGACATGGAAGTAGGCGTCTTTCATGTCTACCGAGTTCATCAATCTTCCACACGAATGGATGCAAAGACAGACTGGGACGTCTCCATCTCGAATTTGGTTTTCTGTATGTACAAATTCAGGGTACTTATATCCAGGACTGGCCTCCAGCGGCCCAAACCCGAGGCTTTGAGGACTACAAACAGTCGACTGTAGAACCCCCGAGATGAGGCGTTCTCGACTAGCTCGACTGCTTCTTTGTTGATGAGAGCTGTCACTTCTTGGGAGAGGGCTGAAAACTTCTCGGAGTTTGACAAGTAGGTCGTCAGTAAAACAGACTTGTTGCTCAAGGGGGTTTTTTTCTGAAACAGGATCGAGTAGCCTTCTCTTAGAACTTGGACAATCCAACTCTCCGCTCCTCTTGCTTCCCAGTGCTCCCAAGAGTGGAGGAGCCTTGCCCCCACACGTGTGCGGAGGACTAGATCCTCACTTACGTGCGGGTGGTTTGTAGGAGGACTTCTTTATAGCTCTGGGGGTGAACGGGCGTTTCTGCGAGGTCTGGGGAAGCCTCTCTGTCTGCCTTTACCCCAAAAGGGCTGGGGTTTAACAGGAGAAACTGTCCTAACGGGCAAGGCTGGAGACTCTCTAGACCGTCTCTTTGATTGTGTGAGGAGATCCTGCGTAGACTTCTGTTGTAGATCAGCCGCAATCTGTAGCACAGTCAACTGAGGGAAAAGGTGCTTCATGTCCAAGGGCGAGAAGAGGAGTACGGACTTCTGGGAGGGAGTAACTCCCTTTGTGGTGCATGAACACCAAAGCTCCCTTTTCTTGAGGATACCCAGTGCAAAAAGGGAGGATAATTCGAAAGAGCTGTCTCTAATACCCTTATCCAGGCAAGAGATGACTCCCAAAAAATCCAAAGACAAGTCTTCAGGGATATGAGGGCACTCCTTCACTTTACGAGCATGAGCTCCTACTGCCCAGTCGAGAAAGCTGAGCACTTCCAGAACTCTGAATAAGTGCTTAATCAGATGGTCCAATTCCAAGGATGAGAACCAAATCTTGGCTGCATTGAACGCCGACCGTCTGGAGGAGTCAACTAAACTGGAGAAGTCTCCCTGGGAGGAGGCAGGCGCTCCCATGGAAGGAGACTCTCCGGTCGCATATGAAAGATATCTTCTCTGCAGCAGCCTAGATGGAGGGCAAGAAAAGGAGGCTATTCCCTGCTCTCTTGCTCGAGAGCCAGTTCTCCACCTCACAGAGAGCTTTCTTAGCTGAAGAAGAAAGTACCATTTTAGGAAGTCTTGAAGAAGTTGTTTGATTATCCATCATGTACGTTGAAGCCGGAGATGAAGGAGCTGCAGGAGAGAAGTAATCAGGAAAAGTCACCAGAAGAAAACTGAGTAAAGAGGCATACGCTGACAGAGGGGAAGCAGGGTCTGCTACTTCCTTACCCTCCGAAGAGATTGGCGACAGATCTCCAACTGGCTGGGGTACCGATGGGGCTTTCTGAATTAAGCCCATGATATTGTCTGATTTGCACTGGATCGACTGAACAGAAGGATCCAAAACAGAGGGCGCAACTGTCGGAGCACGAGCGGGTAGAACCGAAGAAGACATGGGCGCTGCTGAAGAAACGGACGATATCGGGCACTTGGAAGCGGAATTAGCGTTGGGCACCAAAGAAGCATCTTGCTGCAAGAGGGGAAAGTGCGCCAATGGGCACTCGGAGGTGTTGGGCGCTCAGGAGCCAATGGGTGCTCGGGACCCAGTGAGCTCTTGGGAGCTGACGGGCGCTCAGGAGCCAAAGAGCGCTTGGCCAAGAGGCGTTCAGGAGATGATGGACGCACAACAGATGAAGGGCGCTCGGAGGGAGCTACATTAGAAGAAGCACCATGAACCACTGGGGAAGGAAGTTCTGGCGCCACTGGGCGACTTGGTGCCAAAGACAACTTCTCCGCCAACGAAGATTCGGGTAAAGCAGATTGTACAGGCGCTACAAGAAGAGGAGTTGGGCGCATGGGCGCTGGAGAGCATTCCGACATCACTATCTGTCTCAGCAAGTCCTCAGAAGGAAAAGATGCACGCTTAGAAGAAGACGAAGCTCTCAATGTCGAGGAGCGCTTCCAAGAAGTAGCGTGCTTAGAAGGTAGAACTTGTCCCACTAACACTGGGTGATCCTGGGAGAAACGTTCCGAACTGTCCCACAAGCTACAGGAAGGGACGTTTTGGAGAAGACTCTTTAACCTTCTTTATAGGAACAGCATAAGGTTGAGAAGCACCTGCGGCGCATCTCTTCAGAGGACAAGATTCGCCTTGCCATTGGCGCCTAGGACTAGAGTCACTGCTGGAAATACTAGATGACAGACGATCCACTTCCATAGAGACACCTTTCCAGCGGCACTCTGTCATAACTTGGGAATTGGCAACAGGTATGACTGAGAGGGCGACTGCCTGTGGACAGACCCCACCGACCTCCTTTGGGCTGCCAGTTTGGCTCCACTCAGGTTTAGGGGAGTTTGCTAGGGACCTTGGCCTAGGAGAATCAGTGGGAAAGACAGCCATCTCCTCCACTAACACTTCACTATCACCTTTCACATTCACTTTGTCCATTAGGACTTCAACAGAAGGATCAATTTTCTCCATCGTGTCAACCCGTAACCCAAACTTAAGGTTAAATCCCAATTCAAGGCTGGTAATGAGGTTGGGATCGGGAGTACGGGAGCCAGGGTGCAGAGTAATTGGTACAGATTGAGACATGGGATCGGGTGGGACAAAGGACAAAGAATCAGAATTATCAGACAAAGATTTTGCTGATACCTAACTAGCTAAAGTCTTCTTACTATTAGCTCTAGCCGCTGCTTTTCTCTTTTTATCCCTGTTGAACTTCGTCAAATGACTATTCAAGGTCTTCCACATTTTTGGATCCCAAGAGACACATTCATTACAGGTCAAATCAGGGGAACATACTTGACCCCTGCAAGAAGTAGGGAGAGTATGAGGGTCATAACAGGCTTTAGTCAGTCTTGTATTGCAGCCTTTACTGCAATACCTAACACTCTGAGACCCCGAGTCGGACATGCTGACAAGTCAAGACAAAGAAAATCCAAATAATTGTCAAAATCAGTAATACTAGTCTTCAGAGAAAACCTGACACTAACTAATTGTGCCAAAAAGGCTACCATAAAGCAAATACGTCACCAACGATCCAAGATCAACAGAGAAAAGAAATTTGAAAAAACCACTGCTGCTAATCACTGTAACTACAGCCATCAGAAACATATTGAGCTCGTTTGCTAAGCTGGTTCCCCTCTTACCTCGAAAGTGGGCAGGGTCACTCGCCTAGCCAAAACAAAAGTAATGCTACCGCGAATTTCAAAATTCTACCTGCCGGTTAATAGAAACTGATAGCTATGAAGTTACTTGGTAAGTAGGCTAGCTTATATAAAAGTAATGTATCTGATATGTAAGTAAGCCAAGGAAATTGTTGAGCGATAATTGGCTTGAATTCACTGGGAGAGTGTATGAGAGTGTGTTGCAAGATTGTCACAGTATATGCCATGAGCAATGGGTTATCTGAGAGAACAATAACGACATTGAGTTTTTGCGTATGATGACTGATAGGGAAAATGAATGGGACCTGTGTGTTGAATATGCCTTATGGATGTATAATGTATGGCCCACAGTAGCATAGGAATGTCCCCAAGTGAGTACATTATGGACTTCAAGAGATTCATTAAGCCTTTGGGGCAGTTGACTGAGAATGATAGCGCTGTCTGGAGAAGAGTGCATTAGCAGTTCGTGAGTTATGAGGTTGGTGAAAGTGTTGAAAGAGGTTGTAACGAGAGGAGGATTGAACATAAGTAAACTTGGCCTTCTTTTGTGACTATGTGTGGTTGTGTGGATTGAGTTATTTGTTGGAGTCTGAGGGTGACGGCAGATGTCTATGTGAGATTAGGGCACATCACAGTCAGTTGTGTAAGTGGCATAAACCTTCGGAATATTTGAAGTCATCCAGTGAATGAATGGCTGCTAGTTAGAGTGGAGGATGATGTGAGTATGCGAGAGGAAGATTTCCTAGAAGTGAAAATGACATTTTTATAACAAAATAAAGTTTTATATATACTTAACTAGTAATTACATAGCTATTAGTTTCTTTTAACAGGTAGCTTAAAATTTTTAAACTGCGGGTCATGCTAGTTTGTTTTGGTTATGGCAATGTGCCCCACCCACCCACTTTCATGTGTAAGAAGAGGTACAACATAGCAAAGAGCTTCAATTTGTTTATACCCTTATGTCCAAGTGAGGGGAGGCGGTCGGGCTCCGATCATGTAATTACTAGGTAAGCATATATAAAACTTTATTATAAAAATGTCATTTTTATATAAGTAACTTACTCAGTAATTACATAGCTGATTCCCACATTGAATAGAGGTGGGAAGTTTGGACATATCGACCCCAAAACATTATTAATAGTAATGAGTTTGAGAATAGAAATTTGCTAACACTGAATCAATGTTGTTGAACCTTACCTGATAAGAGAGCTGCTACAGATAGATACTGCCTCTGGTTGGTGCTCATTTTACCCCGTAGAGGCGAGGCGGTAAAGCCTTGAGGGCCTACCACTACAGTGGGTGCTTTGTAGCGATGGACTAATTTCCGAGGGCTAGCAAAGTAAAACAAGATGACCCTGCCCACAGTCACCAAAAAACCAAATTAAAAACATTAATACCCAACCATTAAAACCAAAAGACTGGAGGGTCCTCCAAGTACGTAGTACTCCCAGGCTCCCCAAAAAACTCAACACCCTAAGGAAGGCAAAGAGATTAAAGAAAGGACATTGCTTTCTACTTTTCCTCCTCCAACACCACACCAGCTGCGTAAAACGGACCCACGGTACTGCACTGATCATAAGTAGTTTCGATATCCCTTAAGTAATGCGATGCAAACACTGACTTGCACTTAAAAAACGTAGCTTGCACAATTGATGTGAGGGATAAATTGCGCTTAAACGCCAAAGACATAGCGACCGCTCTTATCCCATGGGCTTTTACCTTGCAAGAGGAGAGAGTCTTTGCTCACCATGGAATGTGCCTCTGAAATCAAGTTCCTGAGAAAGAATGCCAGGGCATTCTTAGACAAGGGTCGAGAGGGATATTTCACAGAACACCAAAAGTTCCTTGAAGTACCATGAATGTTCTTCGTTCTGTAAAGATAAAACTTAAGGGCCCTTACTGGACAGAGAGTTCTTTCTTCTTCAGACGGGCCTACTATCTCGGACAAGCTCTTGATCGTAAAAGAACGAGGCCATGGATTCAATGGGGATTTGTTCTTAGCTAAAAAGCCTAGTGAAAAGGAACAAACTGCATTCCCTTGAGAAAATCTGATATTTCTGTCCAAAGCATGGATTTCACTAGATCTCTTGGCAGTGGCCAAGGCGACCAGAAAAAGAGTTTTCCTGGTAAGATCCCTTAAAGAGAGAGATTGCATGGGCTCAAAACATGAACTGGCCAGCCACTTAAGTAACACGTCTAGATTCCAGGGCAGCAAAGGTTTTTCCTTAAGCTTTGCGGTATCAAAGGACTTAATAAGGTCGGACAAATCCTGGTTAGATGACAAATCCATTCCTTTATGGCAGAAAACTGAGCTAAGCATAGCTCTGTAGTCTTTAATGGTAGAGGTGGAAAGTCCTTTAGCGGAGCGTAGGAACAGAAGAAAAATGATATTTTCATAATAAAATAAATTTTTGAACATACTTACCTGGTAGTTATATATATAGCTTAAGTCCCTGACGTCACGGCAGAATTTCAAAACTGGACCATTTAGCACGATAAGAAGGTCAGGTGGTCCACCTGTGCGCCCTCTACCCAGGTACCTGGAACCATTCCAATTATTCCTCAGATCTTCCATGCCTCTAGTTCTAGAGGGGAGGAGGGTGGGAATTTAATTATATAACTACCAGGTAAGTATGTTCAAAAATTTATTTTATTATGAAAATATCATTTTTAAACATCTAACTTACCTGGTAGTTATATATATTCTGATTGACACCTTTGGTGGAGGGGGTCAGAGACAGCCAACATCGTTGGAATTGACAAAAATTAAAAATTGCAAAACCAACTCAAGGTCCCTACCTTTTAAGGAAGCTGACTTCAATGTTTTCCTGCCTCATTCTGTCTGCATTCCTTAAGAGATCCAGTGATCCACCCAGGGGGCTGAAAATCTCCAGGGGCTGTCAACCGGTGTAAAACCTCTATGTGACTAGACCTCCTTTTAAATACCTTGTTTGTTCCGAACGCTTTGAAGGAACAAAACGACCACCTGATAAATAACAAAAAAAAAAAAACAATTAAAAAAACTATTTGCTAATGATTGCCCAAAACTTCCAGCCTTCAAAACAACCATAAAAATTTTCTCCATTCCAAGGAAAAGGAAAAAAGGGTATTGGATTATGGGATTGCCCTTCCCCACTACTGAATTATATCTCTACAAATGGACCCAGAGTGTAGCAGTCTTCATAAACGGTCTGAACTTGTTTAAGGAAATGTGAATCTTCAAACACTGACTTTTGTTTTTCTCCAGAAGGTCGTAACAATCTAAGATACTTTGCTGGGACCTATTTTGTTTAAAAGCCACAGAGGTTGCTACTGCCTAACTCGTGCGTCTTAACTTTTTTGTTCCTCTTAAGACCAGAATCTTTCTAGATTAGTTTCATTACATTCTGAATGTGCTTCTCTTATCAATTGCCCGATAAAATAAGATAGCGCATTTCTTAGACATTTGTAACGAGGGTTTCTTGACCAACACCAAAGCGCTTCTGACTTACCTCATAAAGTCCTTAGTCCTTTCCAGGTAATACTTCCAGAGCTCTTACTGGGCACAGGAATCTATTTCCTTACCTGTGAAATCCGTCAGGTTCGGAATCTCAAACGTTTTGGGCCAGGGTCGAGATGGGAGTTCATTCTTTAGCAAAAACCAAGTTGCAATGAACAAATCGCTTCCTTGTCTGAAGCCTCAGACTTGCTGAAGGCATGAATCTCACTTCTTTTTGCTGTGGCCAAACTGACCAGGAAAAGAGTTTTTTTCATGGTAAGATCCTTTAATGATGTCTTATGCAAGGGCTCGAACCTATCCCCATGAGAAACCTCAGGACCACATCTAAATTCCATGCTGGTGAGTCCTGGAACTTTCTCTTTTTAACGGTCTCCTGAAGGATCTGATAAGGTCCTGAAGATCCTTATTGCAAGACAGATCTAAGTTCCTGTGTCTAAAGACAGCTGTTAACATACTCCTATATCCCTTAATTGTGGAAATAGAGAACTTAAGTTTCCTTTTAAGGAAAAGAAAAAAATCTGCTATTTGGGTCACAGAGGTACTGGAGGAGGAAACAGAGTTGTTCCTGCACCATCCTCTAAATACTTCCCACTTGGATTGGTATATCTTGGTTGATGACCTCCTTGCTCTTGCAATCGCGCTAGCTGCCTCCTTCGAAAACCTCTAGCTCTTGTGAGTTTTTGATAGTCTGAAGGCAGTCATTTGTTTGGAGGTTTTGGTGATACCTTTCCAAGTGGGGTTGTTTGAGTAGATCTATTCTCATTGGTAGTCTTCTCGAGGTGTCCACCATCCATTCCAGGACCTCTGTGAACCACTCCCTTGTTGGCCAGTAAGGGACCACTAGGGTCATTCTGGTCCCCTCGTGAGCTACAAACTTCTGCAACACCCTGTGAATTATTTTGAACGGAGGAAAGGCATAAACGTCCAAACTGGACCAATCCATAAGGAACGCGTCTATGTGGATCGCCTCGGGATCTGGAATGGGAGAGCAGTAAGCCTCCAACTTCCTCGTTTGTGCTGTGGCGAAGAGGTCTATGCATGGTCGACCCCAAATCCGCCACAAGCTCTTGCAGACGTCCTGATGAAGCATCCACTCTGTCGACAGGACTTGACTACTACTGCTCAGCATGTCTGCCCTCACATTCCTTTCGCCTTGAATAAAACAGGTTACTAGTGTCACATCTTTCTCCTTCGCCCAAAGAAGCAATTTTTTCATTTCTTGTAAAGAGACCTGGAGTGGGTGCCTCCTTGTTTGTTGATGTAGGCCAACGCTGTTGTGTTGTCGGAGTTGACCTGCACCACTCTTTTCCACTAAGTGTTCGAATTCTATCAGAGCCAGAAGGATAGCAGTTAGTTCCTTCTGGTTGATGTGCCACTTTACCTGATCTCTGGTCCAGGAGCCTGAGACTTCCATCTTTCCCAGTGTTGCTCCCCATCCCGAGTCCATTGATGGTCGGAGAACAACACTAGGTCTGGGTTCCTCTGTTGCAAATAAGGCCCTCTCTTGAAGTTTGAGGGGATCATTCCACCATTTTAGATAATGCCTTATTTGCTCCGAAATGGGGATGCACTTTGTCTCTAGTTCCTTGTCTTTGTCCCAGTTCCGATTCAGATGGAATTGTAACGGACGAAGGTTCAGTCTTCCCAAGGAGACAAACTGCTCTAGAGAGGAAAGGGTCCCCAGCAGACTCATCCATTCCTCACCGAGCATGTTCGTTCTTTAAGAATTTCTGAAGTTTTTCTAAAGCTTGTTCCGTCCTTGATACCGACGGAAAAGCCCGAAAAACCTGACTCTGAATCCTCATCCCAAGGTACTGAATATCTTGGGATGGGATCAGCTGAGACTTCGCTTCTGTTTATCAACAGACCAAGTTCTTCTGATAATTGAAGACTTCGTCTGAAGATCCTCCAGGCAGCGTCGTGTAGGAAGGAGCTCTGAGGAGCCAGTCGTCCAGATATAAGGAGACTCTGATGCCTCTTGTGTGAAGCATTCCAGCTACGTTTTCATTAATCTCATGAAAATCTGAGGAGCAGTGCCTAGGAGCAAACAAAGGGCTCAAAACTGGAAAACTTCTCCCCCGTGAACGAACCTCAGGTATTTCTTGGAGCTTGGGTGATAGGGATGTGAAAATACACATCCTGAAGATCCATAGATACCATCCAGTCGTGCTGTCTGACTGCTGCTAGAACAATTTCATTTGTTTCCATCGTGAATTTTGTCTTCTGAACAAACACATTGAGTGCGCTCACGCCTGCACCGGCCTCCATCCCCCCGAACTCTTGGGAACCAGGAACAAACGATTGTAAAATCCTGGAGATTCCGGATCTAGTACTTTCTCTATAGCCTGTTTCTGCAGCAACAGAGCAAACTGCTGCTGCAGAGCCTCCGGCCTTGATTTTCACTTGTAATTGGCCGAAAGGTCTATCGGCCTTGTAGCTAAAGGGGGCTTCCTCGAGAAAAGGGATCTTGTACCCTCCTGATCAATTGAACGGACCATGGGTCCGCTCCTCCCTCTCCCATTCTAGCCAGAAGTGTGTCAATCTTTCCTACCGCTATCTGAAGGAGACTTTCCTCAGACCCTGAGTCTGGCTCCCTTGTCTAAAGCCTCAGAGCCTCAAATGCCCTTTGACAGTGGATCTTGAATTCCCTCTACTGAGGGTTTTGCCTCGAAAAGACTGAAACACAGGAGCTTCTCCTTTGACCTTCTGAGGAGCGAAGCTAGTTGGCAGAACTTTCCTAGCCGTCTTGGTGATTAAGTCCTGCGTGGCTTTTTGAGCTAAGGCTGAAGAGACCTCCTTCACTAATTCCTGTGGAAACAGGTGGGTAGAAAGAGGAGCATAAAGTAGTTCTGACTTCTGGATGGGCGTAACCCCATTGGAAAGAAAAGTACAAAGATGGGCCCTTTTCTTCAAGACTCACGCAGAGAAGAGAGCTGCCAGTTCGTTGGCTCCATCTCTGAGAGCCTTGTCCATACAAGACATTATATGAACTAGTTCTTCAGTGTCCGAATCTTTGATGGTCTCCGTCTTCTTTCCCAAGGCTCCCAGAGTCCAGTCTAGAAAGTTAAAGACTTCAAAAGCCCTGAAGATTCCCTTGAGGAGGTGATCCATTTCCGAAAGAGACCAGAAGATCTTAGATTTGCCCATAGTTACTCGGCGAGAAGCGTCTACCAGACTCGAGAAGTCCCCCTGGGAAGAGGCAGGAACTCCCAGGCCAAGAGCTTCTTCAGTCTCGTACCAAATGCTAGATCTCGACGCTAGTCTAGCCGGGGGAAAAGAGAACACTGTCCGTCCTTGGTCCTTCTTGGTGTTCATCCACTCCTCCATTACTGTTAAAGCTCGTTTGGAGGAACGAGACATAATAATCTTCGTGAAGATAGCCTTCTTAGGAGTCTTCCTGAGGGTGAATTCCGAGGGAGGAGAACGAGGAGCAGCCGGCTTGAAGTTGTCCAGAAAAAGTTCCGTAAACACTTTCATCAACCTTTTCAAGTCTGACGAGGGGTGTTGATCTTTCTGTTCCTCTTCGTCGGAAACGTTTTCAAGAGGAATATCTGGAGAAGGAGGAAGATTGTCGTCTACCTCCTCCGAATGCTGTCCAGTAACCGAAGTGGCGACGTCCTGTTTATTTGCTGCTGCCTCCAAACCATGAGAGTCCTCAACCAGAACGTCCTGGAGTCTAAAATCTTGACGCTTGGCGTCCTGGCGCCCAGCTGCACGAGCGTCCTGGCGTCCAGAATCTTGACGCTTGGCGTCCTGGCGCCCAGCTGTAAGAGCGTCCTGGCGTCCAGAATCTTGACGCTTACGCCCTGGCGCCCAAAAGAGCGTGTGGCGTCCAAAATCTTGACGCTCTCCCTGGCGCCAGCTGCAAGAGCGTCCTGGCGTCCAGTCTCTTGACGTTTGACGTCCTGTCGTCCATCGTCTTGACGTCCAGTTCTTCGACTCTTGACGTCCGTAGCTGCTGAACGCTTGACGTGAACTTCTTTAGCTGGACGTCCTGCAACCTTCACCTTACCGGCAGGCTGCCAAGCTTGCATAAGGGAAGACAGTTTCTGCTGCATATCTTTCAGCAAAGTCCATTGCGGAGCTTCCTGCTGCTGGGGACAGACCGGGGAAGTCGCAAGATCTAACAAATCTTCATTTAACTGCAAAGATTGTGGAGAGCGTTCTGGGGACGAGTCCCAATCCGAAGGAGGAGGGGGAGCATGCACAGACGTAAGAAAAGCGTCCGCTGTCTTCTTGCTGCCAGGCGTCCTGACCGAGTCTGGCAGTCTACGCCTGCTTTGGCAGGAGAGCTACCTTCGGAGCTGAAATGGAAGCGCTCCGGGCTGCTCCAGTGGCTACACCCCGGAGCCTGAGAAGACTCCATACGACGTCTTTCTCCAGGGGGCAGCTTCCTCTTGAGCGGTCTCGATTCCGAGACTAGACGCCAGCCCCGTCTGGGAACTGCGTCATCAGAAGACGAAGAACACAATCTTGCCTCGCCTTTCCTATGGCGAGGGTGAGCGTGTTGGGAAATTTTCAAGGAACACTCGAGGGGACGACTAGCTCTGGACAAGAAAATCTCTCGCCTCCCTTTCGCCTGTCGACTTTCCTTCTCCCAGGAGTTGGGGAGCTTGGAAGAGGTCTAGGGCTAGGAGCACGACAGATCCGAGCGGCCGCACCCTCCACTGCACTTGCACTAACCTTAGCACTGACACTTGCACTTTTAAGATCTCTCATGTTAGACCACAAAATTTCCCTGTCTTCAGCAAGGGATTCTACCCGTTGGCCCAGGGCTTGAATGGCCGCCATCATATCCTTGAGAGTTGGGTCTTTACCTGAATCAGTAGGGGGATCAGGAACTACCACTACGGGAGAAGGATCAAAATGATATTGTAATGATAAAATAAAGTTTGTTCATACTTACCTGGCAGATATATATATAGCTGTATTCTCCAAGTCCGACAGAATTTCAAAATTCGCGGCTGCGCAGTGGCCGGGCAGGTGGTTAGTACCCATTCCCGCCACTGGGAGGCGGGTATCAGGAACCATTCCCATTTTCTATTCAGATTTTCTAATGCCACTGACTCCTGAGGGGAGGAGGGAGGGCAATATGAATATATATATCTGCCAGGTAAGTATGAACAAACTTTATTTTATCATTAAAATATCATTTTGTTCATGAGACTTACCTGTCAGATATATATATAGCTGAATACCACCTTTGGAGGGGGGTAGAGACAGCCAAGAATTAGGGAAAACAAATTTAAAGGTAAAATTATTTTGGTTCCTTACCTGATAGCATAGCTGACTGCGTGGTTACTGTCACCCTAGTCTGCTTCTGCTTTTCTAGAGACCCCAGCGAGGTAGTGACCTATAAAGCTGGCGACTGCTAGATGATCTGTCAACGGGGGCGTGACCACAATGTGACTAGATCATAGACCATACAACAAGGACAAAAGAGCATACCAACCACCTAACCAACACTAAGACATTAGTCTGCAATGGATTGGGAAGACTGACTCCAGTCAATCGACCCAACAACCATAAAAACACAATTAAAAATCCCTTCCTAAGCAGGATTAAAGGATAGGAGCAGAGCTACACCCTGACCCCAAGGTTGTTGAAGCAGCAATGTATGGTCCCAGCGAAAAGCAATTTTCGTATGCTACCTTAACATCTCTCAAGTAGTGTGAGGCAAACACCGAATTGACTTCGCCAAAATGTGGCACTGAGAATGTCACTGAGTGCCATATTTTTCTGGAACGCCATGGAGGTAGTGACTGCCCTCACCTCGTGGGCGTTAACTCTCAACAACTTGAAGTTGGAGTCGTCACAACAAGAATGTGCCTCCTTGATGACATTCCTAATGAAGAATGCCAGTGCATTCTTCGACATGGGATTAACTGGCTGTCTCACAGAACACCATAAAATTATCCGAGGGACCACGAATGTCCTGAGTTCTTTTAAGGTAATACTTGAGAGCTCTAACAGGACATAGAACTCTCTCAGGTTCCTGTCCAATAAGGTCTGTCAAACCTTTAATTTCAAAAAATCTAGGCCAAGGGTTAGAAGGCCTTTCATTCTTAGCCAAGAACTTAGGGGTTAAAGAATAGACAGCATTGTGTCCCTTGAAGCCCACATGACGGCTGATAGCTTGAACTTCGCTCACTCTCTTCTTCGTCGCCAGAGCAGTGAGGAAGACCGTCTTTCTAGTAACATCCTAAAAGATGCAGATTGGAGAGGCTCAAAAGGACTGGACATTAAAAACTTGAGCACAACGTCCAAATTCCAAGTAGGAGGAATTGGCCGAGGAACCTTAGACGTCTCGAAAGACCTCAAGAGATCGTGGAGGTCCTTATTGTCAGACAAATCCAGACCTCTGTGTCTGAAAAACAGAAGAAAGCATGCTCCGATAACCTTTGATTGTCGGAACTGCTAACTTGAGTTTTTCTCTCAAATAAAGGAGAAAATCAGCAATCTGGCTCACAGTGGTCGAGGAAGAGGAAAAACCCTTCTTTCTGCACCAACTTCTGAAGGTTGCCCACTTCGCTTGATAAACTCTGATAGAGGAAGCTCTTCTGGCTCTAGCGATGGCCCGTGCCACTGCCAGAAAAACCCCTCGCTCTGACCAATTTTTCGATAGTCTGAATGCAGTCAGGTTCAGAGCGGGAGGTTTTGATGATATCTCGTGAAGTGGGGTTGTCTGAGCAGATCTGCTCTCATAGGTAGGGTCCTCGGAACATCTACCAACCAGAAGAGAATCTCCGAGAACCAGTGGTTCAAGGCCAAAACGGGGGATGAGAGTCATCCTTGTTCCTTGTGAGGCCGAGAACTTGCGTGATCACTTCTCCCAGAATCTTGAACGGGGAAAAGGCATAAACGTCCATCCCCGCCCAATCCCAGAGAAGAGCATCTATCGCCACTGCCCCCGGGTCGAGTACAGGGAGCAGTAGAGGGGAGCCTCGCTGTTCTTGAGGTCGTGAAAAGATCCACAAGATGGCGACCCCAAAGTTTCAGAGATCTTGGCAAACCTCCTGATGAAGGGTCCATTCCGTCGGCAGAAGTTGATGGCGCCGACTGAGCAGGTCTGCTCGAACATTTTCGACCCCTGCAACAAATCTTGTGAGAATTGAAATGTTGCGAGCATGAGCCCAAAGAATAATCTCTCTTGCAAGGCTGAACAGGGAACAGTGTGTTCCGCCTTGTTTCTTGAGGTAAAGTAGTAGTGTTGTCCGAGTTCACTTGAACAACACGATTGCAAACTTGGACCTCGAAGAATTGGAGGGCTAAAAGATCGCCGCCAACTCTTTGATGTTGATGTGCCAGGACACCTGTTCCCCTTTCCAGGTTCCTGACACTTCTTTTCCCCTAGTGTTGTCCCCCAACCTGCTGATGATGCGTCGGAAAAAACAACACTAGGTCGGGGTTCAGAAGCTTGAGGGAGATCCCTTTTCCCAACTTCGCAGGGATCGAGCCACCACTTCAGGCACTCTTTATGGAAGGAAGGATCCTCAATTCCTCTTCCAAGTCTTCCTTGTTTTGCCAGTTCTCCAACAAAAAAGAACTGAAGAGGCCTGAGATGCAGTCTTCCCAGAGAAACAAACTTCTCCAGCGAGAAATGGTCCCCAGCAGACTCATCCATTCCTTCACCGAGCATGTTTCCTTCTCCAAGAAGACCGAGACTTTTTCGTAACATTGAAACTGCCGTTCTTGCGATGGAGACGCTAGAAAAGCCACTGAATTCATCTGAATCCCCAGATAACCAATGGACTGTGAGGGGATCAGCTGCGACTTTTCCACATTGACCAGAAGTCCCAGGGACTTCACGAGTTCCAGTGTTAACTGAAGGTCCTCCAGACACCTCTGTTTTGACGACGCACGAATCAACCAGTCGTCCAGGTAAAGGAGAGATCCTGATCGCAACGTTTTCATGAGAGGTGCAAAAATGTGACGCCACATCGTTCCCAGGCGGTCACGTTCTTCATAGACCCAGCGTTGTAACACCCTCGGACGAGGGGTGTTTTGTGCTGGCCGTTGTGAGTCCAAAGCAGAGAGCCCTGAACTGGTAAGTCTTGCCCCCAAGACAAACCGGAGATACTTCATCGAACGTGGATGAATAGGGGCGTGAAGATAGGCATCTTGGAGATCCAATGATACCATCCAATCCCGGGATGGGGGCTCCTAATATTGACTGAGACGTCTCCATCTTGAACTTGTCCTTCAGGACAAAGTCGTTCAGTCTGTTGACGTCCAAGACGGGTCTCCAACCTCCTGAATACTTTTGGGACTAGAAACAGTCTGTTGTAAAATCCCGGTGATTTTGTGTCTAAGACCTGCTCCACTGCTCTCTTCTCGATCATCTGTTTCGAGAAGGTCAAACAGAATTTTCTGTTTGACAGGATGGTGATTGGAGACAGATCTCTGGGGTTGGAACAAAGGAGGAAGAGTCAGAAAAGGAATTAGGTAACCTCTCTCTACTACTTGGAAGGGACCAAACGTCTGCCCTTTCTCTTTCCAGGCTTGGGCAAAATGAAGAAGCCTGGCTGCACTGGTGTCTGGAGGTGGAAGGAGTCACTTGCCGCCTCTCTTGGAAGTGACATTCCTTCTAGGGAAACCTCTCCTCGAGGTGCAGGTTTCGTGAAGCTCCCAAGGAAGCTCCTCCACGCAAAGGGCTGCTTCTTCTTAGCCTGTTGTGGAAAAGAAGAGGACGATGATGGAGCTGAAGGGCAGTTTGAATGTCCTGGAAAGGAGGTCTTGAGTCGCCTTCTCTTGAAGGCTGGCAGCAATAACTTTAACTAAGGTCTGGGGAAAGAGATGGCTTGAGAAAGGAGCAAACTGTAGCTCTCCCTTCTGAGTAGGGGAAACCGACTTCGCCGAGAAAGAGCAAAACAATTCCCTCTTCTTTAAAAGGGCCGATGAAAACTGCGAAGCAAGTTCTTCAGAGCCATCCCTGACGGCCCTGTCCATGCACCACAGTACACTGGACAGCTCCCCCAGACTAATGGAACTCGGGCTAGTAGCCTTGGTGTGTAAAACTCCCAGACACCAGTCCAAGAAGTTAAAGACTTCCACAGTCTTGAAGAGTCCTTAAAGATGGTGGTCTATTTCCATAAGAGTCCAAGAAACCTTAGAAGAGGACAAATGAGATCTTCTGGAGGCGTCAACAAGACTGTAAAAGTCTCCTTGAGAAGTCGAGGGAACTGTCAAGCCAATATCTTCACCTGTGTCATAACAAATGCCTGCTTTGAACGGACAAACAAGAAGGAGGCAAAGCGAAAGAAGAGTTTCCTTGGTTTTTTCTGAGTCATCCAGTCCTGAACCTTCTTGAATGCCCTCTTGGTAGAGAAGGACTTCTTCATCTTAAGAAAACCAGTTCTTCTCGCTTGAAGACAAAGCCAACTGTGAAGGGGGAGAGCGAGGAGCTGAAGCTTGAAAAGTATCAGGAAAAAGATCCTTAAACAAAACAGTCAGAGTTTGATAATCAGTAGAAAAAGAAGATGAAAGTTTCTCTTTCATCCAAAGGCTCTGACGGAAGGGGTTCTTCTTCCTCCGCTGGAGGGTCAAGAGAGCGAGGAGGAAGGAGACCCGACTAGCTGATACGTAAACTCCCGGGGACCTGTCAACTGGATTTAGAAGAAGTCGTAAAAATAAATCCTGAAGAACTACAGAAGTCATCCTTGCGCGGAAGTTGAGCTTCAAGAAGCACTGCAGGAGTGGAGTCAACGAAAGAAGAAGGCGTGAAGATATAACGCAAGGCGCAACTGGAGCGTCAACACAAGACTGGTGGGGAGCGCGCATGCTGGCCCAAGGCTGGATACGGAAAGAGCTTCACGTTGTGGCGCGCGGCGTCCTGGGTGGAGCGCGCCGAGACTCAAGGTGAGGCGGCGTGAGAACGTGAGAAGCGCGAGAAGCGCAAGACACGCGCTCCTGGCGCGTGACAAGAGAAACGTCCAACTCTTCAAAACGGGAAAGACGAAAGGAAACTTCTTTATACCTTCTTTAGGTGAAAGACGAGAAGCTTCATGCGATCTAGCAGACGAAGACGACGAAGCAGGAGACGAAGGTGAAGGCCTGGACTTCTTAACAGGCAGATGCAGATCTTGAAAGGCCTGTCCTTTCTACGGTCCATGAGAGTATCCAGCTGCTGTTGCAAGCCCAACAAAATCTGACGTGTGGGAGAAACAGCTCTCTCGGGAGAAGGGCTGAACCTGAGAGAAGGAGAGGGGAGAAGGGACGTCTTCTTCTTTCTCACAGGTGAATAAGCAACAGCCCTTGCCTTAGCGCGACTGGGGGTCGAGCAGCGTCATCATCCGTTGCACAACTTTAAACTTCTTCCGATGAGGAACATCCCGAAACTTTCAGGGAAGAGCACAAAACGTCTAGAGGAAGAGGACGTGAAGCGTCCTCTCCTCTCAAGCTTCTCTTAAGAGGGCAAGAGTCCAACCGAGCGCTCCAACCCCTACTTGGGGAGGGCGTGTCGGAGGACGAGAAGCAATCCTTCATGGATGCGTGCCAGTGCACGATCCCTGGCAGCCTGGGTAGGGTCATCAGGACCTGCCGAAGGGACTTCAGATCGGTGGGAAGTCCCTGTAACCTTCATGTGGCTTTCGACATGCCCCTCCCTGTATCCTGGGAGTTCGGCAGAGGTCCAGGCCTAGAAGCATTATAGGGCCGATCTGACGCCCCTCCTACAACACTAGGGGCATTAACACAAACAACACTTTGCGCTTGAAGGGCATTCACTTTGTTTTCAAGAGCGCGAATTGACTCTAAAACAAAAGCCAGGGTATTACTCTCTGCAGCAACAACCTCAGGGCCCAAGGCAACACTAAGGACTAAAAACTACAGGGTTACTAACATGAGAAAACCCTGACTGTCCATCTACAGAATGCACTCCTGGAGGAAGACCTCCTCAACCTATCACGCTCCAATTTAAGCATATAGGATTCATACTTCTTCCACTCCCCTTCAGATAATCCCTCACATTCATTACATCGATTATCCATATAACATTCCATACCCCTGCATTTCATACATAAAGTGTGAGAATCTACAGAAGCCTTCGATAGCCTCACCTTACAATCACCCAAGCTACAGACACGATAGCTAGAGGAAGACATCTTATTTAAAGAAAAGTCAAAAGCAAAATCAAAAACGGTCCAGAAAAGCGTATGCCAAGTCACAGATCCAAGTCAAAACCAAAAAACAACCAAAATACTTAAGTGACAACAAATTTCGAAATCCAAATGGCGGGGGAACTGACAACAAGTGTTGACAGTCCGGCGACAGAGAAAATCTGAATAGAAAATGGGAATGGTTCCTGATGCCCGCCTCCCAACGGCGGGAATGTGTACTAACCACCTAATCGGCCACTGCGTGTGCCGCAAATTTTGAAATTCTGTCGGACTTCGGAGATTACAGCTATATATATATCTGACAGGTAAGTCTCATGAACAAAATGAAAGTACGCAACCTGCACGTCGATGGATGCCATCCATTATCCCTGGCGAATGGACACAAGGACCGATTGGTTTGTTTCCATCTTAAATGTTGTCTTTTTGACAAAGACATTTAGCGCACTTACGTCCAAAACAGGTCTCCAGCCCCCCAATGACTTGGGCACTACAAAGAGACAGCTGTAGAATCCCGGGGAATGAATGTCCTTTACTACCTCTATAGCCTCTTTCTGAACAAGAGACTCGACCTCTAGTAAGAGAGCAGCAAATCTCTCTGAGCCTGGAGAGCAAGCTGTCAATTCAACAGGCTTGCAGATTTAAGGTGGTTTGTTCAAAAAGGGGATAGTGTAGCCCTCCTTCAGGACAGGCACTATCCAGGGTTCTGCTCCCTTTTGTTCCCACCATTCCCGAAAGTTGAAGAGCCGCGCTCCTACCCGAGTACGGAGGACTATGACTTCATTTCTTGGAGGAAGACTTGGACGAAGACTTGGAACGCTGTGGGAAACAGGTATATGCTCTTGTTCTAGTATGTGTTCTAGAGCGGGAGCTCCGAAAGGGAGTAGGCTGCAGTGGAGATGAGGATCTGGGAGGAAGAGTCAAAGAATCCTTGGGGGGTCTTGCATATTGGGAGAGCAGGTCCTGTAGCCTGGGGAAAAAGATGCGTCTTGTCCAAGGGGGAGAAGAGGATGGGCGATCTCTGAGACGGAGTGACGCCTTTCGAAGTAAAAGAACACCAAAGCTCTCTTTTCTTTAGCACACCCATGGCATAAAAACTAGCTAACTCCTGTGTGCTATCGCGAACGCCCCTGTCAATACAGGAAAGTACTCCTAAGAGATCCAAAGAAATTTCTTGAGGTAACAAGGAGAAGTCTCTAAGCTTGCGTGCTAGTGCGCCCACCACCCAGTCTAGGAAGCTCATCACTTCGAAAGCCTTACAAATATTCTTGAGAAGGTGCGCTAGTTCTGAAGCTGAAAACATAATTTTGGCTGAGGAGAAAGCTGATCTAGCTGAGTCGATAAGGCCATAGAAGTCTCCCTGAGAGGAGGCAGAAACTCCCAAGGAAGGTGCTTCTCCAGTTGCATAAAACCTGTAACTCGATCCGGACAACTTGGAAGGTGGGAAACGAAAACTGCTTTACCTTGCTCGCTCCCTTTTCTCAGGCTCCCTCTTCTCAGAAAACCATCCTTCTACTTCATTCGGTGCCTTCTTCGCTGAAGAGGAGAGAACCAATTTCAGTAACCTCGATGACCCGACTGAGGGGGCTTCCATAAAGAAAGTCAAAACAGGAGAGGAGGCAGTAGCTGGCAAAAAGCTTGGAAAAGTCGCTAGCAGGAACCTCAACAATGCAGAGTACGCCAACGAAGGAGCATCTTGATCTGGAACAACCTCTTCTTCAGAAGAAACAGGAGAGTGTGGTAAGTCTGCTGTCGTCTGAGCTGTAGGAGGAGCCTTCTGAGGCAAACTTAGAATATTATCCAGTTTGCTCTGAATCGGGTCAACTGAAGGAGGAACAATGTCCAAGATGACACTACCATGAAGTGGTGGAGGAGTGGGTGCCAAAGGGCACTTGGGGAGCACTGTAGAGATGAGAGCCAGTGATGAAACCTGATGGTGAACAGGTGGCAGTGGGTACTCATCTGCAAACGGGAGCTTGGGCACTTCGACACTAGTTGCTGGCCGCTGATTGTAGAGATGAAGGCCCTGGATGCGCAACTCCTGATGAAGGGGTTCCTTTATTCAAGGAAGAATGTCTACATGCCACAAGGCACTTCGGCGCCAATTTACGACCGTCATCTGAAGAAGCAGAAGAGACTTGCTCCAGGCTATCCCTGTGACTGCACGAGGGGCTCACTGAATCCTTGCCCTTCTTACAAGGAACAGGAGAAGAAATCTCGAAATACACTGCACGCCTTTTCAGCGGGCGTGACTTGTCCACATAGCCTTGTGAACGCCTGGGGTTAAAATCTTCAGAGCTGGAGGACATACAGTGAGCACTCACTTGAAGGCCTTTCCCACGGCCTTTGATTGCAGTCTGGGATTCATCAACAGACTGAACAGAGGGGGTAACTGCTCAGGGGCAGACCCCCACCAACCTCCCTTAGGCTACCAGTTTGACTCCTCCCAGGTGCTGGGGAGTATGTAAGGGATCTTGGCCTAGGAGAATCGGCGGACTGAACAGCCACCTACTCCACTACCAATGCACTTGCATTGGGCGTCATGGGGAGCTCTGACTCACTCTTATCCATTAACACTTTCACCGATGAGGCTAATTTAGCGATCGACCGCACAATTAACTCAAAGCAACTGTTGATTTTCGAATCTAGACTGACAATAGTGTTGGGATCGGAAATGTGACAGCCGGGTAAAGAAGAGGGTTGCACAGGTGGAGATGGAATGGGATCAGAAGAAATTACAGGTGCGATTGCATCCAACTTAGCAAATGAATCCTAACTAGCTAAAGCTTAACTAGATTCCCTAGCAATAGCTTTCCTCTTCCTATCTCTAGCTAGTTTCTTAAGATGTGAATCTAAAGTCTTCCACCTCTTCAAATCCCAGTCGCTACATTCCTCACAACGTAAATCCACTGAACATGTTTGTCCCCTACATTTAACACAAACAGTGTGAGAGTCGTAAGATTCTTTAGTCAGTCTCGTGTTGCAGCCTCTGCTACAGTACCTAATACTAGAACTACTAGTGTCATACATCCTGGAAAATTCTAAGACAAGTCTAAAAAACGGGCAAAAAGTCGTAAACTAATGATCAAAACTCACCTAACACTATCTTAATTATGCCAAAAGGCTACAAAAGTAAATACTTCACCAATCAAAAATAGAGCAAACAACCAGCAATGTATAAATTTCAAAATTCAAGCTGCTGCCAACCACAGTCCTTCAACCACAGCCAGCAGCTCTTTGCTATGTTGTACCTCTTCTTACACCCAAATGTGTGTGGGGCACGTCGCCATAACCTAATAAACTAGTGTGACCCGCACTTTCAAAATTTTAAGCTGCCAGTTAAAAGAAACTAATAGCTAAGTAATTACTGGGTAAGTTACTTATATAAAACAATTAGTTTTAACAGAGTTTTAACACAGTCAGTTAAGACTGGGAAACAAAAGAAAAGGTGAAAAAAGGTAGAAAAAGGAAGGATAGTGTAAGCAATGGACCGCAGGTTGAAGGATTTGTTGAGATGAATAATGAACTAGAACATAGGCTACATTTCGTATTTGTATGTTTCCCACTAAAGAAGACAACAAGTTTGACCGAGTAGGAAATGACAATGTAGATAGGGAGAATACCATGCAAGAAGTGTTAGACAATGTTGATGAGGTCTTATGTGAATTAAGTACAGAGATTGAAGAGCTCCATGGAATCAGAGAAAGCAGTCCGATAGTTAGTAGAGGAATTTTAGAACAATTAGAGAAAGCAGTCCAATAGTTAGAAGAGGAATTTTAGAACAGTTAGGTTGGTTTGGTCAGTAGTGATAGGATAGACCTAAGTAGTACAGTACAAAGTATGATAGTTTGGATAGTAGTAAGGATAGAAATTATTCAGATTTGCTAACAGTAATTTGCATACTAATTTACAACATGTGACAATACTTCGCTGGATATAAATTTTATGTAAATGCTAAGGAAACAAACATAAGATTGGATTGGAGTTGAAACAAGGAGTGGGGACAATTACCAAAATATGGTTAAAATCTGTAAAAATAAACTATTTGTTGATTTTTCAAATATGTTCATGAATTTGGTTTGATTTCTATTGAGCCATTGTTCACCGGCCTTATTTAATAATGACTTCTCTCCACTGGAATGTGCAAAGGTCCGCCCTTTGTGAGAGTGGTTTGAGCGAAGCCTGGTGATGGGGGTGCCCTGGATTTGGATGAAGGAGTTCCAAGTACTGTACTGTACTGTGTAATAAAGACATAATTCTTATGCTGTGATTGAGGTTTGATATAATTCCTGCAACTGGGTGAGAAGGTGTATAGCATGAAATAAAGTTGATGTACAAGTCAAGTTTCCCAACAGTGACGGTTTGAGTTAACCAGTTTGAAAAGAAAGACTTTTCTCCCATCTCATTCGTATGTTGGAGTGTTAGGACCCGGTTATGTAATGGGAAAATTATTCCTTTAAATATAATTGATTTGTTTAGGAATTGATTCATCATCCTCCTCTAATATCTTTACACTACTGTTGTAAGAGTGATTGTGATTGTAAGTGTTTTGCTGTGTTAGTTTGAATTGTAACTTGCCGTTTGATGGGGTTGTAAAACGTTAGGAAAAGATAGTTACAAGAATTTTGTTTATGTAAAGTTTTTGTAGATACCAGTGCCTAAAGGGGGCCACAAAATGGCCGTCCGACAGGGTATCTTGGGTTTACCCCTACCTCCCTCATGGAAGTTTCCACTGCCAATTACGATTTTAGACTAGGCTATACAGTAATTTAAGAAGGCCTACCCTAGACTAATTCTGTTTGAATGAGGAATTATGACAATTTTTGTTACAAATAGCTTAGGCTATATATATAAAAGTTCATGAAAACTTAATTACATAGGACTTAGCCTATACCCTCATTAAACTAACCTAACTTGTGGCCTATTGTAACCTAGTAAAAATCAACCATGTAAACTTTGCCTAGGCTATCCTTAACGATTTCTGAAGAGGCCTAGCCTAGACTATATCCTGTTAAAAGGCACCATAGCCTAGTTTTACCTCGTTTTAGTTTAAGTGTTTCTCAGAAATCTTTCAGGTAGTCTTATCCGTTGACATATGTTGTGTACAAAACATTTAGTACTGTGTGGAGTTGGGTATCAAATGATTTACACCTTACTGTAAATTAATTGATTCCAGGGCTGCTCCATTTTTTATACTTACCCTGTTGTGAAGGAAAAGCAATTCCCATAGTATGTAGTTCATATGTGTTTTTGAGATCTCTCAATATACAGAGTTATTTTTGTTGTTTTAAACTACTCACTTGTATTGTTTTCTTGAAATAAAATTAAATAAAAGGAATATTTCCAGGGACCTAGTTCAGGAGTCCTGAAGAGTATGTAAATTGGACCTAGTTCAGGAGTCCTGAAGAATATGTAAATTGGATCTAGTCCAGGAGTTCTGAAGACTATGTAAATTAACCAAGTCCGGGAGACTAGACCTGGGAGAAATTTGGCATGATGTAATGAGTAATAAAGAAACGAACTGAGTACCAGGGATTTTCTTCAGTACCATCGTACCTTACCACTAAAATGGAAATCAGCACTTCAATTGCCTCCCAGTGGGAAGACATCACCTGGCCTCATCAGTAATAAGACCCGTACACCCAAGGAATATCACGTAATAGCAGGTAGGCCAGGCCTACCCTAATTCCCAGGCAGCGTAAACGTCAGTAGTCTTCATACCCACCGTGTCAACTATGACACACTACCATTCTCCGACCCCTGTCTCCAGGCAAGAAGACTGACAGCAGTGCATCTAGATAGTAGTATTATTATTCTCTCTTATCACATATATCATAATGTCTTGGTGGGGGAAGAATTCTCCCATGACAGTTATAGCCTACATATATTTATTACTAGTCAAAAAATGGAATTGAGTAAATATTCCTTAAGTGATTTGTTGACTCCTCTGGGTTGGAGTTTGTCTTTTTTACATGATCCTAATTGTATGTACTTTGTTGTGGTTTAGTTAAAGACAAAAAGTTATGTGAATTATCAAAATGTATATATCTATTAGTGTCTCCTCTGGATTGATTGTAGGTTAGTATGTGCGGTTGGGTAGGATATCCCAATAAAGTATTAGTCACTGGAGTTCAGATTAAACTTGTGGTTGTAGTGTGTTTGTAAATAAAATTAGGTTAAGAGGAAATTGTGTGAGTTACTCTCCCCCAAAAAGATTGCTTAACTGGTCTGCTGCTCTCTTGATATAGGCTATTCAGTACTGGTTAAGAAAAATGAAACCATGACTAGCAAATGCGGTAAAGTTAGAATATATCCCTGTAACTGCCACATGCTCCTGCTTTATACTCGACTGTTTTAATTCCCATGACTTTTTGTGGTTAACATGCCATAGATTTTCTAACCCCCTGAGTACTTGTTTTGAGAATATTTCACCAATACTCTTGGTCGGCTATATTCACTCACATTGGCTTTTCCTCACTGAAGTCCTTCGATAACGATTTGATGTTGGGACGCGAAATAAAATATGAATGTTGGCCCTATCCTAACAATACCGGTAAAAAAGGCACAAAATGTTGGGCTACAATCGATGGTTCATGTGTTTTATGAGGCTCTCAAACTTTAGCTAAACCTTTACATGAAACATAGCTAGCCGAGGGATAAATGACCCGAGTAACAACTGCATTGTAACCTAGCTCATATTATACACCAAATTGTGGTCAAGGTCTCGCTTCATCTAGCCAATTCCATTTCACTCGCACCTATTACAGTATCTCTGTCCCTTTTCAGGTTTTAGGCGCGTTACAACAAACGCGTTTTATGATGATATAAAGATTTGACTAACGGAGTACCCGAGTACCCGAGCGTTATAATACTATATCAACTACTGTACTTGCATGCAACTGTGGAATTACCTCTTTGATACGGTCGCGCTTTCTAGTTTGTGGAGAGCGGTCTTGTCTCTGACGTCTTGCCTCTGACGTCCTGCCTGCCTTCTTGTTACTAGGAGTCGTCTGTCCGAACACGTTTCGGAGGTAGCACTGGAAATTTTCTCCAAGATAAACATTGTAAGGCTGAAAGGATGAAATATTATCCTTATTATAATATAATTATTTGATAAATTTTATTACAATTGCACAAATGTTGTTGAAATTAGGGTCGGACGCTACATCTTCAAAAAACTCCACGATTTCGGACGCAGCTACAGCTGATTACCGCTTTCTTCGTCATTGACATAAACAAACATATTTTGGCTGGTTGTTAAGTTCGCGACTCAATTTTGTTATAATTAAAAAGTTGTAATTTGTAATTGTAGAACTCAAACCTGGCCTCTTTGACATAAAACGACATTTTCTTCCACCTACGTGAATAGCTTTGGTCAAGGTTTACATAACCAATTGGTTCTTAGCCACGTAAAAATAAATCTAATCCTTCGGGCCAGCTCTAGGAGATCTGTTAATCAGCTCAGTGGTCTGGTTAAACTAAGATATACTTTTTTTTACAACGTAAATTGCTGCAGCGCGAATTTCTTCTATTTAACCAGCTTCTTTAAGATGTGCCAAACTGTTTAACAATAAAATTACGTAAGCCAAATTTGGTTCTTTCCAAAAATATGCGCATTCGAGATGAATAATATGAATAGATCTCCTATTTATCATCAAACTTGCAAGACAGTAGCTGACGTATATGTAGACACTGGGAAGTTCTTAAACAAGGGTCTAGCAAAACAATTAAGACCAATCTAGGCAACTCAGTTGTGCAATAAGTTGCCATCCAAACTCCACAATTTGTGCGATTTTGGTGAGGACTGCTTTCAATTGTTATTACCCGTGCTAAGTAACGAAGGAACTAGTTATGCAAAAGTTAATCCACAAATCATGATCAGAGTGCTATTTTACATCACAAATGGTGATAATCTTTATCGAGAATTTTTCTCGATATTGATTAAGTGGACTGTATTAAAAAGTTCGAGGCCCGATGTTATGGGCTATAGCAAAGTTCACCGTGCTTTGCAGCTAAGCCCCACCCACTGACTGCGTCACGACCATTCCTTGAAGCTGACTGGTTGGCAATGGTTCCGAAAAGTTGGTTAATCTGTGGTTCTTTTATCTTCATTTATTTTGCAATGGTTGTTTTACTGAACTAAAATAAGTTCTGCTGATTATCAAAAAGAAACGTTATATTATCCCCTGAAATAAAATCATAATACGCATCTCCCTAAAAATGGTAAAAAAAAAAAAACAGGAAAATATGAATGGCGTAGCCTAAGCAGTGTTCCGCGATGCATCAATGTTGTGTTTCATAAATGGGGTTCACCTGAATACGGAGGTGACAGGGAATGTCTGCGTTCGAATCGGTGCACTTGAATTACTGGACAATGATAATTACCGTCTGATATTGTCAAGCTTGTTCACCATTCTAAATTTAACTCACAGGTTTTCTCAGAGCTATGCAGACTGGTATTTCATATTGATTTCAGAAAATTCTACTACATTTTAAGTCATAAAATCGATTTCACTGCAATCGTTTACACATTCGGAGGGATGAAAAGCAGTGACACAGAATATACCCATGTTTAACTTAAAAGTTACAGTATGATAGGCTATACGAGTCATTATGGATATAATTTGCTGAGAATTTTCTTAAGGACATTATCTGCTTGCGAAATAACAGGACCATAAAAATGACAGACCTATAATGTCATATGTCTTTATGACGTTTGGATTATAGGGCCTATCTTATATTCAGCCATTTTATTGTGGTTCTTGCTGTGTTTATTCTTGTTTTTGTTGCTGCTGTTATGGTGCTTGTAGTGTCTTCGAATAATTTTCATATGGTAACCTAACATTGCAAAATAAACAGACCTATTCATAAAATGCTGGTGTAAAGAATTATCCGCCTACTCTTGCGAACTGAAATTTAGTAATTTGTTTTAACTAAAAGTAATCGAGCTCTTAATGAATATAGTCTATGCTAGAATATTCTTCTAACAACAGAGAGAAAGAGAACATTTACTGACTCTTATGTACCTGTAAAGTCCCCGCTCAGTGGGTTCTCTATGATGAACATCCCGTTTTCTGCGGTGCCTTCACAGCCGGCTGCCGACCTGAGGTCGCACGTACACAATCTTATTATCATTATTGTGATTTGTATATTTATTACCTGTTCATTTGCCCTTGTACCACGTATATGTGTCAGAGTATTTTTATGTCCAACCAGCTATTGTTAATCATGTTTTCTATATCTACCTGTCCTGTTTTGTGTAGAGAAATAGTTTGACCTCAGCTGGTCACTTGTAAATTTTTGTACTCACGGTCTCTGCGTATACGCAGATGTATGCACACCGCTTTATAAGTGGGTCGCTTCATCAATAAACCAGCAGTACTTGTCTTCCAGCACATTATTTCGCACTCTCTCACAGTGGTGACCCCCGGAGTGGCTCCCGGAGCCAATAACGGACCCAAACGGCAACTTAGTCTTGGCCCGATGAACCAACCCACACCCCTAATGGACTAACTACGGCTCTCTAACAAAGCGTTCGGGCGTTACCGACCCTCGTCAGCAAATCACCGGTGTCATTAGCGGACCCACACAGCATTGCTCCCAAGCGTGTATGGACGCGAGTGTTCCCTCACACTCCAAGTGAGAGCGTGGAATGAGCATGGACACAGACATCCCCACCCACATACAAATTACCGCAAACTTCTCAGAGGTAGACGCCATCCTCGCGCAACCCCCTCCCGCGCGCTCCTCCACGCCGGTGCCCACTCCCCGCGCGATGCCCCCTCCTGACGGACCAACCAAGGGCAGCCCTCAGCATAAAGCTGCCGCCTTTCACCCATCAGAACCCAGCGTCCTGGAGGGTTAACACTGCTGAGCGACGGAAGCACTGGCCACCCCCGCCTGCTGGTGCCCGCCTCCAGTCGTCAGCTGGTCTTCGACGTCATCCATGGACTGTCCCACCCCTTTGGCAGAGCAACGGCCAGGCTACTGGCGGAGAAGTTCGTCTGGCATGGCATACGGAAGGACGCAACGGCCTGGACAAGGCAGTGCATACAATGCTAGGCCAGCAAGATAGGGCGGCACACCGAATCGGGGGTGGGCGACCTTTCCCAGCTGGGGAGACGTTTTGGGCACATCCACGTCGATGTAGTGTGTCCTCTTCCCCCATCAGGAGGAGCAAGATACCTTCTAACAGTCGTCGACCGCTCCACCAGGTGGTCCGAAGCTACGCCCATGGAAGAAGCCACCTCCAGTGCATGCACGGAGGCCCTCCTCTCCAGCTGGATCAGCCGGTTCGGTGTCCCAGACTATTTAACTACCATATAGCTCCTGTCCGAGCTGTGGACCGCCCTGGCACACCTGCTGGGGACCACTCACCACAGCACCACCGCCTACAACCCTGCAGCCAATGGAATGGTGGAAAGATTCCACAGGTCCCTGAAGGCGTCCCTCATGGCTCGTTGCACCTCCGAGAACTGGAAGTACCAACTGCCCTGGGTCCTCCTCAGGCTGAGGACCGGCCCTAGAGCCAGCGGCGACCCGTCCGCAGCAGAAAAGGTCTTTGGGGAAACCCTCGTAGTTCCTGGGGAACTCATCACAGAGGACCAGGACAACTTAACGACACAGAGACTCCGCAACAGGGTTGGGAAGTTTGTCCCCCTGCCAGTCAGGAACGATGCCATACGTCCACCCTTAACCAGGCCCTACAGGGGGGCCTTTCCTCGTACTTGAGAGAAACAAGAAGGCATTCCGGGTGGCCGTCCATGGGAAGAAAGACTGGGTATCGACAGACCGCCTCAAGCCCGCATTCCTGGAGGAAGACGTTGGGGGCACTTCCCAAAGGCCCCTGCAGGAGTGGCGCCCCTACAGCCCGCCCTGTCCGTAAGAAAACCTCGTGGGCGCCCCTGGAAGGCCCCGGGTTTGGGCAGGAGAGCAACCCAACACATCCATCCACAGGGCACCGAAGAAGACGAACATCCCCCCAGCTGGCATCGAGAAGGCGGGACCCCCTCCGTCGCCCCAGCAGATACCTGCTTTGATCAGACGTTAGCTACGTCTTGTGGGGGGGGGGTTATTGTACAGTCCCCGCTTAATGGGTTCTCTATGATGAACATCCCATTTTCTGCGGTGCCTTCACAGCTGACCTGAGGTCGCAAGTACACAATCTTATTATTATTATTATTGTGATTTGTATATTTATTACCTGTTCATTTGCCCTTGTACTACATATATGTGTCAGAGTATTTTTATGCCCAACCAGCTATTGTTAATCATCATGTTTTCTATATGTACCTGCCTAGTTCGGTTCACATACACTTCAAACTTTTTCAATGCTGTGATTAATGCTAATGTTTCTTTTTCGATTGTTGAGTAAGTTTTCTGGTGCTTTTTCAACTTTGAAGACATAAAACATACTGGATGGAAGATTCTGTTGTCATCTTCTTGAAGTAGAACAGCTCCAATTCCACAGTCGGATGCATCAACTTGTATCACGAACTTTTTATTGAAGTCTGGAACTTGAAGCATTGGTCTTGAAGTTAAATGGCTTTAACCTTCTCAAATGATGCTTGACATTCTGGAGTCCAAACAAACTTTCTTCTAAGACTGGTTAAGTCAGTTAAGGGAGCTACTACGGCTGAGAAATTTGGACAGAATCGGCGATAAAATCCAGCCATGCCCAAAAATCTTTGTAGCTGTTTCCTCGTAGCAGGAGGGGTAGCCTTACGGATACCTTCTACTTTAGCATCAATAGGAGCGAGAAGGCCTTTTCCCACTTCAAATCCTAGATACTGTACAGTTGCCTTTCCAAACTCACTTTTTTGTAAGCTGATTGTTAGTCCTGCTTCCCGAAGTTTCTTAAACACTTTCCTTAATATCTTCAGATGTTCTTCCCATGTATTAGAATAAATCACAATGTCATCAAGGTATACGTCCACTCCTTCTATTGATCCTAGTAGTTGATCCATCACTCGCTGGAATGTTGCAGGTGCATTCATCAGACCAAACGGCAAAACAGTGTATTGATACAGTCCAAAAGGAGTAATGAAAGCTGACAGCAACTTAGCATTCTCATCTAAGGGAATTTGATAATATCCTTTCAACAAGTCTGTCTTGGAAACAAATTTGGCTTGCCCAATATTATCAAGTAATTGATCAATAAGAGGCAAGGGATAATTGTCAGCCACACTGATGGAATTCAGTTTCCTGTAATCAGTACACATTCTAAATGAGCCATCTGGTTTCTTCACAAACACACAATCTGGTTTCTTCACTAACACACAAGGAGAACTATAATGACTTGAACTGGGTTCTGATAATCCATGCTGCAACAAATATTCAACTTCTTTCTTCAAAACATCTCGATGAAAAGGTGATAAGCGATAAGCTCTCAGTTTAAAAGGTTTTCCATCTTCTCTGATCTTTATCTCATGCTTTGTCAGATTGGTACGCCTAGGTACATCTGCAAAAATTTCAGGAAACTTTGAATCACTTCACTTAATTCACTACTTTGCTCAACACTCAGGTGTTTTAGTTTATCTTCCAAATTTTCTAATATTGAAGAATTGTTCATCCTGCTTTCAGCTCCCAATTCGTAGCCATCATCGTCCTCTGTAGATGAAGTTGTCTGTGTTATTGACACTGTTTCAGTTTTAGTCTCTGAGAAGTAAGGTTTCAAAAGATTCACATGTATCTTCTTCTGTCGTTTTCTTCTTCCTGGTGTTTCAATCACATAAGTTCGATCACTTAACTTCTCTATTATCCTATAAGGACCTTGAAACTTATTGGTAAGGGGAAATCTTTTCACTGGTAAGAACACTAGAACTTGCTGTCCAATACTAAAATTTCTTAGCTTAGCTTTTGCATCATATTTTCTTTTCATTTTTTCTTGACTCATTTTCAAATTTTCTAAAGAGAATTTTCTAATTTCTCTTAACCTTTTCCTCAAGTTCTTTACATATTCTCCTTGATTTCTTCTTGATTTTCTTCCCAATTCTCTGCAAGAATCTTCAGTGGACCTCTAATGTGTCGACCAAAAATCATTTCATTTGGTGAACATCCCATACTTTCTTGATAAGCATTCCTAACTTCAAATAACATTAAAGGTAAACCAGCATCCCATTCTCTTCCTGATTCATTACAATACTTAGTTAACATACTTTTCAATGTCTGGTGGAACCTTTCCAAGGCTCCTTGAGTCTCTGGATGATAAGCAGTTGATAACTGTTGTTTTACTCCTAACAAGTTCATCACATCCTGGAATAATTTTGAAGTAAAGTTCGTTCCTCTATCACTTTCCACAATTTCTGGTATTCCAAACTTGGAGAAAAACTCCACCAACTTCTCAGCAATTACCTTTGCACTTATACTTCTTACAGGAATCGCCTCAGGATACCTAGTCACTGGACACATTAATGTTAACAGATATTCATTTCCTTTCTTTGTTTTCGGAAGTGGCCCAACCACATCTATAATTACCTTGCTAAAGGGTTCTCCTCTAACTTCTATGGGATGTAGGGGTGCTTTCTGAATGGTTTCATTCGGTTTTCCAGCTATCTGGCATGTGTGACACACTCTGCAAAATCTGCTAACATCCTTGTGAAGTCCAGGCCAGAAAAATACTTCATAATCTTCTCAACAGTCTTCCTGATTCCCATATGTCCAGACTCATGCGCTACTGCTACAACTTGTTTCCTCAATGGATATGGAATCAAAATTTGATGATATTCACCCCATTCAGCATTTCCTGGTATATCTGCAGGTCGATGCTTCCTCATTAGCAATCCTTCCTTTAGATAATAACAGGTGGAGGTTTGTTGCATCTCTTCTTGATCAACAACTCTGAAGAACAAATCAGCCAACGTTGTATCTCTCTTCTGCAGTTTCATTAGCTTCTCTCTTGTCACTTGACCAACCTCAAGGGCTGAACTCTCCATATCTGCTAACTCTGCTTCTGTAGTTTCACTACTATCTTCAGGAACACTTTGACTACTCGGAGTCTCTTTAATAACAACAGGATCCTGCTCTTCTTGGGAAATCTCTTCATTACTAACACTAGGGGAAACTTCACTTTCCTGGAACAGCTCTTCTAATCTTAAAGATCCGTCACTTGATTCTTCTGGTGCAGGTAAATCCTCAGTATCTTCACTTGCAAACATAGTTCTCTTCATACTCCTGGTAGTTACACAACTTGGAAACAGGTGGGGGTTTTTCTTCTCTAAATCTACCGTAGGACTAACCCTTAATGGTTTGTCTGTCACTACAGGACAAGGAACAAATGGTACACCACCAACTTCATTACCCAGTAAAACATGTACACCTTCAACAGCTAGTGAGTCCTTTACAGCAAAATCAACAGTTCCTGTCACCAATTCACAGGACAAATGTAAGCGGCATATAGGAGTTACCTCTTCTCCTCCTATACCCTTCAAAATAACTGAATCTCCGGTGAGATTCTTCTCCAGCTGTGGGTGAGCACCACGAACTACCACACTATGGTTACTCCCCGTATCACGTAATACCCTGACTGGTAGCTGCACACTTCCCCCTTGAGTTGTCAGTGTACCTTCATAGGTATATGGCTTAAAAGCCTCCAAGCTGCTCAGCCACTCACTGCTTGAAGTTACATTTCCACTGGTTGCTAAACACTCTGCTTGTTTAGTCTCAGTCGTCCCCACACTGCTCTTCGTAGTTTGCTTCACCTGGTTACCTTTAACCACTTCACCAACTGGTTTGGTCTGCTGTTGTGTCTGATAACAATCTCGACTGTAGTGTCCTACTCTTCCACACTTGTAGCAGACAACATTAGTCTTCTATATTTGTCTTGAGAACAGACTGGATGATGAGGATTTAACATTCAATTGTTGAGGGATGTTACCTGGCTTTGTATTGGCATAGCCACTAGAAGGATTTCCAGTTGTAATGTTCCTGAAATTTGGATGAGACCTGAAACCTGTGCGTTGTTGGTTCTGGTACGTGACATTATAATTTCTTTTGCTACATATGATATTAAAGTCTTCACTCAATGTAGCAGCTTTGTCAAGTTTTTTAACCTCTCTCTCTCTCTCTCTTAAATAGGCTTTTATGTGTTCAGGAATTCCTCTAAGATATTGTTTTAGGACTCCTAACTCCTCAAGTTCGTCCATAGATTTAACTTTAGCAGCCTCCAACCATCGTTTAAAACATCTTACTTTGTAGGCATAATCCAAGAAAGTTATCTTGTCATCCTTTCTCAAAGATCTGAATATTTCATTGTAATATTCAGGGGTCATCTGGTAAACTTGTAGCACATTATGTTTGAGTACCTTGTACTTTTTACACTGATCAGCTGATAAGGCTAAATAGGCACTTCTTCCTTTACCAATGACAACACTCTGAAACAAAACCGACCATTTATCCTCTGGCCATCCCATACCTGAAGCCACTTTTTCAAAGTGATCAAAAAACTCATCTGGAGCTTCTTCTGTAAACTTTGGAATTAACTTTTGCACTCTTACTACATCAAATACAGGGTCTGAATTACCTTGAGTAGGGTTAGACGGTGTTACAGGTAACTTGGAACGGGCTTCTATCAATTTCATTTCTCTTTCATAATCTTCTTGTTTCTTTGCTCTTTCTCTTTCCTCTCTTGCTCTTTCTCTTTCCTCTTTTGCTCTTTCTCTTTCCTCTTTTGCTCTTTCTCTTTCTTCTTCTGCTGCTTTTTCTTCTTCTCTTTCCTTTCTTTCTCTTTTCTCTCTATCTTCTCTTTCTCTTTCTGCCTGCATCTTCAGCTTAATCAAATTTTCTTCTGCGAAATACGTCTTAGTTCTGCTTCTACATCACTTTTCTCTTTCTTTTGCTCATGTTTTTCTGTAAGTTCTGCCTCAGCTGCATTCAACAATTCTTGCGCATCTCCAAGCTCTTCATCTATTTTACCAGAGTCCATCAATGCTTGGATTGCAATATATTTGATTTGTACCTTAATCATACCACTAGACACATTACCCCCACATGCTACTGCTAAAGCAATCCACTGTGCCTTAGTCAGGTTGGGTTTAGATAACTCTTGGATGGAAGGAGTTGCTAAAAACTTCTGAACATTGAACAGAGCCATTTTCTCTAAGTTACTCAACTAAATAATTCACAATACAAAGCAAAAAATAACTATGTGGTCACTCTCCTATCAAAATATATCCCTAACACCACCAGTATAACCCATAAACCAGAGTGATATTTTGTTTTGTTCCAGGGTCTCTGGGCACCAAACAATATAATGTCACGATGCGTATCAAGTACCTGGTTATTACACAACTAATCTCAAGATTCAAAAATATACCTCACTTCAGCCAGATACCTGAACTCTCATAACATTAATTATTACGACTGAGTACTCTAAAGGTAACAGTGATCCCTTAAGAAAAAACTTATTTATTACTTGAAAAATCAAACTAAGTCTATCAGAATATGTGTGAGGTATCAAAAATTAAACTGGAAATATTCTAGAGTAGAAGGGCATCACTCCATCAAAAAACTCTAACTGTTTCCCTGGTCTTAATTCACTTTAGCAAAACTAAAAGAACAAAACATGTTTATCACTTTGCCTTGTGCACACACAATCAATCCTATTCACTGATGGTCAATAAATGAAACACTTTTTCTAAAAATGTTAAATACAAAAATTTATGTTTAAATTCAAAGTTTATAATTAGAATTCACAATCTGAAAAATTTATTATTACTTGAAAATATCACAACACTTGATTAATTCTTGAATTAAGTTATGAAACAAAACTAATTCACAAAAACTTTATCAGGAATTTAAATTAATCAAGCAAAATTTAAACTATCAAGAATTACTCAGGATTTAAAAAGAGAATCTTAAATAAATGAGATATCAAATCAAGTATGCAATGTTAAATTGCCAAGAAATATTTAAAATGTTGCGTAAATAAATATTACATCACAAACATAAAAAATGTGAAACTATAAAAAGATTGTAAATAGAAAAACACACAAAAACACACATAAGATTTATCAATAATGATTTCACTCGGTAAAAATTTCCTAACCTATCATACCATGGTATTAATAAGTAAAATTCACGTTACCTTACACAAACTTGTGAAAACCTCTGTAAATCACTTGCTGCAGCTGCGTTACCACAAAACACACTTTTTTACCCGGCGCCGTTACAAACTAAATATCTTTGCTAAATTCAGATCTCAAAAGTTAATGCCAATACGTGACCACAAAACACTACATTAAAAGTAATCTCTTTCGGTACACGGACGGGATGCCGAATGCATTTTTGTCGAAGGACTAGATGCAGAAGCCAGGAAGCCGAACGGACAGAATGCCGAACAGACATAATGCTGAACAGACACAATGCCGAACAGACATCAAGTCGAACGGACAAAATGCCGAATATTGCTAAGATTACGAAAGATAAATATAAGCAAAAATAATGATAGTTAAGATTTTTTTCTTCAATGAAGTTTGACTTTTCAGTAATTCGATAATTACTATTTAACTGCTAGTTTAATTAACAGTTACCTAGTTTACTAATACTGCTTTGTATTTACATTTTTTTTCTATATTCAAATTTGACTATGGAATTTATTTTTTGCGAGTTCAACCATGGAATTCACTAAGACAGGACGTGGTGGCCGAAAATTGCTTCAGAATGGATATTCATACGTTGTCGATAAAACTGTTAAAGAAACTACTTACTGGAGATGTGAGCGACGAAAAGTGTGCAATGGTAGAATTAGAACGATCAGTGATACCGAACATGGACAAGCTTCAGATCATTCACATTCTCCCAACGGTGCTCATAATACCATTTTAAAAGCTTTGGATAAAATGAAGACTACAGCAGAACAAACAGAAGAGGTAACAAGCCGTGTAATAAATAATGTCTTGGAAGAACTGCCGCTCAGCATTGCTGGTTCTGTGCCTAAAAGAGAAACACTTACAAGAATGGTAAGGAAGGCGAGCAAGAAAGAATGAAGAAAGTGAAGACTTGGACATGACAATCCGTGGCGAGAATTTTCGTCTTTATGAAACCACCTCTGTTACAATTTTATCGACAGAAAATAACTTGAAATTATTATCTAAAAAACAAGCATGGTTTGCCGATGGCACATTTGACTCCGCTCCTTTAAGCAAACAGCTTTATACCATACATGCCATTGTTTTAAAAAGTAAAACCTTGCCATTGGTGTATTGTATTGCCAGTAACAAAGAAGAAAAAACATATGACGAAATTTTTGGATTTTTAAAAAGCAGAGGTGTTCAGGAGCCTGATTCAATAACTGTTGATTTCGAAAGAGCAACAATAAATAGCATTAAAAAGAACTTTCCTAATACATCTATATCAGGTTGTTTCTTTCATTTCTGCCAATGTTTATGGCGGAATATCCAGTCTTGCGGTCTACAGCAGTAGTATGTTGAAACCAGTAATGCTTTTTTCATCAAGCAGTTACAAGCACTTGCTTTCGTCCCACCTGCAGATATACATGATTTATTTGACGAATTGGTGAATTCCTTAGATGCTGAAACTGATGAATTACTAAGTGATTTTTTGGTTTACTTCGAAAGTACGTGGTTAGGGATAATCCAGCGAGGTCGAAGGAGGAAACCATTGTTTGATGTTGATTTGTGGTCTGTTCACACTAGAGTTAATGATAATTTACCGAGAACAAACAATTCCCTTGAAGGCTGGCATCAGGCTTTTAAAAAGAGAATTAATGTAACCCATCCAACACTCACCAAATTACTAAAGGTTATCAGAAATGAACAAGCATGTAATAAAATTCTAATTGAGCAGGCTTCTGCAGGGATTGATATATCACGACCTAACAGGGATGCCATTAACGATAGAATAAAATCCATATTTTGTTCTTATGATAAGGACGAAGGATTAGCGTTTCTACGATCTCTGGCTCACAATTTTTAAATATTCTTTATTTTCTTTTTTGTGTTATACTATGTCGTTTTTCAACTATTTTTTACCCATCCAACACATTTTCTCTTTTGCAGTATATTGTAACATATTGTAGAAATGAAATATTTATCAAGCATTTTACTTTTAAAAACATTGTCGAAATAAAATAATTATCAAGCATTTTACTTTTATTTTGCTCCTTTTCTCTTTTATAAGTGTTCTGAAATTTTCAAAACAAACAAAGAAAAAGCCTTCTTATCGATTTTCTAACGACTGAAAAAAAACTATTATTGTTTTTTTTTCTTATAGTCAAATTTGAATAAAGAAAAGAAATATTCGGCATTTTGTCCGTTCGACTTAATGTCTGTTCGGCATTGTGTCTGTTCGGCATTATGTCTGTTCGGCTTTCTGTCCGTTCGGCTTCCTGGCTTCTGCTTCTTGTCCTTCGACAAAAATGCATTCGGCATCCCGTCCGTGCACGATCTCTTTCTAAGAACGAGAGAGAGAGAGGGAACCAAATCAACTGGTCTCAGAAATCAGAATGAAACAAATTTTAGAATTCCAGTAACACGTGAAACAATTACATGATGTCATTAAAGCATTTTGGGTACGAGATACAAAAGTTCTAGAAGCAGGGAAGTGACGTCATTAAAGCATTTTGGGTGCGAGATACAATGGAGAAACTTCTAGAAGGAAAATGACGTCATCCCAGCAAAACGTTTTGAACGCAATCTTACAAAACATGGCGTAACTGATCAAGACACGTATTTTTTCTCTCAAAGTGGCGTATGTGACTCGAGCAACGCATGTAACAACATGAAATCACTCGTCTTGAGCCAGTATGGGACGAATCGGCATTTGTTTTCCAAACCTGTCATCACGACCCAAAACAAAGCGCTCTCTCTTATCTCAACTGACGACAGTTGAAATGAAACAAGTCTTGGCTGGACATACGTGCTCATATACTATGCTTTTACCAAGAAAGATATTATTCGTTCTAAACTATGTTACTATTAAAATTGTATTAGCAATTCTAAATTACGTTATTAAGTTACTTAATCATTAGTTCTTTTGAGATCTGATGCCAAACTAAATATGACACTTTAACGATCATTATCATTACACACAACACATGAAAAAAAGCAAATATGTCAAAATTATAGGAGGATATACGCATTACAAGGCAACATCATGAAATGTGGAGAAATAGTTTGACCTCAAGTCACTTGTAAATTTTTGTACTTGCGGTCTCTGCGTAAACGCAGACGTCCACACGCCGCTTTATAAGCGGGTCGTTGCATCAATAAACCAGCAGTACTTGTCTTCCTGCTCATTATTTCGCACCCTCTCACATACCCTTAACATTTTTCAGCTATCTTTTTTTTTTCTTATTTCGTGAAGTATATTATGATCCCTGCCTACCATAGCCTTCATTTTCACAGAAATGCTACAGCAGCCTTATATTTTCTTATCACAATAATATAATTTGATATCCTTTTGTCAAGATATTTTCAATATAGTTCATTGAGAGCAGTTTGATAGTTGCGTGCAGTGCTCAGACAGTCCTACGATTGATCTGTGTGTGGCATCAGCTACGTGCCCACAAGTTTTACTTTTATTCTCTGTGGTATAAGTGGCGTTACAATTACTAAGGCCATCCACGCATGTATGTGTATGTGGATTTGCTTATGTGTACATTCCAATTTATTCATATACATTATATATCGTGGAGTTGAAACTACTATATTAATTAAAAGCTACTCTATTTCCAACAGATATGGGCAGAAAACTATTTATGATAAGAAATTGACGTGTAGGCCCATGGCCTGTCAGTATCTCAAAATATAAGAATTTGATGCATACGCCTATGCCCTGTCATTGCCTCAGAATATAAGAAATTGACTTGTAGGCCCATGCCCTGTCATTGTCCCAAAATATAAAAAATTAAATTGCAGGCCCATGCCCTGTCATTGTTCCAAAATATAAGAAATTGATGTGTGGGCCTATGCCCTGTCATTGTCTCAGAATATAATAAACTGACGTGTGGGCCCATACCCTGTCATTGCCTCAGAATATAAGAAATTGAAGTGAAGGCCCATACCCTGTCATTGCCTCAGAATGTTAGAAATTGACGTGTAGGTCTATGCCCTGTCATTGCCTCAGATTATAAAAAAATTGACGTGTAGGCCCATGTCCTGTCATTGTTCCAAAGTATAGTAAATTGATGTGTAGGCCCATGTCCTGCCATTTTCCCCAAAGTATAAGAAATTGACGTGTAGGCCCATGTCCAGTCATTGTCCCAAAGTATAAGAAATTGACGTGTAGGCCCTGTCATCGTCTCAGAGTATAAAGAAATTGGCGTGTAGGTCCATGTCCTGTCATTGTCTCAAAATATAAGAAATTGATGTGTAGGCCCATGTAATGGCATTGTCCCAAAGTATAAGAAACTGACATGTAGTCCATGCCCAGTCATTGTCTCAGATTATAAGAAATTGACATGTAGGTCCATACCCTGTCATTGCCTCAGAATATAAGAAATTGACATGTAGGTTCATGCCATGTCATTGTCTCAGAATATAAGAAATTGACGTGTAGGTCCATGCCCTGTCATTGCCTCAGAATATAAGAAATTGCTGTGTAGGTCTATATCCTGTCATTGCCACGGAATATAAGAAACTGACATGTAGGTTCATGCCCTGTCACTGATTCAGAATATAAGAAATTGACATGTAGGTCCATGCCCTGTCATTGCCTCAGAATATAAGAAACTGATGTGTAGGTCTATGCTTTGTCATTGCCTCAGAATAAAAGAAATTGACGTGTAGGCAAATGTCCTGTCATTGTCCCAAAGTATAAGATATTGACGTGTAGGTCCATGCCCAGTCATTGCCTCAAAATATAAGAAATTGACGTGTCGTCCCATAGCCTGTCATTGCCTCAGAATATAAGAAATTGACATGTAGGTTCATGCCATGTCATTGCCTCAGAATATAAGAAATTGACATGTAGGTCCATACTCTGTCATTGCCTCAGAATATGAGAAGTTTATATGAAGGTCCATGCCCTGTCATTGCCTCAGAATATAAAAAATTGACGTGTAGGTCGATGCCCTGTCACTGCCTCAGAATATAAGAAATTGACGTGTAGGCCCATGCCCTGTCATTGTCCCAAAGAATAAGAAATTGACGTGTAGGTCCATGCCCTGTCATTGTCTCAGAGCATAAGAAATTGACGTGTAGGTCCATGCCCTGTCATTGTCTCAGAGTAAAAGAAATTGACGCGTAGGTCCGTGTCCTGTCATTATCCCAAAGTATAAGAAATTGACGTGTAGGTCCATGCCCTGTCATTGTCTCAGAATATAAGAAATTGACGTGTAGGTCCATGCCCTGTCATTGTCTCAGAGTATAAAAAATTGATGTGTAGGTTCATGCCCTGTCATTTCCTCAGAATATTAGAAATTGACGTGTAGGCCCATGTCCTGTCATTGTCCCAAAGCATAAGAAATTGACGTTTAGGCCCATGCCCTGTCATTGCCTCAGAATATGGGAAATTGATATGTAGGTCCATGCCCTTCATTGCCTTAGAATATGAGAAATTGACGCATAGGCCCATGCCCTGTCATTGTCCCAAAGTATAAGAAATTGACGTGTAGGTCAATGCCCAGTCATTGTCCCAAAGTATAAGAAATTGACGTGTAGGTCCATGTCCTGTCATTGTCTCAGAATATAAGAAATTGACGTGTAGGCCCATGTCCTGTCATTGTCCCAAAGTATAATAAATTGACGTGTAGGCCCATGCCCCGTCATTGTCCCAAATATAAGAAATTGACGTGTAGGCCCATGTCCTGTCATTGTCCCAAAGTATAAGAAATTGACGTGTAGGTCCATGCCCTGTCATTGTCTCAGAATATAAGAAATTGATGTGTAGGTCCATACCCTATCATTGCCTCAGAATATAAGAAATTGACAATGACAGGTTCATGCCATGTCATTGCCTTAGAACATAAGAAATTAACGGGTATGGTCCTTACCCTGTCATTGCCTCAGAATATAAGAAATTGATGTGCAGGTCCATGCCCTGTCATTGTCTCAGAGTATAAGAAATTGACGTGTAGGTCCATACCCTGTCATTGTCTCAGAGTATAAAAAATTGATGTGAAGGTTCATGCCCTGTCATTTCCTCAGAATATTAGAAATTGACGTGTAGGCCCATGTCCTGTCATTGTCCCAAAGTATAAGAAATTGACGTTTAGGCCCATGCCCTGTCATTGCCTCAGAATATGGGAAATTGATATGTAGGTCCATGCCCTTCATTGCCTTAGAATATGAGAAATTGACGCATAGGCCCATGCCCTGTCATTGTCCCAAAGTATAAGAAATTGACATGGTCCTAGGTCAATGCCCAGTCATTGTCCCAAAGCATAAGAAATTGACGTGTAGGTCCATGTCCTGTCATTGTCTCAGAATATAAGAAATTGACGTGTAGGCCCATGTCCTGTCATTGTCCCAAAGTATAATAAATTGACGTGCAGGTCCATGCCCTGTCATTGTCTCAGAATATAAGAAATTGACGTATAGGCCCATGTCCTGTCATTATCCCAAAGTATAAGAAATTGACGTGTAGGTCCATGCCCTGTCATTGTCTCAGAATATAAGAAATTGATGTGTAGGTCCATACCCTATCATTGCCTCAGAATATAAGAAATTGACGTGTAGGTTCATGCCATGTCATTGCCTTAGAACATAAGAAATTAACGTGCAGGTCCATGCCCTGTCTTTGCTCTCAGAATATGAGAAACTGACGTGTCGGCCCATGCTCTGTCATTGTCCCAAAGTATAAGAAATTGACGTGCAGGTCCATGCCCTGTCATTGTCTCAGAATATAAGAAATTGACGTATAGGACCATGTCCTGTCATTATCCCAAAGTATAAGAAATTGACGCGTAGGTCCATGCCCTGTCATTGTCTCAGAATATAAGAAATTGACATGTAGGTCCATACCCTGTCATTGCCTCAGAATATAAGAAATTGACGTGTAGGTCCATACCCTATTATTGTCTCAAAATATAAGAAATTGACGTGTAGGTTCATGCCCTGTCATTGTCCCAAAGTATAAGAAATTGACACATGGGCCCATGTCCTGTTATTGTCCCAAAGTATAAGAAATTGATGTGTAGGTCCATGCCCTGTCATTGTCTCAGAATATAAGAAAATGACATGTAGGTCCATGCTGTGTCATTGCCTCAGAATATAAGAATTTCACTTTTAGGTTCATGCCATGTCATTGCCTCAGAATATAAGAAATTGACGTGCAGGTCCATGCCCTGTCATTGTCTCAGAATATAAGAAATTGACGTGTAGGTCCATACCCTGTCATTGCCTCAGAATATAAGAAAATGACATGTAGGTCCATACCCTGTCATTGAATCAGAATATAAGAAATTGACATGGAGGTTCATGCCATGTCATTGCCTCAGAATATAAGAAATTGACGTGTAGGTCCATGCCATTTCATTGCATCAGAATATAAGAAATTGACATGTAGGTCCATACCCAGTAATTGCCTCAGAATATAAGTAATTTACATGTAGGTTCATGTCCTGTCATTGCCTCAGAATACAAGAAATTGATGTGTAAGTCCATGCCCTGTCATTGCCTCAGATAAAAAATTGACGTGTAGGTCTATGCCCTGTCACTGTCATTGCCTCAGAATATAAGAAATTGACGTGTTGGCCCGTGCCCCGTCATTGTCGCAAAGCATAAGAAATTGACGTGTAGGCCCATGTCCTGTCATTGTCCCAAAGTAAAAGAAATTGACGTGTAGGTCCATGCCCTGTCATTGCCTCAAAATATAAGAAATTGACGTGTAGATCCATACCCTGTCATTGCCTCAGATTATAAAGAAATTGATATGTAGGTTCATGCCATGTCATTGCCTCAGAATATAAGAAATTGACGTGTAGGTCCATACCTTGTCATTGCCTCAGAATATAAGAATTTGATATGTAGGTCCATGTCCTGTCATTGCCTTAGAATATAAGAAATTGATGTGAAGGTCTATGCCCTGTCATATCCTCAGAATATAAGAAATAGACGTGTATGCCCATGCAAGGTCATTGTCCCAAAGTACAAGAAATTGACGTTTAGGTCCATGCCATGTCATTGTCCGAAAGTATAAAAAAATTTACGTGTAGATCCATGCCCTGTCATTGTCCCAAAGTATAAGAAATTGACGTGCAGGTCCATGCCCTGTCATTGTCTCAGAATATAAGAAATTGACGTATAGGCCCATGTCCTGTCATTATCCTAAAGTATAAGAAATTGACGTGTAGGTCCATGCCCTGTCATTGCCTCAGAATATAAGAAATTGACGTGTAGGTCCATGCCCTGTCATTGTCTCATAATATAAGAAATTGTTGTGAAGGTCCATACCCTGTCATTGTCTCAGAATATAAGAAATTGACGTGTAGGTCTATGCCCTGCCATTGCCTCAGAATATAAGAAATTGATGTATAGGCCCATGCCTTGTCATTGTCCCAAAGAATAAAAAATTCACGTGTAGGTCCTTGCCCTGTCATTGTCCAAAAGTATAAAAAAATTGACGTGTAGGTCCATGCCCTGTCATTGTCTCATAAGAAATTGACGTGTAGGCCCATGTCCTGTCATTATCCAAATTATAACAAATTGACGTGTAGGTCCATGCCCTGTCATTGTCTCAGAAAAGGAGAAATTGACGTGTAGGTCCATACCATGTCATTATCTCAGAATATAGGAATGTGACGTGTAGGTCCATACCCTGTCATTGCCTCAAAATACAAGAAATTGACATGTAGGTCCATGCCCTGTCATTGCCTCAGAATATAAGAAATTGACGTGTAGGCCCATGTCCTGTCATTGCCCGAAACTATAAGAAACTGACGTGTAGGCCCATGTCCTGTCATTGTCCTAAAGTATAAGAAATTGACATGTAGGCCCATGCCCTGTCATTGCCTTAGAATATAAGATATTAACATGTAGGTTCATGCCCTGTCATTGCCTCAGAATATAAGAAAATGATTTGTAGGTCTTTGCCCTGTAATTGTCTCAGAATATAAGAAATTGACGTGTAGGCCCAAGCCCTGTTATTGTCGCAAAGCATAAGAAATTGAGGTGTAGGCCCATGTCCTGTCATTGTCCTGAAGTATAAGAAATTGACGTGTAGGCTGATGTCCTGTCATTGTCCCAATGTATAAGAAATTGACGTGTAGGTCCATACCTTGTCATTGCCTCAGAATATAAGAAATTGATATGTAGGTCCATGCCCTGTCACTTTCTCAGAATATAAGCAAGTGACGTGTAGATCCATTCCCTGTCAATGCCTCAGAATATAAGAAATTGACGTTCAGGCCCATGCCCTGTTATTGTCCCAAAGTATAAGAAATTGATGTGTAGGCCCAAGCCCTGTCATTGTCTCAAAATATAAGAATTTGACGTGTAGGATTATACCCTGTCATTCCCTCAGAATGTAAGAAATTGACTTGTAGGTCTATACCTTGTCATTGCATCAGAATATAAAAAAAAGACGTGTAGGCCCCTGTGCTATCATTGTCCCAAAGTATAAGAAATTGATTTGTAGGCCCATGTCCTGTCATTGTCCCAAAGTATAAGAAATTGACGTGTAGGTCCATGCCTTGTCATTGCCTAAGAATATAAGAAATTGATGTTTAGGTCCATACACTGTCATTGCCTAAGGATATAAGAAATCAACATGTAGGTTCATGCCATGTCATTGCCTTAGAATATAAGAAATTGATGTGTGGGTCCATACCTTGTCCTTGCCTCAGAATATAAGAAATTGACATGTAGGTCCATGCCCTGTCATTGCCTCAGAATATAAGAAATTGGCGTGTAGGTCTATGCCCTGTCATTGCCTCAGAATATAAGAAATTGACTTTTAGGCCTATGCCCTGTCACTGTCCCAATGTATAAGAAATTGATGTTTAGGTCCATGCCCTGTCATTGTCCCAAAGTATAAGAAATTGACGTGTAGGTCCATGACCTGTCATTGTCTCAGAATATAAGAAATTGACATGTAGGTCCATGCCCTGTCATTGTCTCATAATATAAGAAATTGACGTTTAGGTCCATAAACTGTCATTGCTTAGGAATATAAGAAATTCACGTGTAGGTTCATGCCATGTCATTGCCTCAGAATATAAGAAACTGACATGTAGGTCCATACCCTGTCATTGCCTCAGAATATAAGAAATTGATGTGTAGGTCCATGCCCTTTCATTGCCTCAGAATATAAGAAATTGACTTTTAGGTCTATGCCCTGTCATTGTCTCAGAATACAAGAAATTGACCTGTAGGTCCATGCCCTGTTATTTTCCCAAAGTATAAGAAATTGACGTGTAGGTCCATGCCCTGTCATTGTCCCAAAGTATAAGAAATTGACGTGTAGGTCCATGCCCTGTCATTGTCTGAGAATTTATGAAATTGACGTATAGGCTAATGTCCTTTCATTATCCCAAAGTATAAGAAATTGACGGGTGGGTCCATGCCCTGTCATTGTCTCAAAATATAAGAAATTGACGTGTAGGTCCATGCCCTGTCATTGTCTCAGAATATAAGAAATTGACGTGTAGGTCCATACCATGTCATTGCCTCAGAATATAAGAAATTGACATGTAGGTCCATGCCCTGTTATTGCCTCAGAATATGAGAAATTGACGTGTAGGTCCATGCCCTGTCATTGTCTCAGAATATAAGAAATTGACGTGTATGTCCATACCTTCTTATTACCTCAGAATATAAGAAATTGATGTGTAGGTCCATGCTGTGTCATTGCTTCAGAATATAAGAAATTGACGTGGAGGTCTATGCCCTGTCATTGCCTCAGAATATAAGAAATTGACGTGTAGGTTCCTGCCATGTCATTGCCTCTGAATATAAGAAATTAACGTGTAGGTCCACACCCTGTCATTGCCTCAGAATATAAGAAATTGATGTGCAGGTCCATGCTGTGTCATTGCCTCAGAATATAAGAAATTGATGTGTAGGTCTATGCCCTGTCTTTGCCTCAGAATATGAGAAATTGACGTGTCGGCCCATGCCCCGTCATTGTCCCAAAGTATAAGAAATTGACGTGTAGGTTCATGACCTGTCATTGCTTCAGAATATAAGAAATTGATGTGCAGGTCCATGCTGTGTCATTGCCTCAGAATAAAAGAAATTGACGTGTAGTTCTATGCTGTGTCTTTGCCTCAGAATATGAGAAATTGACGTGTCGGCCCATGCCCTGTCATTGTCCCAAAGTATAAGAAGTTGACGTGTAGGTCCATGCCCTGTCATTGTCCCAAAGTATAAGAAATATACGTGCAGGTCCATGCCCTGTCATTGTCTCAGAAAATAAGGAAATTGACGTATAGGCCCATGTCCTGTCATTATCCCAAAGTATAAGAAATTGACGTGTAGGTCCATGCCCTGTCATTGCCTCAGAATATAAGAAATTGACGTGTAGGTCCATACCCTGTCATTGTCTCAAAACATAAGAAATTGACGTGTAGGTTCATGCCCTGTCATTGCCTCAGAATATAAGAAATTGACGTGTAGGTCCATGTACTGTCATTGTCCCAAAGTATAAGAAAATGACGTGTGGGCCCATGCCTGTCATTGTCCCAAAGTATAAGAAATTGATGTGTAGGTCCATGCCCTGTCATTGTCTCAGAATACAAGAAATTGAAATGTAGGTCCATACCCTGTCATTGCATCAGAAGATAAGAAAATGACATGTAGGTCCATACCCTGCCATTGCGTCAGAATATAAGAAATTGACATGTAGGTTCATGCCATGTCATTGCCTCAGAATATAAGAAATTGACGTGTAGATCCATGCCATTTTATTGCCTCAGACTATAAGAAATTGACGTGTAGGTCTATACCCTGTCATTGCCTCAGAATATAAGAAATTGATAAGTAGGTTCATGCCCTGTCATTGCCTCAGAATACAAGAAATTGATGTGTAGGTCCATGCCCTGTCATTGCCTTAGAATATAAGAAAATAACGTGTAGTTCTATGCCATGTCACTGTCATTGCCTCAGAATATAAGAAATTGATGCGCAGGCCCATGCCCTGTTATTGTCGCAAAGCATAAGAAATTGACGTGTAGGTCCATGTCATTGCCTTAAAATATAAGAAATTGACATGTAGGTCCATGCCCTGTCATTGCCTCAGAATATAAGAAATTGATGTTTAGGTCCATACCTTGTCATTGCCTCAGAATATAAGAAATTGACATGTAGGTCCATGCCCTGTTATTGCCTCAGGATATAAGAAATTGGATTGTAGGTCTATGCCCTTTCATTGCCTCAGAACATAAGAAATTGACTTGTAGGCCTATGTCCTGTCACTGTCCTAATGTATAAAAATTGATGTTTAGGTCCATGCCTTGTCATTGTCCCAAAGTATAAGAAATTGACGTGTAGGTCCATGACCTGTCATTGTCTCAGAATATAAGAAATTGACGTGTAGGTCCATGCCCTGTCATTGTCTCATAATATAAGAAATTGATGTGTAGGTCCATAAACTGTCATTGCTTAGGAATATAAGAAATTGACGTGTAGGTTCATGCCAAGTCATTGCCTCAGAATATAAGAAACTGACATGTAGGTCCATACCCTGTCATTGCCTCAGAATATAAGAAATTGATGTGTAGGTCCATGCCCTTTCGTTGCCTCAGAATATAAGAAATTGACTTGTAGGTGTATGCCCTGTCATTGTCTCAGAATACAAGAAATTGATGTGTAGGCCCATGTCCTGTCATTGTCCCAAAGTATAAGAAACTGACGTGTAGGTCCATGCCATGTCATTGTCCCAAAGTATAAAAAATTGACGTATAGGTCCATGCCCTGTCATTGTCTGAAAATATAAGAAATTGACGTATAGGCTAATGTCCTTTCATTATCCCAAAGTATAAGAAATTGACGTGTGAGTCTATGCCCTGTCATTGTCTCAGAATATAAGAAATTGACGTGTAGGTCCATGCCCTGTCATTGTCTCAGAATATAAGAAATTGACATGTAGGTCCATACCATGTCATTGACTCAGAATATAAGAAATTGACATATAGGTCCATGCCTTGATTGCAGAATATAAGTTGACTCCATGCCCTGTCATTGTCTCAGAATATAAAAAATTGAAGAGAAGGTCCATACCTTCTTTTTACCTAAGAATATAAGAAATTGATATGTAGGTCCATGCCGTGTCATTGCCTCAGAATATAAGAAATTGACGTGTAGGTCTATGCCCTGTCATTGCCTTAGAATATAAGAAATTGACTTGTGGGCCTATGCCCTGTCACTGTCCCAAAGTATATGAAATTAATGTGTAGGTCCTTGTCCTGTCATTGTCTCAGAATATATGTAATTGACGTGTAGGTCCATGCCCTGTCATTGTCTCAGAAAATAAGAAATTGACGTGTAGGTCCATACCCTGTCATTGCCTCAGAATATAAGAAATTGACGTGTAGGTTCCTGCCATGTCATTGCCTCAGAACATAAGAAATTAACGTGTAGGTCCATACCCTGTCATTGCCTCAGAATATAAGAAATTGATGTGCAGGTCCATGCCGTGTCATTGCCTCAGAATATAAGAAATTGACGTGTTGGTCTATGCCCTGTCTTTGCCTCAGAATATGAGAAATTGACGTGGCGGCCCATGCCCCGTCATTGTCCCAAAGTATAAGAAATTGACGTGTAGGTCCATGCCCTGTCATTGTCCCAAAGTATAAGAAATTGATGTGCAGGTCCAAGCCCTGTCATTGTCTCAAAATATAAGAAATTGACGTATAGGCCCATGTCCTGTCATTATCCCAAAGTATAAGAAATTGACTTGTAGTTCCATGCCCTGTCATTGCTCAGAATATAAGAAATTGACGTGTAGGTCTATACCCTGTCATTGCCTCAGAATATAAGAAATTGACGTGTAGGTCCATACCCTGTCATTGTCTCAAAATATAAGAAATTGACGTGTAGGTTCATGCCCTGTCATTGCCTCAGAATATAAGAAATTGACGTGTAGGTCCATGTACTGTTATTGTCCCAAAGTATAAGAAATTGACGTGTGGGCCCATGTCCTGTCATTGTCCCAAAATATAAGAAGTTGATGTTTAGGTCCATTCCCTGTCATTGTCTCAGAATATAAGAAATTGACATATAGGTCCATACCCTGTCATTGCATCAGAAGATAAGAAAATGACATGTAGGTCCATACCCTGCCATTGCCTCAGAATATAAGAAACTGACATGTAGGTTCATTCCATGTCATTGCCTCAGAATATAAGAAATTGATGTGTAGGTCCATGCCCTGTCATTGTCTCAGAATATAAGAAATTGACATGTAGGTCGATACCCTGTAATTGCCTCAGAATATAAGAAAATGACATGTAGGTCCATGCTGTGTCATTGCCTCAGAATATAAGAAATTGACATGTAGGTTCATGCCATGTCATTGTCTCAGAATATAAGAAATTGACGTGTAGGTCTATGCCATTTCATTGCCTAAGACTATAAGAAATTGACGTGTAGGTCCATACCCTTTCATTGCCTCAGAATATAAGAAATTGACAAGTAGGTTCATGCCCTGTCATTGCCTCAGAATACAAGAAATTGATGTGTAGGTCCATGCCTTGTCATTGCCTCAGAATATAAGAAAAGATGTGTAGGTCTGTGCCCTGTCACTGTCATTGCCCCAGAATATAAGAAATTGACGTATAGGCCCATGCCCTGTCATTGTCGCAAAGCATAAGAAATTGACGTGGAGGCCCATGTCCTGTCATTGTCCCTAATTATAAGAAATTGACGTGTAGGTCCATGCCCTGTCATTGCCTCAAAATATAAGAAATTGATGTGTAGGTCCATACTTTGTCATTGCCTCAGAATATAAGAAATTAATTGTAGGTTCATGCCATGTCATTGCCTCAGAATATAAGAAATTGACATATAGGTCCATATCTAGTCATTGCCTCAGAATATAAGAAATTGATATGTAGGTCCATGCCATGTCATTGCCTCAGAATATAAGAAATTGACGTGTAGGTCTATGCCCTATCATTGCCTCGGAATATAAGAAATAGACATGTACGCCCATGCCCTGTCATTGTCCCAAAGTATAAGAAATTGAAGTGTAGGTCCATGCCCTATCATTGTCCCAAAGTATAAAAAAATTGACGTGTAGGTTTTTGCCCTGTCATTGTCTCATAAGAAATTGACGTGTAGGCCCATGTCCTGTCATTATACCAAAGTATAAGAAATTGACGTGTAGGTCTATGCCCTGTCATTGCCTTAGAATATAAGAAATTGATGTGTAGGTCCATGCCCTGTCATTGTCTCAGAATATAAGGAATTGATGTGTAGGTCCATACCCTGTCATTGCCTCAGAATATAAGAAATTGACAAGTAGGTCTATGCCCTGTCATTGCCTCAGAATATAAGAAATTGACGTGTAGGCCCATGCCCTGTCATTGTCCCAAAAAATAAAAAATTGACGTGTAGGTCCATGCCCTGTCATTGTCTCTTAAGAAATTGATGTGTAGGCCCATGTCCTGTCATTATCCCAAAGTATAAGAAATTGACGTGTAGGTCCATGCCCTGTCATTGTCTCAGAATATAAGAAATTGACGTGTAGGTCCATACCCTGTCATTGTCTCAGAATATAAGAAATTGAAGTGTAGGTCCATACCCTGTCATTGCCTCAGAATATAAGAAATTGATATGTAGGTCCATGCCCTGTCATTGCCTCAGAATATAAGAAATTTACGTGTAGGCCCATGTCCTGTCATTGCCCCAAAGTATAAGAAACTGACGTGTAGGCCCATGTCTTGTCATTGTCCCAAAGTATATGAAATTGACGTGTAGGCCCATGCCATGTCATTGCCTCAGAATATAAGATATTGACATGTAGGTTCATGCCGTGTCATTGCCTCAGAATATAAGAAATTGATGGTTAGGTCCATACCCTGCCATTGCCTCAGAATATAAGAAATTGATATGTAGGTCCTATGCCCTGTCATTGTCTCAAAATATAAGAAATTGACGTGTAGGCCCATGCCCCGTCATTGTCGCAAAGCATAAGAAATTGACGTGTAGGCTCATGGCCTGTCATTGTTCCATAGTATAAGAAATTGGCGTGTAGGTCCATACCTTGTCATTGCCTCAGAATATAAGAAATTGATATGTAGGTCCATGCCCTGTCATTGTCTCAGAATGCAAGAAAGTGACGTGTAAGCCCATACTCTGTCAATGCCTCAGAATATAAGAAATTGACGTTCAGACCCATGCCCTGTCATTGTCCAAAAGTATAAGAAATTGATGTGTAATTGAAAATATAAGAATTTGATGTGTAGGATTATACCCTGTCACTGCCTCAGAATATAAGAAATTAACTTGTAGATTTATACCTTGTCATTGCCTCAGAATATAAGAAATTGACGTCTAGGCCCATGTGCTGTCATTGTCCCAAAGTATAAGAAATTGACTTGTAGGCCCATGTCCTGTCATTGTCCCAAAGTATAAGAAATTGACGTGTAGGTCCATGCCCTGTCATTGCCTCAGATTATAAGAAATTGATGTGTAGGTCCATACCCTCTCATTGCCTCAGAATACAAGAAATTGATATTTAGGTCCATACATTGTCATTGCCTAAGGATATAAGAAATTGACATGTAGGTTCATGCCATTTCATTGCCTCAGAATATAAGAAATTGATGTGTAGGTCCATACCTTGTCATTGCCTCAGAATATAAGAAATTGACATGTAGGTCCATGCCCTGTCATTGCCTCAGGATATAAGAAATTGGCGTGTACGTCTATGCCCTGTCATTGCTCAGAATATAAGAAATTGACTTGTAGGCCTATGCCCTGTCACTGTCCCAATGTATAAGATATTGATGTGTAGGTCCATGCCCTGTCATTGTCTCAGAATATAAGAAATTGACATGTACGTCCATGCCCTGTCATTGTCTCAGAATATAAGAAATTGATGTGTAGGTCCATGAACTGTCATTGCTTAGGAATATAAGTAACTGACGTGTAGGTTCATGCCATGTCATTGCCTCAGAATATAAGAAACTGACATGTAGGTCCATACCCTGTCATTGCCTCAGAATATAAGAAACTGATGTGTAGGTCCATGCCCTTTCATTGCCTCAGAATATAAGAAATTGACTTGTAGGTCTATGCCCTGTCATTGCCTCAGAATAAAAGAAATTGACGTGTAGGCCCATGTCCTGTCATTGTCCGAAAGTATAAGAAATTGATGTGTAGGTCCATGCCGTCATTGTCCTAAAGTATAAGAAACTGACGTGTAGGTCCATGCTCTGTCATTGTCTCAGAATATAAGAAATTGACGTATAGGCCCATGTCCTGTCATTATCCCAAAGTATAAGAAATTGACGTGTGGGTCCATGCCCTGTCATTGTCTCAGAATATAAGAAATTGACATGTAGGTCCATGCCCTGTCATTGTCTCAGAATATAAGAAATTGACGTGTAGGTCCATGCCCTGTCATTGTCTCAGAATATAAGAAATTGACGTGTAGGTTCATGCGCTGTCATTGCCTCAGAATATAAGAAATTGACGTGGTAGGTCCATGCCTTGTCATTGCTTCAGAATACAAGGAACTGACGTGTAGGCCCATGTCCTGTCATTTTCCCAAAGTATAAGAAATTGCGTGTAGGCCCATGTCCTGTCATTGTCCCAAAGTATAAGAAATTGACATGGTAGGTCCATGCCTGTCATTGTCTCAGAATATAAGAAATTGATTGCGAATATAAAAAATTGACGTCCATGCCCTGTCATTGTCTCAGAATATAAGAAATTGACGTGTAGGTTCATGCGCTGTCATTGCCTCAGAATATAAGAAATTGACGTGGTAGGTCCATGCCTTGTCATTGCTTCAGAATACAAGGAACTGACGTGTAGGCCCATGTCCTGTCATTTTCCCAAAGTATAAGAAATTGCGTGTAGGCCCATGTCCTGTCATTGTCCCAAAGTATAAGAAATTGACGTGTAGGCCCATGTCCTGTCATTGCCTCAGAATATAAAAAATTGACTTGTAGGTTCATGCCATGTCATTGCCTCAGAATATAAAAAATTGACGTGTAGGTCCATACCCTGTCATTGCCTCAGAATATAAGAAATTGACGTGTAGGTCTATGCCCTGTCATTGCCTCAGAATATAAAGAAATTGATGTGTAGGCCTATGTCCTGTCATTGTCCCAAAGTATAAGAAATTGATGTGTAGGCCCATGTCCTGTCATTTTCCCAAAGTATAAGAAATTGATGTGTAGGTCAATATCCTGTCATTGTCCCAAAGTATAAGAAATTGACATTCGGGCCATGCCCAGTCATTATCTCAGAATATAAGAAATTGACGTGTAGGCCCATGTCCTGTCATTGTCCCAAAGTATAAGAAATTGATGTGTAGGTCCATACCCTGTCATTACCTCAGAATATAAGAAATTGACGTGTAGGTCCATACCCTGTCATTGCCTCAGAATATAAGAAATTGACATTTAGGTTTATGCCATGTCATTGCCTCAGAATATAAGAAATTGATATGTAGGTCCATGGCCTGTCATTGCCTTAGAATATAATAAATTGATGTATAGGTCGATGCTCTGTCATTGCCTCAGAATATAAGAAATTGACGTGTAGGTCTATGTCATTGCCTCAGAATATAAGAAATTGACATGTAGGTCCATGTCCTGTCATTGTCCCAAAGTATAAGAAATTGATGTGTATGCCCATGCCTTGTCATTGTCTCAAAATATAAACATTGCCTCAGAATATAAGAAATTGACGTGTAGGCCTAATCTCTCAATGACATTAACATTTGACATGGCTGTAGAAGTCTAAGCTTCATTTCAATTAATGTGGTCTAAGTAGGATCACTTATTTAGGCCAGCAACAATTCAAAAGAAAAAAAAAAGCAAGATACCTGTGTATTTAGGCTGCTCATGATAAAAAAAAAGATGCAGACAAAATGATCCAAGACCTTCATAGTGATATATAACTTATATCTTTTATCGGAGATATCAGTTGCAGACTTCACAACTCTGGGAACTCAAATCTGTGGTTTCATGATTCATGCATGAAACTCAACATGGCCGAACGGAGTCAAATCCGTACTGGTAATCATTTGGGCTGTTTACTAGTGTGACGTCATTCCCCCTTTGACAGCTATAGTACATTCACATCAGCCGTGCATTTGGTGCCTAGCGCTGTCCCTTACAACGCTCATGATTGGCTAGTGGTCAGCCAATCACAGCGCTAGAAAATGGGCAGAGTGCAGTCTCTCTCAAAGCTCCGGTGAGTAAAGATCTCCGCTCCGAGACCTGAGGAACATGTCTTTCAAAAGTTATAACTTTCATTAAACCTCAGTTTTACCCAAAGAATAGCAGTGTTTCCCAATTTCATCACTAAACATGTCAAGCCAATGGTTGAAGGATTATAATGTTATCTACTGTATATGTACCTGTCCTGTTTTGTGTAGAGAAATAGTTTTGACCTCGGGTCACTTGTAAATTTTGTACTGACGTCCGCGTATATGCCGACGTCCGCATGCCACTTTATAAGCTGGTCGCTTCCTCAATAAACTATTAAGACTCATCACAGGTGCACCCATGTGGACTAACTTGTGTGTCTTGAGAAACGGAACAAAGAGAGAAATCAAGAAAAACATTGAGCTTCACGAGGAACTAGACCCCCCCAAGACATATGCTGGCGACCTAGCAGCTTTAAGGAGAGTAGGAATGCAAAATCAAGCTGCCACAATCAAGAAAGACACGCCAATCGCAGAGTACAGAGAACAAGCACCCTGGGAGCCTGAACTATTCAAGATAAACTTCACAGTCCTCCCTGCAAGCAAAGAAGCATGCACTGCTCAACAGCTAAAGCTAGCAGCCCAAGAGGCAATCAGGAAAACTGCAGCCACAAATGAATATTTTACGGATGGATCAGTAGATCTCAGCATCCCGGCAGCAGCAGCTGGGGTCCACTCAACAACCCTCAAAGGATGCTGGAGGTTCTCTGACAATGCCTCCACTCTACAAACTGAACTGATTGCCATTGCAAAAGCTCTAAAAGACTCTCAGCATAGGCAGGGTAACACAACAATTCATACTGACTCAAAAGGAGCACTACAGGTTATAACAAAAGGAAAAGCAAAGGAAAACATCAGACTTCTATCAAGCATATGGGGAATTGCAAGCCTCCATCAAAACAGGAACAGGGAAATAACATTAAACTGGATTCTGAGCCATGTGGGAATCCAAGGAAACGAAGAAGCAGATTCTTTAGCAAAAAGTGGGTTGCTACACACCAACATTAGTATCAAAATCACCCCCTCACTCACACAACTGAAAAACAAGGCAGCAGCACACTGCCAACTACAGGAGGAAAGCAAAGTCAGAAGAGCTGTTTTCGGTGGCTCAAAAACCGCCAAATGGTACATGGACACCGTAAACCTAAAACCACACAATATAACCAAAGACATGTCACGGGCCCTAGCAGTCATAATCCATCGGCTAAGGCTAGGATACCTGTGCACATGGCAGAGAATAATAGACAATCCTCAACCATGCAAGTACTGTGAAACAATCCCAGAAGAATCCCTGGAACACTACCTTCTTGACTGTACAGAAACAGAACAGCTAAGAACAAGTTATGAAGGTAATGAAAGAACAGCTACCCAATTAACAAAGCACATACTGGCAACCATCCATGAATTTGCAGGCTTCCTATGCTCCTACCCACCACCACGGTAACTCTAAAGAATCCATACCTTTAACCACCCACTCTCCTTCCCAATTCTTAAATCAGACACAACAGACCCGACCCAGACAACAAATCAAAAGCCATACCATTCATCTCTAGATGCTGACTCTTTTAGAAATCACCCCCTCCCCTATCATTCCATCCATCACAATCAACACCCAACAAATACACAAAACACATACAGACACAAGAATTAGGACCGGACAAGGAATATGGCTTTAGATCACCACGAACTAGCATACTAGCTACCTGTGCCTACTACTCAATTCTTCTTTTTTTTCCATCTGTTGGCCTCTCCCACTAGCCAACACTCACTGCTATCATACTTTTATCCTCATCTGATGGGTACCTTAGGGTTCAAAGAGGTTGCAACCTTGCCTGTTAAATCTTTTCATTTCAAAATTCACCCCCACCAAAATCACTTTCATGTATCATAATAAAGTTTTCATTAACCTACCCATCTCACAGACTCATCATCAACATAGAGTTACGGGCTGCTCTGGGAGCAAGAGCCCGTGCTGGCACAAGGCCAGCTAAATCTAAAACAACAACAACAACAAACATCAATAAACTATTACGGGCTGCTCTAGGAGCAAGAGCCCGTGCTGGCACAAGGCCAGCTAAATCTAAAACAACATCAATAAACTAGCAGTACTTGTCTTCCTGCTCTTTCTTTCGCACCCTCTCACAAGAATATAATACAGTATATCAAATAGAAAATAGCCATATGTAGTATTGCAAATAATTCTTTGGAATTATATTGCATGACTGAAAAAAAAAAAAATAGCAATACACTCATTATACTAGCATTGAACTCAAATGCAGCATAAAACTAAAGATTGAAGATATCAAATAGATAAAAAAAGAATTTTTATTCCTGCAATACACACATAACATATACTGTATATATGATTATTATATACATTCTAGTTGAGCTTTATGAAACGGGTTATTCAAAACAGACAGGATGTTTTTTATGGTGTGTGAAGGATCTGTATTGTGAAGAACCTTTTCAGAGACATACAACTGAAGAGCAGGCCACTGCTCCAACACTCGGTCCACAGCTTTTTCCATTGAAAGCCATCGAGTCTGTGACAGACTTAATACGGGAACATCATAGAGTTTCTGAAAGTCCTCAGACTGATGCCTTATATTGCTAGACCCATTAAAATATGCATAAACATTTAGCAACATATCTTCCAGAGACATACATTTTCACACAAGCATAAGAAGCACAAAGATGAATCAGATGGCAGCTACATTTTGTTGCAACCACATGAGGAACTCCCTTCTTTAGCATAGCTACTACACTCCCTTTATCACCAAACATAACATTAGTTGTATCTGAGGCATAACCATTCAGGTTGTTTAAAGGAATATTTCTTTCGCTTAACGAGTGCTTAATAGCTTCATACAGATCGGTGTAGCAGTACTGCTACTGTGAGAGGGTGCGAAAGAAAGAGCAGGTAGAAAAGTACTGCTAGTTTATTGCGGAAGCTGCCCACTTATAAAGCAGTGTGCGGACGTCAGTACAAAGACATACAAGTGACCCGAGGTCAATCATTCTCTATGCAAAACAGGACAGGTAGGTACAGATAACGTGACAATTGAAAATAGTAGATTAGACACAAAAATACTCTGACACATACACAATAAATAAGGGCAAAAATGAATAGGTAATAAATGTACAATTACATAATGCAAAATAGGGCTGAATACCCTAACCTAGGGTCAGGTGTGAAGGCACTGTAGAAAACAGGAGGTTCTTCACAGAAAACCCGTTTAGCGGGGACTTTACAATACTCCCCCCCCCAAGATGTAGGTAACGTCTGATCAAGGCAGGTATCTTCTGGGGCGGCAGAGAGGGCCGCAGCTCCTCGATGTCAGCTGGGGGGTGCGTTCGACTTCGGTGCATTGTGTATGGGAGTGGTTGGTTGTAACTCGGCTGTCGCCCTGCCAGAGGGGTGGGACTGTGTGTGGATGATGTCGAAAACCAGATGACGGCGGGAGGAGGGCACCAGTGGTCGGGGGTGGCCAGTGCTTACGTTGCTCAGCAGTGTTGGCCCCCCAGGGGCGATGGGCACGTCCTTCCACTTCAGTGACATGATGGCGGTGCAGTCAGCTGGAATCTCTGGGTCGGTATCCTGTTCCTGGGCGAGGTTCTCGTAGTCGATCCCAAACTGCTCCGCATTGATTTCGATCCTCGAGAGGGCATCCGCTACAGGGTTCTTCCTGCCGGGGAGGCACTTGATGGTGCAGGTGAACTCCGCGATGGCCGCGAGGTGCCGCTGCTGCCTGGAGGACCATGCATCCCCCAGCTTTGTGAAGGTGTGGACCAGTGGCTGGTGATCCGTCCAAATTGTGAAGGGTGTACCCTCCAGGAGGAATTTGAAGTGGCGTACCGCCTGGTACACTGCGAAGAGTTCCCTGTCAAAGGTGCTGTAGCGGGACTCAATGGGGCTGAGCTTCCTGCTGAAGAAGGTGGTGGGCTGAGGGGCTCCGTTGACGAGCTGCCCCAGGACGGCCCCACAGGTGACATTGCTGGCGTCCGTTGTTAGCTGGAGGGGGGCGTTGGGGTCCTGGTGGGCCAAGGCTGTTGCCTTGGTGAAGGCAGCCTTTGTCAGGGAGAAAGCCCGTTGCTGGTTGGGCCCCCACACTAAGGACTTCGGATGGCCCTTGAGGATCTCCGTCAGGGGGGCCATGGTGTGCGCAACCCCGGGGATGAACCTCCTGTAGTAGTTGACCATCCCAAGGAATTCTTGTACGCCCTTGACGGAGGTAGGGGTGGGGAACCTGACAACAGCCTCGACCTTCAACGCAAGAGGGCGGATGCCTCCCTGGGATATCTCGTGGCCAAGAAAGTCAACTCTTTCGACGCTGAAGGTGCACTTGTCGAACCTGATGACGAGGCCGTTCTCCTGCAGGCGCTGCAGGACCTTCTGGATATGCCGCAGGTGTTCTTTGTGGGACCTGGAAAAAATTAGGATGTCATCGACGTAGCAGACTCAGAAGTTCAGGTCCCCCAGCACGCTGTCCATGTCTCTGGAAAGTTGCCCCTGCATTCCTCAGGCCAAAGGTGGAGAAGGAGAAGACATAGGACCCGAAGGGCATGATGATGGTGGTTTTGGGAATGTCTTCTGGAGCTACTGGTACCTGGAAATAGGACTTTAACAGATCTAATTTTGAAAATATTTTGGCCCCGTGGAAAGGGGCCGTGAGGTCTTGCATGTTTGGGAGAGGGAAGTGGTCTGGTTCTGTAGCGAGGTTGAGCCACCTGTAGTCACTGCAGGGTCTCCAGGAGCCGTCTGTTTTCTGCACCATGTGAAGGGGAGAGGCCCACTGGCTGGGGGCCTTTCTGCATATGCCCATATGCTCCATGTTGGCGAAAGCATTCTTGGCCCCCTGAAGGCGCTGAGGGGGAAGCCTTCGGAACTTTGCGTGCAACGGGGGACCCCTTGTCTTGATGTGGTGATATATTCCTTGTTTGGCGAGGGGCGCGGGCACCTGACAAAGTTCGGGCCTGAACACCTCAGGGAATTCCTTCAGGAGGGAGGCGTATTGGTGGGGAGTGACGGAATATACTGTGGGCGTGCTGGGGCCCGGCGACAGGGCCAGGGACTGGCAGGACTCAGTGTCCAGCAGGTGTTTGTGGCCGACGTCAACTGCCAGTCCGAAGTGGGCCAGGAAGTCCGCACCCAGGAGTGGGGTCCTCACGTCCACGACGATGAAGTTCCACTTGTATCTCCGGCCCAGGATGGAGACCGACAGGAGCTTGGTGCCGTAGGAGAGGATGGGGGACCCGTTGGTGGCCGTCAGGGAGGCAGCCGGGTCTGGTGGGTGTTTGCGGTCCTTTCTGGAAGGTGAGAACACTGACTACACAGCCCCCGTGTCGATCAGCATCATCCTGCTGGAGACGGTGTCGCAGACGTAGAACCCTACTGGTACTGGGATTCTGGGTGTTTCTGCTGCCATGGTGCCCTGTGTGGGTGGCTGCTGCTTCCCCCGCTTTTTGGATGGGCGAAAAGGCAGGGGCTTCGCAATTTTGGACGTCTTTGCCGAACCTTCGGTGGTAGTAGCAAAGCCCCGGCCTTTCCTTATTCTGGTGATGGGGTGGCTGCCTCCTGGCGACAACGTTGAGCTCCTCTGTGTTGGGTTCCTCCGGCTGGAGGCAGTTGACGGGGTGTGTGGGCATTGATGCCCGCTTCACTGCCCTCATCGAGTCAGTTAGCTGCTGTGCTGTTCTGATGAGATCCTCGACTGGCAGGGTGTAGGGCTCCTCAATCTGACCCCGAACCTCCGGGAGGAGCTGCCACAGGAGGATTTCCCTCGACAGGCTGATCTCCTTGTGCCTGCCGCTGCTGTCCGTCTCAGGGAGGTTCCTGTCCTGCCGGGGGTTGATGGCGAGGTCGAGGGCGCGGGTGGCTCTCTTGGAGACCGGCATGGAGCAGGTCTTGACGAGAGAGGCCTTCAGTAGCTGGTAGGTGGCAGGGCTCGAAGTTGACGTCACCCACGGGGTGACCTTCCTGTATATCTCCTCCCGTAGGGTGTTGATCAATATGTCTGCCTGCAGCACCTTGTTGGTCAGGCCTGCCACCCTGAACTGCCCCTCTACCCTGTAGAGCCATGATGCCGGGTTGTGATGAGTGAATGGCGGCAGCTTTATGGAGAGGGTGGCCCTCGGTTGATCCGTCGGGGGTGGGGCATTGTGCGAGGAGCGGGTACTGTCATGGAGGAGCGCGTGGGTTTTGGCATGGGGGAGTGCGCGAGTGGGGGTTGCGCGAGGGAGATATCTGTCTCTGAGAGGTTTGCGGTTATTTGTATGTGGGAAGGAATGTCCGCATCCATGCTCATTTCCGCACTCTCACCTGGAGTGTGAGTTAACACTCGCGTCAATACATGCTTGGGAGTGTGCCATGTGGGTCCGCTAATGCTGCCGGTGATTTGCCTACGAGGGTCGGTAACGCCCGAATGCTTTGTTAGAGTGCCGTAGTTAGTCCGTTAGGGGCGTGGGGTGGTTCATGGGGCCAAGACTAAGTCGCTGTTTGGGTCCGTTAATGGCTCTAGGAACCAGTCCGGGGGTCACCACTGAGAGAGGGTGCGAAAGAAAGAGCAGGAAGACAAGTACTGCTAGTTTATTGAGGAAACCGCCCGCTTATAAAGCGGTGTGCGGACGTCAGTACAAAGACATGCAAGTGACCCGAGGTCAATCATTCTCTATGCAAAACAGGACAGGTGCGTACAGATAACGTGACAATTGAAAATAGTAGATTAGGCACAAAAATACTCTGACACATACACAATATATAAGGGCATTGTGTAATTGTACATATAAATTTACAATTACACAATGCAAAATAGGGCTGAATACCCTGACCTAGGGTCAGGTGTGAAGGCACCATAGTAAACGGGAGGTTCTTCATAGAAAACACATTTAGCGGGGACTTTACACTACTAACTTGTATTAGATAAAAAAATTGAGTAATGTGCCGCGTCTGCCCTATCAAATCTTTTGGAAAGTATACACCTAACCCTTGCCTTACAATATTACTGCACTTAGTTTCACAGAGTCTTAGATTTTTCAGTGCACTGTTCTCTGCTGTATTCTTAGGAGTACTTGGCTGCAACAAGTTTACTAAAGGTTTAGCTAAAGTAAATGGAAGGTTGTGTTCAGCAATGACGGCTGCTATATGCACTTCTGGGCTTTCTTTATAAACACATTGTTTTGACTGATTAAAGAATGTCTCCTTTACAGATGGGGTTTCCTGTTTACTTTTCATATTTGATAAGTGAACCTGGCTACAGCTATGTTTCAGTAAAGGAGAACGATGAGAAGGAACTTTTTTCTTGCACACTGAGCAATCTGCATCGCTTGCGTAATCCTTAGGAGCAACTAGCCATCCCTTGAAATTTTTTTGATTGAGCCACTCATGTCGAAACTTTTGTTTATATGAGCCTCTCGGCTTCTTTGAAACTGGTTCCTCTTCACCCATATGTGGCAAAACGACATGGTTTTTTCCATCTTAATTAAAGTGTAGTATCTGCTGTCTAGCCTAGAAATCCAATAACTTTGATTAATATCTATTCCTGTTAAATAACAGCGGTCAAGTTCTATCCTTTGCCCGACACGTGCATCACACTGATGACCTAGAAAATGTGCCTTACAATACAAAGTAATTCATTTAAACCAACTTAACCAAACATAACCTTAACCTAACCTCCAAACAATATAAAAGACATTCGACACACTATAAATGACTTTCAGATTCAGGGTAGTCCTACAGGCAATCCTCACATAACAAAAGTTAAAGTTAGAACGTCATACTTTAAGCATAGAGAAAGTTCGAGAAACTGCCTATATCCTAAGTTAGGCCTATCCAATCTTTAGGTTGATAAGGTTATTGCATTTACCCTTCGGGTGTCCGGGCCTCTGCTTAAGTTGGATAGCATAGGGCTGTGTTGACTTAGGCCCAGGCTTATCTCGTCCATGAAAAAATGACTAAATTCTATCTGATTTATAACACCTTTTACAGTTATTTAAACTGTCAGCTATAAAAGGTATGTTATAAATCAGATAGAATTTAGTAATTTTTTTCATGGATGAGATAAACCTCCTGGCTGCCGCGACTGGGAAGTGGGGGCCAAACACTTTCCCTCTAACATTCCCCTGCCCCACCACCACTCCCGCAACCGTAGGTCTTGCAAAACAAAGGCTGCAGAGGGAGAGGTCCTATTATAGTTTTGTTGTGGTCGTCTGGTGTGTGTGTGATTTTTTAAAAATTATAATATTTGGCTTAAATGTTACTAAGTTTTCACTGAAAACCTATTCAAATTCCCCAAATTTTTCGAATTCCCCAGATTTTCCCGAAAAACATTCAAAATTCCTAATCTGAGGACAAATTCCCCAAAAGTGGGATCGCTAAAAAACATCACTCTTAAAATATTCACGAGATATCATTACAATACATAGGCATTACGTGGGTGTGTGTGAGGGGAAGTAAATAGAGTAAACTCTTTCAGTAGAGGTGAAAGTAAACTTTTTCTGAGAAATGTAAACTGCGTTATGGTCATTAACCTTATGTGAATTATCTCATGTTCCTGGGGAGTAACCAAAGTAATTCCATTTGTGTTAGATCATTCCATTGTTGTTTGGAAACCATTGTATCAGTGAAAGTTATTCCACTGTTATAAAACATTTATGATCCATTGCTTAATTTCAGATTCTTGTAAGGAGTCAATACCCTCTTGTCTCGCTCTTTGAAAATTATATTCTCTGGAAGAACCTTCAACTTTTCAGTTTTGCATTTTAGAAGAAGTCCCCAAACAGACAGTCAGACTTCTGTAATTTTGGATTTTGAAGGAAGTCTGTTGTGAAATCTAATCACAACGCACTGTTTCTTGCTGATGTTGTTAGCTATAGGATTGCGAAGGATGATGAGAACGTCTACAACCTAGGGAAGGCTCCATGAAACTACAGTTTTTAAAATGTTGACTTACTGTAAAAAACTACTTTATTTACACAATTATTTACAAACAAGTACTGATCATTAATAGATGCATGATCACAATGGAACTCTCCCAGCCAAATAATATCATGCGAGTTTCAAGAGAAATGTCAAAAGAGAGACTGATTCTTTATTATTCTCGACAGGTGTCTATAAAGCAAAAAGCGGACAGAAAGGTAGCGGCCGACCAGAGGCCCCCCGCTGCGTCCGTACAGAATTTGTGTTTTCTGACAAGCATAAAAATACATACAATATTCGTTACAGGGCATATAAAAGGTAGATAGCCTATACATATCGGCGGAAAGGCCGTACAATGATGCATAAGATGAGGTACATAAAGAATCTGAAATAATGACAGATAATATATATATATTTTTTTTTAGCTGATAGGTAAGATGGGTGAAAGAAGAGTGAGGGCAGTTAGCTAGGTAACCATGGTAGGGAATAGTTTAGAAAGTGAAATATTAGAAAGAGTAATGTCAAGTGTGGTTTATCCACAATTTTATTTAGGTAAGGGTACAATTTTTCTAATATTAACATAATACAATAATAATTTTACATTATAACAACATGGTAAATTGTACATATTGCATATTTTGAATTTTATTGCTTATTAGTGTAATCATATTTAAAACATAAAATAAAATAAAAAAATAAGTTCCAATTTCCTCATTTTAACCTTGATGTTAATTATCATAATGATTTTGCATGATACCTACAGAGTGAATTCTAAACATTACTTTTTCTCAAGGCATTTCTTAATAATATAATGGTTGAGGTTCATCACGATGAATATATGAAGATACTCTTCTCCACCATCTGTGGTCTGTGTTGTTTGGGTGGTTTCTCTCTTCTGCTACGGATTCTTCTGTTAATTCACTGTTGTATTGATCTAGTTTGCTCCATATGTTGGTTGCCAGTCTGTATAATCTTTGATTAATTGGTTCTACTTTGTATTTTTTGTGTATTTGTTCTATATTCAGATCGTCATCTTCTTGATTGTTTCTCACTGCGGACCTTAGTATCTTATTTTGGAATTTTTGTAATGCACTTATATTGGAAGTCGATGCTAAACACGTGGGTATTGGTGGATATTCCATTATTGGTCTGATTAGGCTTTTGTAGAAATGGATTTTGATATTTGTATTCATATTCCTAAACCGTTTTAGCTCTGTATTTTGTGTTCTTGCTATTCTTAGCCTTTCTCTCACGTGTCTTGATATTCCTCTTTGTCCGAATTGCATTCCTAGTATTCTTGTGCTTTTAGTAAAATTCATCGGTTGTTGGTCTAACATTATTTGTGCAGGTTTGTAAGCAAACACTGATACTAGTTGGAATTTAGATTTATTTGTCTTTTTCTTCCACTTCTTTTCAAATTGATTTATTCTTTCAATTTGGTTCATTGTTTTTTGTGCTACTTGTCTTTTCAAAGTTGGATCCCTTCTTCGAGTGCGTTTTTCTGGGTGTATAATTATTTGAGTTATATCATCTGCAAAGCAGACATCAGTACAGTACTCTGGTGGTGAAGTCATATCTGATGTATATAATATGAATAGTGTTGGACTGAGTACAGATCCTTGTGGGACTCCACTTAGTAACGGGAATGGATTCCCTATGTAATTTTGTGACTTGATTGCTGCTGTTCGATCTTTGATGAAGTTGCATAGTATTTTCTCAAAAATGTCTGGAAGGTTGAGATGTAATATTTTGTATTGAAGTCCTTGTATCCATACTTTGTCAAATGCCATGGTTATATCTCTACATACTAGGTTACATAGGTACCTTCTTCTTTGTGATAGTGCAATACTCTCATATATTGTTGCTATTGCAATCTGGGTCCCTCTTCCTTTTCTAAATCCATATTGATTATTATTGTGTAGCTGATAACCTTCTAGGAACAACAATAATCTGTTGTTAATTATTTTTTCAAATATTTTGCCAGGCATTTCTAGTAATGATATTGGTCTATAATTCTCTACCTGATTAGTATCTTTTCCTGGTTTGGGTATCAAAATCATTATTGCATTCTTGAATATAATTGGAAAATATCCCATTGAGAGGGCCCAGTTGTATATTTCTCTTAATTTTTCGAGTGCAATGTCTGGTAAATTTTGAATTATGACCTTGTTAATTCCACTCTTTCCTGGTGCTTTGTGTTTAAAATTTTTGATTATTATTTTGATTTCTCATAACTCTATTTTCCTTGTTAATGGGCAGTCTTCATTGAGTTTGCTAATATCAGCTGCATAATGCGGATTTGTTCTGTTTCTATGTTGTTCAATGAATTCATTGACTATTGTCTCATGTTGGTTGTCGAAATTTTGTTTATCCTCCTGCGTTAACTGGAATATTTCCTGCCAGTAGGCCTTGTGCAGTACTTCCTTCTCTTTGTCATCATATATTTTCTCATTCCTATGCTTTATGTATGGCGAAGCATTAGTTTTGCTTCCCATCAGTCTTGCAACGGAGTTCCAAAATTATTTTGGGTTATTGTACTGTATTTCTGTGTTTTTTATTAGGTCTTCCCAATTTTGATGATATAATCTTGAGTTTTCTTGTACTAACTGTTCTTGTAATGACACATATCTTCTCATTAATATGCTGTTCCACCCTGTTATAAGTACTGTGTTTTGGATGTTGTTGTAGTGCCATTGTATCAATTTCAACTTATCACTACTAATAGGATGTGGAAGTGTGGTGTATTTAGTTATGGGTATATGATTTTTTATTGATTCCTCTATATTTCTGTACCATTCTTCAAGCTCACCATCTACTATTTCTTTTGTTATTTCTATTTCATTTGAATTTATTGTTGGTTGTCTACTCATTTTTCCTTCTATTTCATTTTTGAAGCTTTCCCAACTTGCTCTTTTTATATTTGGTATTTCTAAGGATGGAATCATTATTGGATTGGTTGACAATGTAATTACCATTGGTATATGATCGGAGGAGGTTTCTGGTCCTCTTGTAACGGCAACATTGAGGTGAATTTTGTTATTTCCCAATATTATATCTGGCTTTCCTTTTCTGTTATTTGCTACAAAGGTATCGAAATCAGGTCCTAAGTGTATGATATACTTTTTATTTATTAATCTGACTATTTCTTGTCCTGTGTAATTAGATTGCCTATATCCAAGTATTTGGTGTCTGGCATTTAGATCCGCAATGAGGTAGGTTGGTTCTCTCCTGTTCATTAACTTCATGACATCCGGAAGTGGGAAATAATGTCTTCTTGGCGGCTTGTAAGCTGTAGCGATCACTATTGGTCCTTTGTTAGTTTGAATTTGGACTGCTAAAAAGTCGTCTTGGAAATCGTCTATAATCTTATGTCTAATATTACTCTTGATTGCTATTGCAATTCCTACAAAGGGTTCATCAGCAAAGTTTTGCGTATATGTATTATATCCAAACATTTTCAGTTTCATTTCGTTTCATACCATGCTCATTGATTAATATTATGTCAGGGTCTTCTTCTCTATATATATTGTATAATTCAAATTTCTTTGTTTTCCAGGATTTGACGTTGTGCTGAATTATTTTAATTCTTCGTAGAGTTGGGTCCATTCGAGTTACAGTGGTCTAGTAATTTTGTTCTTTTTCTTTCACTTTTCCGTTTTCTGGTGTTATTGGCTACTGGCGTAGTACTTTTTGATGCTGCAGTTGATCCCTGTGGATTTTGTAAGATGGGAGAGTTGGAGAAACCTGAGAAGCTTGGTAGTGAGGCTTGTATTTCTTCTGTTAATTGATGCTGCGTTTCTTGCAAATTACTTATGCGTCCTGAAGGATGGATTGGTGAGTTCGAGTCCGAACTGGGCTCAATTCCGAGTGTAAAGTCTTCATCTGATGATTCGTCTTCTGAGCTTTCTGCTGTGTTTTCTTCATATTGTGTGCAGTCTTGCATATCTTGTTGTATATCCTGAGTTGCTTGTAAATCTTCTGCTTTGCTTGTATGGTTTTCTTGTCTTTTATTCCTTTCCATGGTGCTTGCTATCATGTTTATTGTTTCTTGAGAGAAGTGTATTGTAGGTAAATTGTTATCTGCTAATATGCTGTTTATTACTGAGGGGTAGAATCCTTCTTGGCGCAGCCCCAGTTTTATTGCTAAATTTGTTATTATCGTGATTCTTGTCTCTTCTTGTTTTCTACTTATATTATTTTGGATGTTGTTTGCATTAGCCTGGCAATTTCCTGTATTAGTGGCTGTAACTTTGGCGTAACTTGTACGGTTGCTTGTAGTGGATGTTGCATTTCTGTTTGCTTTGATCTCTTGAATTTTCTTTTTATTAGGCCTTTCTCACTGGGCATTTCGCTGCTAAAGTTCTATGTTGTTGATTGCAGTTAACACATTTTTTGTATTTTCTTTACATTCTCTGTATGTATGATCATGTGATGAACATTCAGAGCATATTTTACAGTTATTATCTTTAGGGCATTCCTTGAGCAGATGCTCATAAGAGTAGCATCTGTAGCAAAATGACAAATTTACAAATATATCCTCTTCAAGGTGTTCACTTGGAATGTATTGGTAGCTACAAATAATCCTCTTTCTATGGCTCTCTTTGCCATCTTCGGTGTTTCAAACTTTATTTTCATGGCGTGGGAATTGTTTTGGATTTTTATCACCTCATCCACTGCAGCCCATTCGTTTTTCCTCTCGATACTGTCTTTAAGGTCGTCTTCTCCGTATTCTACCGTTGTAGCGTCTAGGTATTTTGCTACTATAGTTTTCATGGAATTATATTCTGGGGTCTATTACCTCAAACTCTTCATTTGCAAAAAACTGTCCTGTTCTCTTAATTAAGAAGAATCTTTTCTGAGTCATCTTCGTGAACATTGACAAAGAATGCTGTGTTGGCGTGGATTACTCTTTGGACTCTAGCCTGGATGGCGCCTATACACTGCCATAACTTGAGCCGTCTACTTGGCTTGTCATGCGGTTTAGGACTATTGTCTTGTATCTTAATCTTCATTTTGAATCATGTTATTTACTTCTTCCTTGAAGTTTTGCCACAAAGAAGGGTGACACATAAACCTAGCTATGCTGGCACTGAAATAAGAGGCCAGAACGATGCCGAAGACCTAGAATCGAGGAAAGATTTTGAAAAACCTCACGGGCTACTTTCCTCGGATACTAGGCAGTCATGAGAGCACGTCTTTCCCCTGCGGTTGCCGGAGGCAGACAGATAATATACATGACGTGATTAATGTACATATGAAGGGAGAAACACAAGAAAGGAGAGGCGATTTGACGCCCTTACAATCACAACAGCAAAACGAATCACACGGCACATGTGAAGCCGACACAGACTTCGTTATGTTACTCAAAATATAAATTACAACACTCAAATAGAAAGGAAATTCACTTTAAATATTTACTACCGGTTTGAAATATCTTACAATTAAACCTCGATGGCCACATTTACAGAATTCAGTTACTTATCCTACCTTACTTGCTGTACCATAGGGCGGGTGATATAACAAGGAACTTTGTAGTGCTTACACTTTGCAAATTGTCTCTATGATGTCCTGGATTGGAGAGCAGGTCATCTAATTTTGTTTGAGATTAAGCGAGCCTTGTGCTGGCACGGGCTCTTGCTCCTGGAGCAGCCCGTAACTGGATGGGTCATCTAAGCCTGCTGCCCCTTTATACAGACGCTCACGGAGGGCGGGAAGGTTCTTCAGCTGTGCCAATTTGTGTATTAGAATGCTTTATCCAAAAAGGCTAAAATTTTACATACTTAGAAAAAATGAGATTTACCCTCACAGGTGCTTCGTTAATTAGCATTCAATGATGCGTAATTGCTATTTTCCTGCCAACTGGATATGTGCAAATCGCGCACCAGCGCCGTCCAGACAAGGTTGAGGTACGTTCGTCTGGCCCCATGTGCAATCAGGAAAGACAACGTGGGTTTTGGCGCCCAGGGGCCCAACAAGGCGGTGAAATGTGTAATTTTTCACCACATCCTCCCACCTACAAAGTGGAGGGCTCATATGATAGGCACTAAATCTATATACTTAACTACCAACTCTCAAAGAAGGAAAGAAAAAAGGAATTTGCTGAGGGCGGCTGTCAGACAAAAATAACGATGACGAAGTTGCTTCGTTGTTAGGGTGTCCTACATCCTTTCGTGGGGAATAACGGGTCGCAAATGTCCAAATAAGCAACTCTGCTGGCCATACAGGTGATCAGCAGTAAGTAAACCACTCCGGTGTCGGTCTTGATAGGTCCAGTGTGGTCCAATCCCACACATTTGAAGGGTCTGTTCAAGGTAGTTCTTGCAGCAGGAAGTTGCGGAGGCGGTGGGAGTTGTAGCGGAGGCTGGAAGGTCATCTTACGCACTCCGCATGCTCGGATCATACCCTTAGCTAAAGTTCTCAATCCAGACGTCCAACAATAGGCGTGTGTTGCATGCGAGTGATTAAGATATAATTTAACTAACTGACTCTTAGCTGGCAATAACAACAATTTAGCTTTGCATCCTACTGCACCAGCAATCCTGGAGCAAGTGTAAATGATTTGATTACAGATAGTAAAGTTCAACTGCTTTACAAAGTTACTTATGTGACTGGGTACTTTCATTTCTGATTCTAAATAATCACAGACAGACTGCAGGTGATGCCTCTGTTCCAAAAAGACGAGTTTGAGAAAGGGGTCATTACATTTAACATATAAGTAAACGAAACCTTACTCCCCTCTGTGTGCCATAGTTCTCCCGACTCTGCAAGTTCGCCTTCACCTTTCAATTCCCTGACTGCAGCTGTCAGGCACAACTCGTCTTCTATCATTGTCTTACAGGGTTGACAATGATAGAAGACCTGTCGCACGTAAAAAATGGGGGCCATTTCGCCACAGCTGGCTTTGCATCAGATCTTTGGTGTTCATGCCTCGTGTGAGGATGTCAGCTGGATTTAACTTGGTGGGGACATACTTCAACTGGATCTCATGCAGTCTCTGTAGGAATAGAATCTCACCTACTTGATTAGAAACGAAACAATTACTGTTGGATTCTTTAGTCTCTACCCAAGTTTTGGCAACCAAACTATTGGTCCACATGACAACACAAGCAAAATTCCACAATACAAACAGGTGACCAGCTAACCTGAAAGCTACCATTAAAGCTAACAATTCCAACTTGGGAATCGACAACTTACTTTGCTTACATGGTGTAACTTGCATCCTAGAAGTAAGTAGCTGACTATTTCCTACTGCATCTCTAACATACACTACTGCTCTGTAAGCCTTGCTGGAGGCATCTGCAAAGACATGGAGCTCACTCTGTCTCACGATCACTCCTCTCTGAAGCTCCAAAACTTCCACTGACTCAAACTGCTCTAGTATCTCCTGAGCTTGACATTGCCTCTCCAGCGACAGCACCTCATCCCATTCAACCCCTTCTTCCCACAAATCCTGCAACAATAGCTTTTCTTTCACAAACACTGGACTAACCAATCCTAACGGGTCAAAATTCGACACGAGCAATGAAAGTAACTTACATTTCGTGAGTTTTCCATCCCTCACAGACTCATTCATCTTCTCTCCACCCTTCAGACTCAGCACATCCTTACTTCTATCCCACTTCATACCTAACACAGTCACCACATTTGATTCATCAGCTTTCATTTCCTCATCAAACTCCTCCACATTACTTGCCCAACCGATTAAGGGCATACCTGCGTCTGCCAACGGTGCTTTCACCTGCTTGCACTCAGCTTTCATCTCAGGCACTGAACCATAAGTTTTCAAAAAGTTGTCCACATAAAATGACTTCATCAGCTCTTCTCTCCCATTGTCCCTTAGATGTGTGTGTAACATCTGTTGCAGAAGGTACAGACTGGTGGTGACACCAAAAACCACCACTCTGATGGCGTAGGTTGCTGTTTTACCAGGCTCCTGTCGCCGAAGGAATCGTACGTACTTACGATCTGCGGGGCGTAGTAGGACTCGGAGGAAGGCCTTACTGATATCATTAATGACAGCATAGGGATTCATTCGGAACCTCAACAGGAGATCATACAGAAGCTCGACCAAATTCGGGCCAGCATACAAACAGTCATTCAGGGATGATTCGCCCTTGCATTTAGAAGATGCATTGAAAACAACGTGCAACAGAGTTGTGCTACTCTCTTTCCTTACGCCAAAGTGAGGCATAAAACATCCATCGTTTCGGGGGTCAGAAACTTCTTCAATGAAGCCTGAGCTCAAATAAGTATCAAGGACTCGCTGGTACGACTCTCTGTACCCAGGATCCTTCTGAAACTGCTTTTCCAGATCACTAAGCTGTGCGGCAGCATTACAGTAATTGTTAGTCGGATATTGCATCCCTTTGAAAGGTAAGCTAACCTGATAACCCAATCGCGCCTTCACCATGCTCTGTTGCACCTGTATCATTGCAGTTTTCTCTGACTCGGTGAATTGTTCATCAGGAGAAATATCCAGGGTGTCCAGTCTCCAAAATCAATCTACATCATGTTCATTTTCTATGATTCTGTGGGCTCAATGAGCACACAATTGATTTTACAACACCTTACAGTGTCCGTTGCGGTGTTTTCCGTAGGGGGCTACGCCATTATGAGTAAAGAACAAATTTATGCCATCTATCCTTTCCATTCAAGTCACAAAATAACTAAAATAATCTGCTCCAATGAGAAGATTGATGTCTTTCGGCAACTCTCTTTTTGCGCTACTATCAGCTAATGTGTATCCCTTACCTTCCAGTTGTTTTTTGACGTTTACTAACCCCAAATTATGAATGGGGGTATCAACATGATCATGAACAACTAACTTTACTGTAACCATGTGTTTTCCCAGATGAATTCTACCACCAACTATCTCGCATTCTCCCGTGACTGATTGAGAAGCAAAGGGGGCTAAATTTCTTATTACTTTCAATTTTGATTTACGAGCTAATGATGTTGAAATAAAGCTCCTCTGGCTACCAGTATCCAAAAACATCCTGATAGTAACTGGCTGTTTCTGAGTATACATAACTACTGTAGCGGTGGGTAACAAGGTGGTGGGTAATTCAGCAGTTGGTTCGTTTTTTACAGTTTTTGTACTGGTGGAAGGTTTTTCATTTACTTTACTTTTACTTTGATCACTACAATAGGAACTGGCTACAACGGTTGATCGAGTTCGATTCACACCTTTTCCTTGGGAGGATTCGGGGGTGACTGTGACAGTCTTTCGGTGTTGGACTACTGGTTGCGTGATTGTTTGGGGGGATGGACTTGGGTGTGTATGGTTAGAACGATTTCCCAAGAACACATTGTGAGACAATCTATTGCTGCCACTCCCCTTACAAATGAAGTGGTGATGCCTCTCATTACAGAGTTTACAAGTTCGTCTACTGGGGCATTGATGACTTGTATGTCCTGTAGCTAAGCAATTAAAACATCTGCGATTGAGTACGAGTTGGCGCCTTCTGGCGGCAGCACTGGAAAATTTGGTACATTGATACGCTGTGTGATTAGCCTACAGTTACAGAATGGGCAATTCTCGGAGCGTGAGGCACTCGAGCGTACAGTTTCAGTTTGAACATCAACTGAAAGATCCTCTCCCTTCTAGAGGGCATCATTCTCACATGAGCAAATTATGTAATGGATAGCAGAATACATTTCGCCAAGATGAAAGTCACACTTTCTCAGATGATCAGCAATGCAACGATACACGTCACCTTTCGAGAGTTTCTGTCACAATAGGCTAAGAAACATACCATGATCCAATGCTGCCCCACTAAGCTGCTTAATTTGTTTGGTAAGGGCAGCAACTTCAACCCTGAACTTCCGCAAATCCTGATTATTACACTCAGGCACGGGTAAATCGGCTAACTTACGGTGCAACACGGCCAACGCTTGGTGCGTGTCACCATAGTTCTCTTTCAATAGCTTTCTTGCTATGGCATAGTTATGCGCAGTTATACTCAGGCTGCTAATCAGTCTGAGGGGCTCTCCTTTCAATGATCCAGTTAGATAAGTAAATCTAGTTACTTTGTCTAGATCATGTTGATCATGAACTAGCACATCAAACAATTCTATGAAATCGCTATACTCGCGTCTCTCCCCACTGAAGTTGGGCAAGGGAATCTCCTTAAGCCGTGGCAATTCTTTCTTGGGTCGAACAGAGTTTGATAGGGAACTTATTCTGTCAATGATCAAGGTTATAGCATTATGAGCGCGGTCTAAGACTTTCTTAACTTTACTTTCAACTTCGGGGTCAATAGTTACTAATGACTGGGCGTACACATCTTTAAGTACTTTCTCATCTGCTTTTACTCTATTAAGCGTTTATTCATATACAGACAGACTATGAGACTCGACGAGGTCTTGGTGTGCTTGGTCTAAAGTTTCTTGTAGCTGGTTAGTTACAGTAATAAAGAACTTAGGTTTTGTGTCGTTCGTCATTGTGATGGAAGAAGGGTAATCGAATTACGTTACCAATGTGCAAAGAGGAGGGTGTGACTACTTTAATCTGTATAGGAAGAATAGAAATGTATATTGCAATAAAACTATGTTTTCAAACTGGTTTGGGGGCATCTATTGGATGGAATATGCCAGTTTTTTTAAACCTCGACTTTTAGGTTATAAAAATGTTCCATACCACACATTTTATTGAAAACCCTTACTAAATGAATTGTAACCAAGATGGCGTACAAAATGGTTGCCATAAAGTTTTTTCTATCCACAGCGCTAGCGAACACATAGAGACCAACTGTTTTTATTTAATGGTATATTCATGTGATCAGACAGTTTAACTAATATGCTATTTTCAACTGAAATAGTAATGGTATGGTCACATACAACATTGTGTCTAAGACTGTAACCATAAAAGAAAAGAAGAGAAATGGACTAAACGCAGCAATCTATGTATAGGTCTCTCAACCTACACCTTTGAAAAATTCGAGGATAAGAAGGTAGGCATAGCATGACACGTTGGATGCTCAAGCTAGATTATCTACTGAAGAGAGGCAATATTTATCTAGACTTCACATTTGCAAGTGCACAGAGCTGTGCAGGAAGACCAGTGAGGTCCAGCAGAGCCAGCTTCATCTGGGGTTGCGGCTTCAACTGCTTCGATGAGAATCACAGCTCCTGGTTTGCAGCTTCGGCTGTTTTGCAGTCATGTTTGCAGTTGCAAGTGTAGCTCCAGCTGTGTACGTTTGAGGGACGTGATCTCATTTGTATCTCTGCTGTGTGTCACGTGTCTCCTGAGTGCCTGGAGTACCCTGCACTAATTATTGCAGAAAGTTTGTGAACCTAAGGTTTTTGTTCCAGGTGTTGTTTTTCCAGTTATTATTCTGTGAATGTTTGTGGCACTCGGGAGATTTATGATATTGTGTTTTTGTGCCATTTTTGGTTGTTTTGATTATTTTTATTATAATTATCTTTATTATACTTTATGGTCCTTCTTTGTCTGTGTAATTTTGTTGACAGGTTTTTGTAAATGTAAACTGTTTGTCGTATTGCCTGGTATTATTATTGTTATTGTGATTTGGTATAAATTTTACTTTGTTTTGAGGTCTCTTTAAAATTGTAATTCTCATTAATAGCTGAAATTTTGTATCATGATGTTTTATTAATTTTTGTGATTGTTAACTTTTGATTTACTGACTCTTGACTACTATTTCATGTTTAAGCTGTCTTATGGAATGCAGTTTATTTTTTACTATAATGTACTGACTGTAATGCTGTTCTTCCTTAAACCAAAGTTATTTTGAATGTTTGTTTTTGTTTTATCCGATGACTCGCATAGTATTTATGGATTTAAATGGTTTTTAAAGTACCGAAGTGCTTGTAAAAATGTAAAAGTTGTAAATTTTGTGAATAAATGAGTTTAAGGTCTCCTTTTGTATTGCTTAGCTCCTTCCTCCTTTGTCTGCCTCAATTGATGTCGGATTGTCTCAACCCCAATCTTTTTTTTATTATTTTTAATTTTGGGTTTTTTTATTTAAAAAACCTGATGAACCCAATAGAGGTTCATAACAATTGGCGACAGTGACAGGATCGGTGCTATTTAATTTGGCAGGATTGGGGTGACATTGGAGGAGAGTATAGTTAAGGTATGTAAAAAAAAAAAAAAAAAGAATTGTTCAATTTTTTTTTTTTAGGGTAAGGAGGTGTAAGGGTTTTTAGCACTCATTCAGTTGTTTTGTTTGCTTGGACAATCGGAATTATTGCCTTGTGATTGTTTCCCAGTAAGGGTTGTTTCACCTCTTGTTTTCTGGGATAGATGAGGTGACAACTGATTGCCCATTTCTGACTAAAGGCAGTCAGTATTTGTATGGAGACCTAAGCAGTCCTAAGCAACATGGAGGACTTGTTTAGTCAGTCAGTTAGAGTTTGGAGACCTGATCAGTTCTAAGCAGCATGGATGACTTTAGTTGAGTCAGTAAAGGTATGGAGACCTGATAATTCCTAAGCAGCATGGGGGACTTTGGTCGAGTCAGGATGTAACGGCAATATGTTTTTGGACTCAGGACCTGCAGGGTGAAGCACGAGTATGAGGTCCAGCAGAGCCAGCTTCATCTGGGGTTGCAGCTTCAACTGCTTCGATGGTTTGCAGCTTTGGCTGTGTTGCAGTGTCGTCTGCGGTTGCATGTGTAGCTCTAGCTGTGTGTGTATTTGCAGGAGGGGATCTCATTTGTATATCTACTGTGTGACATGTTTTCACCTTTGACTACTTCGATGAGAATCATGGCTCCTGGTTTGCAGCTTCGGCTGTGTTGCCGTTTCGTCTGCAGTTACATGTGTAGCTCTGGCTGTGTATATTTGCAGGAGGTGAGCTCATTTGTATATCTGCAGTGTGACACGTATTCCCTGAGTGCCTGGAGTATCCTGCACTACTTATTGCAGAAAGTTTGCGAAACTAAGGTTTTTGTTCCAGGTGTTGTTTTTCCAGTTATTATTCTGTGAATGTTTGTTGTATTCGGGAGGTTTATGATATTGTGTTTTTGTGCCATTTTTGGTTGTTGTGTTAACCTGCTGTTTTGATTATCTTTATTATAATTATCTCTATTATAATTTATGATCCTTCTTTGTCTGTGTAACTTTTTTGACAGGTTTTTGTAATTGTAAACTGTTTGTTGTAATGCCTGGTATTATTATTGTTATTGTGATTTGGTATAAATTTTACTTTGTTTTGAGGTCTCTCTAAAATTGTAATTCTCATTAACAGTTGAAATTTTTTATTATGATTTTTTATTCTTTTGTGATTGTTAACTTTTGATTTACTGACTCTTGACTACTAATTCATGTTTAAGCTGTCTCATGGATAGTTTATTTTTTACTATAATGTACTGACTCAGTAATGCTGCTGTGAGGTTCAAGAAATGTCAGAAGTGAAAGCGGACGGAAAGGTAGCGGGTGACCTGTGGCCCCCTGCTGTGTCCATACAGAGGTTGTGTTTGTTAACAGGCATAAAACGACATATATAATGCGGCACAGTGTGTTGTTTTTGTTAGTGTGAGTGTGTGGTTGTGAAATCCCACCACAAACTGACCTGATAAAGGTAAAGGTACTGTGATTCTCAACAAATGTGAGTGCCCCTCTAAAATGGAAAGTATTTTAAACGATAGAACAAAATTTGAACTTACTGGGACGTCTGACTACTATAATATTTTTAAAATTGAAGATAAAATTAACCGTTTTCTAAGGTCTCTGAGGATGGAAAATGTTATCAATGAAACTGTTTACCAAGATCTTTTTTTCACAGGCTCTTCGTATGATGTCCTTTACGGCCTGACGAAAATTCACAAACCAGACGTCCCCCTTAAACCTATCCTTACTTCGTTTAAAACACCAAATTACAAACAAGCTAAATTTCTTGTACCCATGCTGGAGCATCTAACTAAGAATAAGTATTCAGTAAATAACCCTCTGCAATTTAAAGAAGTCTTTCTTTGACAAGATTCTGATTTATTCATGGCCAGTCTTGACGTAGTCATTATTTACTAAAATATCCCTGCTGAAGAAACTATTGAATTGATTCGTAACAATCTGTTTCCTGTTCCTGATTCTGCTTTTAATCACTTTAATCGCACGCATTTTAACAAATTACTTGAACTCGCAATGCTGGACACTGCTTTTATTTCTAATGGTAAATTATTCAAACAAGTAAAGGGCATGTCCATGGGTTCCCCTCTTGGCCCCACTTTTGCTAATATCTCCATGTGCTCCCTGGAGGAGCACATGCTCGAGAATTGCCCATTAAGATTCTACCCCCTTTTTTATTTCAGGTATGTTGACGATACGTTCGGCCTCTTTAAAAGTGAATATGAAGCTGACCTCTTCGTTGAATATGCTAATACAATTCCCGAGCATAAAGTTTACTATCAAGAAAGAGGTGAACGACCGTCTACTATTCCTGGACTTTTTAGTTTTCAGACAAAACGACAGTTTAATACCACCATTTTTAGAAAGAAAACTTTTACTGGACTTGGTACCAACTTTTATAGCTCTTGTTTTGCTCATTTTAAATACAACTCCGTTTTCTACCCTTCTCCATCGAGCACTTGTCCTTACGTCGAACTGGAGCCTTTTCCATAATGAAATTACATTTTAATTGACTTTTTTTAATAATAACTGTTTTCCCGCAAAGCTAGTGTATTGGAAATTATATCAACTGCTAAACAAACATTTCATTACAAAACCAAAAGTTTTAATTGACCCAAAAATGAAGTTTTATGCACGCTTCCCATTTACTCATGACTTCAAATTTCACAAAAAGTTCACGCAAATTATTCAGGAACATTTTTATGCCATTGATGTTAATTTAATTCCCAAAAACCCTCTCACCATCGGTTCACTCTTTAAAACTATGAGCGATTATCACCTTGCATGTCCTCTGGTGTTGTTTGCAAGTATAGTTGCCCTGAATGTCAAACAGAGACCCATGTGGGATCCACCAGCAGACTCCTTCAGGTGTGTATCGATTCTCATCGTGGCGTAAGTTTGCGTACTGGTAGCAGAATTTCAAACCCGGAACATTCGAATATTAGGGGCTACTAGAAAATTTGTAAAGCACATATTGACAGTAAAAACTGCATTTTAGGCCATACCACCAACCCTCAAGACCTTGGTATTCTGGAATCACTTTTTATTAAACAGCTTGTTCTGTTGTTAAACACACATACGTCCTCCCCCACCTCTGTGCTTGTCTTGACTTGTGTTGTTTTCATTTACGTTTAGTCTAACACTGTCACTCCTCTAGGTTGGTCTTTAACCTTCTGTTCTGTAGCTCTGTTAAGTGCTATTTTCATTTTTATTGTACTGTATATTCTGTTACCTTGTGGAAATTTTTAAAAAATTTGTAATAATAATTTCCAGCTTTTTCAATTCTAAATTTTTGGGGGTTTTGGTTTTTACAATCTTACAAGGAATTTTATGTTTCATTTTAACTCCCACAATGATGTAATTATGTGGACAATTGCAAAACGTTGGAGTAAAGACAGGTTGTACATCTGTGTGTCCTCTCCTCTAGTGATGATTATATATATATATATATATATATATATATATATATATATATATATATATATATATATATATATATATATAATTTTCCCCTACACCTCCTTGTGCTGACTGTCCCTTTTATCCAGTTATCACTGTTCTAACTGTCTCATTAATCCACATATTACTGTGATAACTGTCCTGTTTATCCAAATATTACTGTTCTGACTGTCTCATTTATCCAGATATTAATGTAGTGACTGTCCCATTTATCCATGTATTACTGTGGTGACTGTTCCTTTTATCTATGTATTACTGTACTGACTGTCCCTTCTATCCAGGTATTACTGTCGTGACTGTCCCATTTATCCAGGTGTTACTGTACTGACTGTCCCTTCTATCCAGGTATTAATATTACTGTGGTAACTGTCCTGTTTATCCAGGAATTACTGTCCTAACTGTCCTTTTTATCCAAATATTACTGTTCTGACTGTCTCATTTATCCAGATATTAACATAGTGACAGTCCCATTTATCCATGTATTTCTGTGGTGACTGTTCCTTTTATCTATGTATTACTGTACTGACTGCCCCTTCTATCCAGGTATTACTGTCATGACTGTCCCATTTATCCAGGTATTACTGTACTGACTGTCCCTTCTGTCCAGGTATTACTGCAGTGATTGCCGAATTTCTCCAGATATTACCGTGGTGACTATCCCATTTATCCAGGAATTATTGTGCTGTCTGTCCCAATTATCCAGGTATTACTTTTCTGACCATCCCTTTTATCCAGATATTACTGTAGTGAATGTCCCATTTATCCAGGTATTACTGTACTGACTGTCCCTTCTATCCAGGTCTTACTGTGCTGACTGTCCCTTTTATCCAAATATCACTGTGCTGACTATCCCTTTTATCCAGGTATTACTGTGGTGACTGTTCCATTTATCAAAGTATTACTGTGCTGTCTGTCCATTTTATCCAGGAATTACTGTGCTAACTGTCCTTTTTATCCAAATATTACTTTGCTGACTGTCCCATTAATCCAAATATTACTGTGGAGACTATCCTATTTATCCAGGTATTACTGTGGAGACTGTCCCATTTATTCAGCTATTACTGTGGTGACTGTCCCTTTTATCCAGGTATTACTGCGGTGACTGTCCCTTTTATGCAGATATTATTGTGGTGACTGTCCCATTTACCCATGTATTACTGTGCTGACTCTACCATTTATACAGGTATTACTGTGCTGACTGTCCCTTTTACCCAGGTATTACTGTGCTGACTGTCCCATTTATCCAGATATTACTGGGCTGAATGTCCCTGTCATCCAGCTATTATTGTGGTGACTGTCCATTTTATCTAAATATTGCTCTGGTGGAGTGTCCCTTAGGTATTGCTGTGCTGAAGGTCCCTTTTATCCAGGCATTGCTGTTCTGTCCTGGATAAAAAGGACCTTTTTATCTATCTATTTCTATGCTGACTGTCACTTTTATCCAGGTATTGCTGAAGTGTCTGTCCTTTTTATTCAGATAATACTGTGATGACTGTCCAATATATCTAGGTATTACTGTGGTGGCTGTCCCATCTATCCAGGTATTACTGTACTGTCTATTCAAGCTCTAATATTTACATCTGACAACGACGGCTAGCCTATATGTATGAATGAGAGGTAATAGACTTTTCCCCTTCTTGTGGTCAGGTCGACAATGGTACCTCATTCTGATTAGGGGACCCGGTTTCGTTTCCCGCTACCAGACATCAGAATTTTTTCATATTTCTTGCAATCGGATCTTAAGGCTTTGTAGTGACAAGTGTATCCAAAAACTGGGAAGAATTCGAGAAAGTTAAGAGGGAATTGTGGCTATTACAATTACATATGTATCTGGTAAAAAGTGACCAGTAGATTCTACATATATATTTCAGCCTAAAAAGCAATAAAAATCGATTGTCCACTTGACTACATGCATATATATAATATATATATGCATATATATATATATATATATATATATATATATATATATATATATATATATATATATATATATATATATATATATATATATATATATATATATATATATATATATATATATATATATATATATATATATATTATATATAGGTTATATATATATATATATATATTATATATATATATATATATATATATATATATATATATATATATATGCATATATATATGTAATATATACATATATATATATATATATATATATATATATATATATATATATATATATATATATATATATATATATATATATATATATATATATATATGCATATATACATATATATATATACATATACATATATATATATATATACATATCATACATATATATATATATATATATCACACATTACAGGTGAAAAATAAGCAGGTGTGGGTCTGACCGGTTTAGACTTTATTTCCAAGCCATTGACGAAGGTTGACTGATAGCAGAGTGTGAGAAGTCACAAATGGATATATACTACAAGAACAATACTGACGAACATACACAGCCGTTAGAGGCTCCATATCCCCACTCAGGCCGGTGTCAGGTGAGGAGTGCCTTTAAAACTCATTTGCTGTAAAAATCAATAGAGCTCTCCAGGGACATTGCTGATAAACAGACCATACCCCCACCTCAGATCCACCACCTGACAGGTGTCATGGAGAGAGGTTGGAAACTCATTAACATTACTACCCTCATGCTGTGTTTGCAAATATGATAACTATTTTTCATATATCTCTACTGCCTACCTAACAAAGTTTAAACAATTTACAAATTTCTTTTGATATTAAAAAGGATCAAGTTTATACATCCCTTATTTGATATTCATGTATGGTTGCAACTTTCTTTTATGAAGCTAGATTCAATGATGTTTCCTTTCCAGTGCATTATTAGAATATACACTTTTTTGCCTTCCCAGTTGATATAGCATGATTGTTCTCACTAACATGTACAAATATACCACTGTTCCTTGTGCATATCTCACACACATTTCTTATGTTGTTCAATTCTTTTTTCAGTGCTTTCCAGTTTGGCCAATATAAAGTTGTCCAAGACTTACACGGAATTTTATATACACACCCTTTAATATTGTCTGGGAGTTCTTGATAAGTACATTTTCATTGTTGTATTGTTCTTAAATGACATTAACACCAAATTCTTAAGAAGATGAGGAATATCTTTCATACTGTTATTATAAGGCAGAAACAAGCAAATTTTTGTGTTGTAGGTTCTTTCTGGTTTTGACATAGTCTTTTTGCCGCTTCAAATGCCTGTTTAATACACTATCAGTGATAGCTGATTTTTGCCTGCATTCCTAATCTTATCTATTTCATCATCAATATATTCAGGGCTACATACCCAATGCTCTTAAAACATAGATGAAAGCATGACTTTTTAACCTTATTCTTTGTCCAGAATAAATGCATAGGAAGAAATATTAGTGGGTTTTCTATACACACTATATTTAAAAACCCACTACTATTTCTTCGTATGAGGACATCCAGAAACAGTAAGCACCCATCATTTTACATGTTCCATTGAGAACAATTTATCAAGGAGTGGTACTAGGATTGCATATTCTAATAGCTGGTTTTTTTACATCTTGAATCTAGCCATACACAAAACGTTACCTCACATAATATGAATGTTACATTACGTGGAATGTAAGTTGTTTAATATGGAACTTTTCCAAAATTCCCCGTATAAGTTACTTAAACTGGGAATAAGAGTTCCTTTGCCATACTAAAATTTTGTGAGTAAAATTTGTCCAGTACGAGGGTGATAATGTTGTGAGATCGTTCAAATTAAAATACTATTGATTGGGTGGATATCCAGCTGTGTGTTCTCTAACAATTCAGATAAAAATCAAGATCATCTCAATCATTTTTGGAAAAGTTTTTAAACACTCACCTGACTTACAAGCCTGGATTGGCTATTAAATCTCTAATTATTTTAGTTTGTTCGTGGTTTTACTGTTTCTTGATATTTATATTTGAGATGGTCACCTCTAATCAGTTTCGTCAATATCTACTAAATATCCCATTATTGTCATGATGCGGTTCATGTTTTTGTGTTGATGTGATAAATGAATGAGTTTTTATTGTACCATCATCAATGGATAGCGATGGATGACTGTCCACACTTTCTGTTCTTTAATCTTGGGCTATCGTTGCTTTAACATTTTCACTTTCTTATTCAAACTATATTCACATTGGACTACCTGGGGTTCTTATTTAATTCTTTTATGAACAAGTGATACCTAAAGATTTTGCATAACCAGTTCACTTTTGGTTTTATTACGTTTGAGGTGCCTGATTTAATCTGCTTTTGTCATTGGAAAATTTTATCTTTTTCAGTTCATTAATAGCAACCATAAATCTTTGGGGACGTTTTGTGTCTGATTTTCATACTTCCATAAATCAGGAGCGACATGGAACATACCTTCTTTACCACCAGATCATTATATTTTTCCAAATTACACAGTCCTTTAGTTATTTCCACACTGTTCCTTCCGCCAGGAGATAAAGCAAAGTTTAAACCGCAGCCTGCTGGCACTAGTTACATTCTATCCAGCTGTTTGTTTTGATAAAGTTGACGACACATTCATGATTGGCGTTGTTGGTCCAAGGGCTTCTTTCAATCAACAGTTTTATTTTATTATCGGTTAGGCCACAGTTTAAATCCTTTGCTTTATCTCCTGGCGGAAGGAAACAGTGTGGAAATAACTAAGCGATCTGTGTAATTTGGAAAATATAGTGATTTAACGAATGAAGAAGTGAATATGGTTAAGGGAGTGATTTATGGAAGCATGAAAAAATATCACAAACGTCCCCAAAAAGATTTAGTGGTTGCTATTAATGAACTGGAAAAAGATAAAAAATATACATGACAAAAGCAGATAAACAGGCGCCTTGTATATTTTAAATAAAAAAATGAATACAGAAAAATGCAAAATCTTTTAGGTGATGATAACACATATAAAGAATTAAATAAGAACCTGATAGACAATGTGTGGAATAGTGGTTTCAATGTAAGAAAGTGAAACCTGTTAAAAGGTAATGG
>NC_089796.1:38946663-39039163 GCF_040412425.1 Macrobrachium rosenbergii | reverse complement strand
ATATATATATATATATATATATATATATATATATATATATATATATATATATATATATATATATATGCATATATATATATATATATATATATATATATATATATATATATATATATATATATATATATATATATATATATATATATGCATATATATATATATATATATATATATATATATATATATATATGCATATATATATATATATATATATATATATATATATATATATATATATATATATATATATATATATATATATATATATATATATATATATATATATATATATATATATATGCATATATATATATGCATATATATATATATATATATATATATATATATATATATATGCATATATATATATGCATATATATATATACATATATATATATGCATATATATATATATATATATATATATATATATATATATATATATATATATATATATATATATATATATATATATATATATATATATATATATATATATATATATATATATATATATATATGCATATATATATATATATATGCATATATATATATATATATGAAATTTTATCACACCGTGATTTATATGCAATCATGAAGCTACAAATGTCGTTTAATATCAAATTCCACGCTACCTCGAGTATCTCCGATGGAGAATTATCACCGAAGGGGAATTTATATAAGTGATAAATGAACAGGTACCACTGGGATATTTGAACCCTTGACATGGACCCATTCACTGTCGACTCCAGTGGGCGTTACCACGGCGCCATCAAGAGGTATAAATCATTACCGAGTCTGCTGTACTGTTTTTTCCGTCGTTTTGATATATATATATATTAGCCTCGGCAATGACCCACCTCCGCCGCGATAGTTCGTTGGTGCGTTTGGATTATGCAGCTCTTATCTATGAAATTTTTATCACCGTGATATTATTATGCAATCATGAAGCTACAAATGTCGTTTAATATCAAATTCACGCTACCTCGAGTATCTCCGATGGATTTTATCACCGAAGGTTTATTTATATAAGTGATAAATACTTGAACAGGTACCACTGGGACGCTTGAACCCTTGACATGGACCCATTCAACGACTCCATTGTGGACGTTACCACGAACCGCCATCAAGAGACAGTATAAATCATTACCGAGTCTGCTGTACTGTTTTTTCCGTCGTGGCGGGAAAAGTTTCCTTAACTCCTTTGTCGGCAATGACCCCCACCTCCAGTCCATGATAGTTCGTTGGTACGTTTGGAACAAGCAGCTCTTATTATATATATATATATATATATCATATATACGTGATTTATATGCAATCATGAGACTACAAATGTCGTTATATATCAATATTCACGCTATATATATAGTATCTCCGATGGAGAATTATCACGAAGGGAATTTATATAAGTGATAACTATATACGGGTATATACTGGGACGCGATACCGCCGGCATGGACCCGATTCATGTACTCCAGCTCCAATCCACCTGGACGTTACCACCACGCCACCGGAGTTTGAATGGGTCCATGTCAAGGGTCTCGGAACCCAGTGGTACCTGTTCATTTATCACTTATATAAATTCCTTCGTGATAATTTCCATCGGAGATATACTGAGGTAGCGTGAATTTGATATTAAACGATACTTGTAGCTTCATGATTGCATATAAATCACGGTGATAAAAATTTCATAATAAGAGCTGCGTTCCAAACGCACCAACGAACTATCATGGCGGAGGTGGGTCATTGCCGAGGTTGGCACACTTTCCCGCCACGACGGAAAAACAGTACAGCAGACCTCGGTAATGATTTATACCTCTCTTTGATGGCGCGGTGGTAACGTCCACTGAGTCGTTGAATGGGTCCATGTCAAGGGTTCGCGTCCCAGTGGTACCTGTTCATTTATCACTTATATAAATCCCCTTCGTGATAATTCTCCATCGAGATACTCGAGGTAGCGTGAATTTGATATTAAAACGCGACATTTGTAGCTTCATGATTGCATATAAATCACGGTGTGATAAAAAAATTTCATAATAAGAGCTGCGTGTTCCAAACGCATGCCAACTAACTATCATGGCGGAGGTGGGTCGTACCGAGGTTACATACAATTTCCCGCCACGACGGAAAAAAACAGTACAGCAGACTCGGTAATGATTTATACTCTTTGATGGCGATGCGGTAACGCCCACTGGAGTCGTTGAATGGGTCCATGTCAAGGGTTCGCGTCCCAGTGGTACCTGTTCATTTATCACTTATAATTATATTTAGCCTGGCAATGACCCACCTCCGCCATGATAGTTCGTTTGGAACATTCCAGCTCTTATTATGAAATTTTTTATCACACGGTGATTTATATGCAATCATGAAGCTACAAATGTCGTTTAATATCAAATTCACGCTACCTCGAAAGTATCTCCGATGGAGAATTATCGCCGAAGAGGGAATTTATATAAGTGATAAAATGAACAGGTACCACTGGGACGCGAACCCTGACATGGACCCATTCAACGACTCCAGTGGACGTTACCACCGCGCCATCAAGTGAGGTATAAATCATTACCGAGTCTGCTGTACTGTTTTTTCCCGTCAAGGGTTCGCGTCCCAGTGGTACCTGTTCATTTATCACTATATAAATTCCTTCGGTGATAATTCTCCATCGGAGATACTCGAGGTATCGAATTTGATATTAAACGACATTTGTAGCTTCATGATTGCATATAAATCACGGTGTGATAAAAATTTCATAATAAGACTGCGTGTTCAAACGTGCCAACGAACTATCATGGCAGAGGTGGGTCATTGCCGAGGTTATACAATTTCCCGCTCACGACGGAAAAAAACAGTACAGCAGACTCGGTAATGATTTATACCTCTTGATGGCGCGGTGTAACGTCCACCTGAGTCGTTGAATGGTCCATGTCAAGGGTTCGCGTCCCAGTGGTACCTGTTCATTTATCACTTATATAAATTCCCCTTCGGTGATAATTCTCCATCGGAGATACTCGAGGTAGCGTGAATTTGATATTAAACGACATTTGTAGCTTCATGATTGCATATAAATCACAGTGTGATAAAAATTTCATAATAAGAGCTGCGTGTTCCAAACGTACCAACGAACTATCATGGCGGAGGTGGGTCATTGCCGAGGCTAAGTACAATTTCCCGCTTCACGACGGGAAAAAACAGTACAGCAGACTCGGTAATGATTTATACCTCTTGATGGCGCGGTGGCGTCCACTGAGTCGTTGAATGGGTCCATGTCAGGGTTGCGCCCCAGTGGTACCTGTTCATTTATCACTTATATAAATTCCCCTTCGTGATAATTCTCCATTGAGATACTCGAGGTAGCGTGAATTTGATATTAAACGACATTTGTAGCTTCATGATTGCATATAAATCACGGTGTGATAAAAATTTCATAATAAGAGCTGCGTGTTCCAAACGTACCAACGAACTATCATGGCGGAGGTGGGTCATTGCCGAGGTAAGTACAATTTCCGCTCACGACGGAAAACAGTACAGCAGACTCGGTAATGATTTATACCTCTCTTGATGGCGCGGTGGTAACGTCCACTGGAGTCGTTGAATGGGTCCATGTCAGGGTTCGCGTCCCAATGGTACCTGTTCATTTATCACTTATATAAATTCCCCTTCGTGATAATTCTCCATCGGAGATACTCTCGAGGTAGCGTGAATTTGATATTAAACGACATTTGTAGCTTCATGATTGCATATAAATCACGGTGTGATAAAAATTTCATAATAAGAGCTGCGTGTTCCAAACGCACCAACGAACTATCATGGCGTAGGTGGGTCATTGCCGAGGTTAAGTACAATTTCCCGCTCACGACGGGAAAAAACAGTACAGCAGACTCGGTAATGATTTATACTCTCTTGATGGCGGTGGTAACGCCCACTGGAGTCGTTGAATGGGTCCATGTCAAGGGTTCGCGTCCCAGTGGTACCTGTTCATTTATCACTTATATAAATTCCCCCTTCGGTGATAATTCTCCATCAGAGATACTCTCGAGGTAGCGTGAATTTGATATTAAACGACATTTGTAGCTTCATGATTGCATATAAATCACGGTGTGATAAAAATTTCATAATAAGAGCTACGTGTTCCAAGCGTACCAACGAACTATCATGGCGGAGGTGGGTCATTGCCGAGGCTAAGTACAATTTCCCGCTCACGACGGGAAAAAAAACAGTACAGCAGACTCGGTAATGATTTATACTCTCTTGATGGCGCGGTGGTAACGTCCACTGGAGTCGTTGAATGGGTCCATGTCAAGGGTTCGCGTCCCAGTGGTACCTGTTCATTTATCACTTATATAAATTCCCCTTCGGTGATAATTCTCCATCGGAGATACTCGAGGTAGCGTGAATTTGATATTAAACGACATTTGTAGCTTCATGATTATATATATATATATATATATATATATATATATATATATATATATATATATATATATATATATGCATATATATATATATATATATATATATATATATATATATATATATATATATATATATATATATATATATATATATATATATATATATATATATATATATATATATATATATATATATATATATATATATATATATAGATATATATGCATATATATATATATATATATATATATATATATATATATATATATATATATATATATATATATATATATATATATATATATATATATATATATGCATATATATATATATATATATATATATATACATATATATATATATATATGCATATATATATATATATATATATATATATATATATATATATATATGCATATATATATATATATGCATATATATATATATATATATATATATATATATATATATATATATATATATATATATATATATATATATATATGCATATATATATATATATATATATATATATATATATATATATATATATATATATATATATATGCAAATATATATATATATATATATATATATATATATATATATATGCATATATATATATATATATATATATATATATATATATATATATATATATATATATGCATATCAGTGTGAGGGTGGACCAGGGAAACCAGTTAACTCTAACATATTTCTTTATTCCCAATGTTTCGTAATAATTTCTCTATTACATCTTCAGGGATCTGTTGAATAATGAACAGATTACTTAAAAAGTTACTGTAAAAGCTTTAAAAATCATAAGAAAAGGAATGCCAGTTCGAAGTAATGAAAAATGCCCTGTGGAGGAGAGTAAAAATAGAAATAAGTTTAAAATGATAAAAACAAGAGCTGTAATAATTACATCCTAAACCAGTAAACGTCTTCCTAAAAACAGAAGTATTAAAAGAACCATCACTTCTGGTGACAAGAACGTCTAAAATAAAGCTGAATTTGTATCACCTTTCATCAGGAAATTAATTTCCTCTTAGAATATTTTATGAGTAACTGCTTTCCGCAAACTTTATTTTTTAAACAGCTTCGAATTTTTCTTAATAAACAATTCACTAACGTCACAAAACCTCCAACAGTACTAAATTAAATTTTTACGCCAAATTTCCCTTTTCACACGATGACTCTTACAGAAAACGATTTATGCAAATTATCCACAAGCACTATGGTGCGATTAATTTAAAATTAATTCCCAAAAATCCTCTAACAATAGGTTCGTTTTTTAACTACAAGGATCGATTAAGCCCTTTTTTATCCTCTAACTTGGTGTATAAATATACTTGCCCTAAGTGTAACTCTGGGACATATGTCGGATCCACGAGGAGGTTACTGAGGGTCAGAATCGACTCCCATCGGGAATAAGTTTTCGTACTGGTTGTAGGCTCTCCAATCCAGAACATTCTAATATCAGAGCTCATTCTAAAATCTGCAAAACTCATATTGAAAGAAATGACTACAGCATAATAGGCCAAACAGCAAATTCTCTCGAATTGCCAATACTTGAGTCATTATTTATCAAACAACTAGTCCCCCAGTTAAATACCCAAACCTCCTCTACACAACTGTACCTGAGTTAACTCTGTCTATAATCATTCTGTCGTTTTCTCTCCACCTAAGGTTGGTTAGCGGTTTTTTGTTCTGTGTTATTTTTAGCTGTATTGTATTGTAGTTGGTGAATTTTATTTTTAATTTTTTATTTTCTTATGATTTTTAAACCTTTTACAGTAACTTTTAAGTAATCTGTTCATTATTCAACAGATCCTGAAGATGTAATAGAGAAATTATTACGAAACGTTGGGAATAAAGAAATATGTTAGAGTTAACTGGTTTCCTGGTCCACTCACACTGATGTGCCCTGCTGGTCATCGCCTATCCTTGCTTTTGATATATATATATATATATATATATATATATATATATATATATATATATATATATATATATATATATATATATATATATATATATATATATATATATATATATATATATATATATATATATTTATATTTATATATATATATATATATATATATATATATATATATATATATAATATATATAAATAAAATCATCAATAAAGGGCAGAGGGCACACATATATATATACTGTATATACAAGCTGACTTTATTCCAACGTAATTATCAAATTAATTACATCATCAGGTTTGTTAAAATGAAAAATAAAATTCTTTGTAAAATCGTAAAAACTAAAAGTTAAGAATTGAAAAGCTGAAAATTATTCATACAAAATTTTCAGAAATATACACAAACATTGAAATTAAAGAACAAAATTTTTTATTAAAAATCATTACATTAAAATGAAAGGTAGCAGAATATACAGTAAACTAAAATTGAAAATAGCCGAGAAAGAGGTTACAGAACAAAAGATTAAGGACCGACCTAGAGGAGTGACAGAGTTAAACTAAACGTAAACATAAATAGAAACAACACAAGTCAGGATAGATATGGAGGGGAGGAGGACGTATGAGTGTTTAACGATGGGACAAGTTGTTTAATAAAAATTGATTCCAGAATAACAAGGTCTTGAGGATTGGTGGTATGGCCTAAAATGCAGAAGTCTATTATCAAAGTGTGTTTTACAAATTTTTGAGTGATTTCTGACACTGGAATGTTCTTGGTTTGAAATTCTGTTACCTGTACAGAAGCTTACGCCACGATGAGAATCGATACGCACCTTAGGGAGTCGTCTGGTGGATCCCGCATTGGTCCCTGTTTGACATTCAGGGCAAGTATATTTATAAACAACACCAGATGACATATAAGGCGATAACCATTCTTTAGTTTTGAAGAGTGAACTGATGGTGAAAGGGTTCTTAGGAATTAAAGTAACATCAATGGCATAAAAATGATCCTGAATAATTTATGTGAACTTTTTGTGAAACTTGAGGTCATGAGCAAATGGAAAACGTGAAACTTCATTTTTTTGGAAGGTTAGAACTGCTGGTTTTGTAATGAAATGTTTGTTGGTAAGTTTATATAATTTCCTGTACACTAGCTTTGCAGAGAAACAGTTATTATTAAAAAGGTCAATTAGAAATATAATTTCTTTATGGAAAAGACTCCAGCAAATTATTCAGGAACATTTTTATGCCACTGATGTAACTTTAATTCCTAAGAACCCTTTCACCATCGGTTCACTCTTTAAAACTAAAGAACAGTTATCACCTTATGTCATCTGGTGTTGTTTATAAATATACTGTGAGAGAGGTGCGAAATAATGAGCAGGAAGACAAGTACTACTGGTTTATTGATGAAGTAATCCGCTTATAAAGCGGCATGTGGACGTCTCAGTATAACGCAGAGACCGCGAGTACAAAGATTTGCAGGTGACCTGAGGTCAAACTATTTCTCTACAAAAACAGGACAGGTACATATAAAAATACCCTGTTACATATACATAATGCATGGTCACTCGAACAGACAATAAAATATACAATTCACAATAATAATGATAATTTGTTCGTCCGACCTTAGGTCGAAATGTGACGGCACTGAAGAAAACGGAATGTTCATTACAGAGAACGCATTGAGCAGGGGCTTTACAATACCCCCCCCCTCCAAGACGTAGGTAACGTCTGATCAAAGCAGGTATCTGCTAGGGCGACGGAGGGGGCCCCACTTTCTCAATGTCAACTGGAGGGGGTGGTCGTCTTCCCCGCCACCCTCTGTGTCGGGTGCCCCTGTCTGGTTTTGGGGTTTTCCTGGGACGCCCACGACGTTTTCCTGTGCATGGTGGTGGCCAGGGGGTTGCTACCTCCTGCGGGAAGCTTTGGGAACCGCCCCCGACATCCTCCTCCAGGAATGCGGGCTTGAGGCGGTCTATCAATACCCAGCCTTCCCTTCCGTGGACGGCTATCTGGAATGGCTTTTTGTTCCTCTTGAGCACAAGGAAAGGCCCCTGTAGGGCCTGGTTAAGGGTGGCTGCACGGCGCCATCCCTGGTGAAGACGTGGGTGGCGGAGGACAGACCGGGGGGCATGAAGGGGACATCCTGTCAGTGCATGTCCTCTGGCAGGGGGTGAACTTCCCAACTATGTCACGGAGCCTCTGCGTTGCTATGTCGTCCCTGTTTTCTGTGACAAGTTTCTCCAAGACTACCAGGGTCTCCCTGTAGACTTTTCTGCTGAGGAGGGGTTGCCATTGGCTCTGGGGACGGCTCTCAATCCGAGGAGAACCCAGGGCAGCTGGTACTTCCAATTCTTGGAGGTGCAATGAGCCATGAGGGACGCCTTCAGGGACCTATGGAACCTTTCCACCATTCCATTAGCTGCAGGGTTGTAGGCGGTGGTGCTGTGGTGAGTGGTCCCCAGCAGGCGTGCCAGGGCGGTCCACAGCTCGGATAGGAAAGCGGGACATCTGTTTGTCGTTATGTGGTCCAAGACACCGAACCGGCTGATCCAGCTGGAGAGGAGGGCTTCTGCGCATGCACTGGAGGTGGCTTCTTCCGTGGGCATAGCTTCAGGCCACCTGGTGGAGTGGTCGACAACTGGTAGAAGGTATCTTGCTCCTCCTGATGGGGGAAGAGGACCCACCACATCGATGTGGATGTGCCCGAAATGTCTCCTCGGCTGGGGAAACTCGCCCACCTCAGACCCGATGTGCCGCCCTACTTTGCTGGCCTGACACTGCATGCACTGCCTTGCCCAGGCTGTCACATCCTTCCATGTGCCCTGCCAGACGAACCTCTCCGTCAGTAGCCTGGCTGTCTTCCTTCCAGAGGGGTGGGATAATCCGTGGATGACGTCGAAGATCAGCCAACGTCGGGAGGCGGGCATCAGTGGGCGGGGGCAACCAGTGCTCACATCACTCAGCAGTGTTGACCCTCCAGGGCTGAGGGGCATGTCCCCCCACTTCAGTGACGTGACGGCTGTGTGGTAGGCTGGGGTCTCTGGGTCAGCAGCCTGTTCGCAGGCGAGGTCCTCATAGTCGATTCCGAGCTGCACTGCATCGATCCTGATCCTCGAGAGAGCGTCAGCTACTGGGTTCTTCCTGCCAGGGAGGTATTTGATGGTGCCTGTGAACTCCGCAATGGCTGCAAGGTGCCACTGCTGCGTAGAGGACCATGTGTCCCCCAGCTTCATGAAAGCGTGGACCAGCAGCTGGTGGTCAGTCCAAATCATGAAGGGCATGCTCTCCAGGAGGAACTTGAAGTGACGTACCGCCTGGTATACTGCGAAGAGTTCCCTGTCAAAGGTGCTGTAGCTGGACTCGGTTGGGGTGAGTTTCCTGCTGAAGAAGGCGATAGGCTGAGGGGTCCTGTTGATGACTTGTTCCAGGACGGCTCCACAGGCGACGTTGTTGGCATCCGTCGTCAGCTGGAGGGAAGCGCTGGGGTCCTGGTGGGCCAAGGCGGTTGCCTTGGTGAGGGCGGCCTTCGTCAGGGAGAAGGCCTTCTGCTGGTCAGGGTCCCACACTAAGATCTTTGGACGACCCTTGAGGACCTCCGTCAGGGGGGCCATGGTGTGCGCGATCCCCGAGATGGATCTCCTGTAGTAGTTGACCGTTCCGAGGAATTCTTGTACGGCCCTGATGGAGGTAGGGGTGGGGAACTCTCGACAGCCTCAACCTTCGACAACATTGGGCGGATGCCCCCTGGGGATATCTCGTGGCCCAGGAATTCCACCTTCTCGACACCGAAGGTGCACTTGTCAAACCTGACGACGAGGCCACTCTCCTGCAGGCGCTGCAGGACCTTCCGGATGTGCTGTAGGTGTTCCTTCTGGGATCTGGAAAAAATTAGGATATCATCGACGTAGCAGACACAGAAGTCCAGGTCCCCCAGGATGCTGTCCATCAGCCTCTGGAAGGTCGTGCCCCTGTTCCTCAGGCTGAAGGTGGAGAAGGCAAAGACGTAGGACCCGAAAGGCGTGACGATGGTGGTTTTGGGGATGTCTTCCGGCGCTACTGGTACCTGAAAATATGATTTCAAGAGATCTAATTTTGAGAATATTTTGGCCCTGTGGAAGGAGGCCGTTAGGTCCTGCATGTTTGGTAGAGGGTAGTTTTCGGGCTCTGTAGCAAGGTTGAGCTGCCTGTAGTCGCTGCAGGGCCTCCAGGTGCCGTCCGCCTTCTGCACCATGTGAAGGGGGGAGGCCCACAGGCTGGGAGCCTTCTTGCATATGCCTATCCTTTCCATCTCAGCAAAGGCCTTCTTGGCCTCCTGAAGGCGCTGTGGGGGAAGCCTTCAGAACTTTGTGTGCATAGGGGCCCTTTGTTTTGATGTGATGATATATCCTGTGTTTGGCAGGGGCCCCAGGAACCTGACGAAGCTCGGGTTTGAAGACTTCTGAAAATTCCTTCAGGAGGGAACCATACTGGTGGGGCGCGACGGAACAGATGGAGGGCTCCCTGGGGCCTGGCGACAAGGGCAGAGACTAGCAGGACTGGGTGTCCAGCAGGCGTTTGCAGCTCTCACTTGGAGTGTGAGGGAGCACTCGCGTCAATACACGCTTGGGAGCATGCCATGTGGGTCCGCTAATGATGCCGGTGACCTGCCGACGAGGGTCAGTAACACCCGAACACTTTGCTAGAGTGCTGTAGTTAGTCCGTTAGGGGCGTGGGTTGGTTCATCAGGCCAAGACTGAGTCGCCGTTTGGGTCCGTTAATGGTTTCCGGGAACCACGCCGTGGGTCACCACTGTGAGAGAGGTGCGAAATAATGAGAGGAAGACAAGTACTGCTGGTTTATTGATGAAGTGACCCGCTTATAAAGCAGCGTGCAGAACAGGTGACCTGAGATCAAACTATTTCTCTTCAAAAACATGACAGGTACATACAGAAAACATAATGGTTAACAATGTCTGGTCTGTTATAAAAAATACCCTGTTACATATACGTAATGCATGGTCACTTGAACAGACAATAAAATATACAATTCACAATAATGACAATAATTTGTTCGTCCGACCCTAGGTCGAAATGTGAAGGCACCGCAGAAAACGGGATGTTCATTACAGAGAACTTGTTGAGCGGGGACTTTACAATACTTGCCCTGAATGGTGCCAAATAACTCAGTTCAACACTGATGCATAATTACATTAACACTGGATGCTCCAACACAAATTACTGAAGGTGACTGCACAATGGAAAATAAAAGAAAAATCAGGCAGAGAAAATAACAGGGATTGTGACTGACTAAGAGAACCTTATTCTGGCACATTACCTTCATCAAGATAACGGTGTCCTCATTCGATAGGGCGCTGGCTATGAAGGAGGGAATTAAAATGCCACTACAAAAGTATACTGGTTCCAGCCCCAGGGTTGGACACGTGAGAGATTCAAAAGGACAGCCAAGGTGAGGACATCTGTCTTCGGGTGGTGTTCAGAGCGTTCTCTCCCCCGATTTCTGTTGCATCGCCTATAAATAACCTTCGAGGATTATGCTGGGGTCCAACTAGGTGGTGCAAAAGTCAATCTCCATCACGTTTTCTATAATGACGACAGCATGGCATCAGTTAACCCTCATGGAGGGTTCAGAATGGAGGGGGGGATCTTTCTCCTTTTGGCTCCTCCCTTGCCTTGCTTGAAGCCAGGAAGGTATCTGGAATTAGGCCTAAAAGGCAGTCACGTTGAACAGAGAGAGGGGTTAGGCTTAACCATTTTGGGGAATGAAGGAGAGAGTTTATGAAGGGGCAAGTGGAAACCCACACTTCTAGTAATTAATAATTGGAATTAAATTTTATTTCTTTCTCAATTACATTATAGATGTAAAAATGGGTGAGGTTGCGAGGAAAAGAGGTTTCTCCTGGGCTATTCTTTCTTTCTCCTTCTCCTTTTTTTCTGCCTCTTCTCATTTCTCCTGGGATATTCTTTCCTTCTCCTTCTCCTCCCTTTCTTTCTCCTTCTCCTGCCTTTCTGCCTCTCTTTCCGCCTTGCATCATCTACTCTCTCTTAGACTCAGTCCCTCAGGGCTGGTCCTGATAGTCCCATGTCCTTTCCAGGGAAATGATCCCTAAAAACCTGCCTCCTAGCCCTTAAATCTGCTTCTGAAAAACTACAAAAATCCCCAACAATAGCCACTGAATTATCTTCATTGACCCAGTCAACAATGCCAATTGCATTAAGTACCTCTCTGATAATTGCGAACTGAATCATTACAGTTTAGCAATTCCACCCAAATATCCCCTGAACTCGACAGCTTGTTTATAGAACCTGTACACACTACCCCCTTCAGCTTCTTGCTACACTCATCCACACACGTCTGTCTGGATTTAAGCACTCCTTTCACCTGAACTTTCACCATCGCAACCATACCAGGACCAAGAACCACATAATCCGACAAAACCCCCTTATAACACTTCTTGCTCACCGACACATGTTCAGCATCCACCCTCAGATCCTCATGTACACCCAATCCATCATCAACCACCACACTCACATCCATCCCCTCATAAGGCACAAACACCCCAGGTACTCCCACAGTTACACCGCATACCCCTGTATGAACCAAGATTTTTCGTCTCTGATGTGCTGGATGACCCAGTAACAACGTATTCCCAAAGCACCCCCTCGTATAACCAAAGATGGTTCTGTAAAAGTTCTACCCCCAAGAGACAAATCTACATCTACATATCCCAAAACCTGTAACCTATTTGCTTGAACATCACATACAGTCTCAAAGATCGATCGGAAAACATTGATCTGAATGATTCATAATTCACCAGATTAACAGAGACACCTGTATCTATAAAAACCCTTACATTTATCCCATGCACAAATCCTTTAACCACTGGCTTTGACAGTGAGGGGTTCCCCCCAGAAGTCCTATATCACAAGGAACAACCCCCTTTATCTCTTCTCTTGCAACTGATCGGTCTTTAGACAATGTCCGCCGATCACAAGAACCCCTTGAAAAATTCGCGTGAGGAACTTTCTTACCTGATCTACCAAAATTCTGAAATGCAGGCCTACCATTATAGCCTACTGTCTCCGAGACGGACAGGACTTCCAAGGATGACCATAACTCTTGCAACTGCGACAATATTTGACACAGCAAAATCTCTTAATGTGTCCCTGCATATTACAATTAAAACAACAAACCCGTCGGGTCTGAGAACTCAAGCCAACCATTGACCTTTAGCTATTCCGAACTTTAACAAAACCCTTCAAACCACGGACTGAATCTCCGCGCCCTACACAACCATAGGCTGACCTAATGAATCTCTGATCACTATTTCCTCTCCTCATTTTTGCAACTTTCATCTTAATAATAAATTCGTTAACTTATGCTTGGCTGATCACAAATGCAAAAGTTCCCCAAATCCTGCGAAAGGATGCCCCTTACAGAAAAATCACAAGAAAAACAATTTCAATGAAAAAATTCCCATACAGTAAGACACCCCAAATGTTATTAATTAATCTAACAATTAATCCCCAAACATCAAAAGAAAGTACTAACCAAACCCACAATTAAATCCAAAGTTAAGTCCAAAGTTAACTAAACCTGCAATTGAATTCAAAATTAATTAAACCCAAAATTAATTCAAAATTAATTAACCCAAAAATTAAATTCAAAATTAATTAAACCCACAATTAAGTCCAAAATCCCATGTGAAAAAAAAATGGGCAGGCCGAGCACATAGCTGATCTGCAAAGTAGGTGAAGATCAACTTTGCGTCTTCAACGGCAACCACAAAAAAAACAACTCAGTCTCCCCCCAACTAAAGAGAATGGGACTCGAGCCGACAGATGTGAGAGAGAGAGAGAGGAAAACAATTCATTCGCCCCCCTCCAGTGCAATACCTCACTCGCCCTGTCACCCGATTCAAGGCCTATTGAAGCCCACAGAAAAATGCTGAGCGCCAAAACCCCGAAGGGACGAGCTGGCCTCCAGTCATCAAGGAAAAAATTGCCGAGTAGGCTTACAGCAACAGGTTCTACCTTTTCATGCACGCACATATGCACCCACAATTAAAACATGCACGTGTGTAAATATAAAAATAAAAAACAGTTAAAAAGCTAAGAAATGTACACACACTTGCATAAGAAATGTTTACACACAGCAATTCAACAAATGTCAAATAAATTACTACCCAATTATCAAAGTCCCCAGAGATAGCCAAATAATAAAATACTCCCTTTATTAAACCCTAAACATCGATGTGAACTGCCGTTTGCTATATATATATAAAAAAACAAAAGATATAATGCACACCCAAAATTCAAGAGCACTGCCTATGGATGGCGCAGAATGCAAGAAACTCCACCGAACTAATGACGTCACTGACACGTCACTCAGGGGATGACGTCACTGCAGCCACCACCCAAAAATTAGTTGCAGTGCAATAAAGAGCAATCCAGTGTGACATTAAAATTAACAATAAAAAAATTTTATAACACTTACATACGCCTTGCTCAACGGCGCAAGATCTCCTCACCAAAGAAAAAGAGAGAGAAAAAAACACTTGCGCATTTTCATGAGTTTTAACACATTAAGCGGTCAAGATACTGCAATTACTCACACTGCGCACATTATATCCCCAGATCGTTGTGAAAAAGAAGTAACAATCTGCAAAATTCTGTCATCTGCCTTCACATACTTCTTCAATTAACTGCTCACCACAAGCCAAGTCAGCACTTACGAGTTTCAGAACAACAAAAAGATAAATGAAACACTTAATACATTAATTGTATTAAAAATTTAAGATTAATTGTATTAAAAATTTATGGTTTGTATAGATATAAATATATATATATATATATATATATATATATATATATATATATATATATATATATATATATATATATATATATATATATATATATATATATATATATATATATATATATATATATATATATATATATATATATATATATATATATATATATATATATATATATATATATATATATATATATATATATATATATATATATATATATATATATATATATATATATATATGTATATATATATATATATATATATATATATATATATATATATATATATATATATATATATATATATATATATATATATATATATATATATATATATAGATATATATATATATATATATATGATATATATAGATATATATATATATATACGAATTTTAACATACGATTTATATATTTTAGATATATTATAGTTGTACACAATGAAATTTACATAATTGAAAGTACCTAAATATTTACAGTGATACGATTCTAAGTACTTGGCAACTGCATTGCGTACGTTGCCGTGGAAACACGAGTACCAGGACCTTGTTATAGTAGCCTACATAAAAACCAAAACAGTCCACGTGTTCTTCCGAAGCGCACTTGGTCAAAAGAGGGGGCCCCAATCGCTTTACAGCGTTGATGTATCTCCGTTTCTAAGTGGATTGTGTATATCCTTTCCTTCCTAAGACCTTGTCCTGTTATAATCCTCTTTGGTATTTCCTGGTTTTGTTTCTCTTGTAAACAAGTGAGTTTAGCGCTAACTCTTCTTTTAGAAATGTTATTATCATAAATGAAGATATGTGATCATAATTTAAATGAAATTTGAATATTAACTATCACCAGGAACTCTCTCTCCCTCCTTTAAATGTCAATTCGTAATTTTGGACCGCTGTGTTTTTTCACATCACTTCCAGTAATTATTAGACTCGTTTGTCTTCTTTTAATCGGTAGAGTTTTCCTTTCATTTCTTTGGTTTTTTTCTTGCATTTTACGCATTGTCGAGGTTGTTTAACGATTGCACAAATGTCATTTGAAAAATAATCTCTGTACATTGGAATTGCTCTCTCTCTCTCTCTCTCTCTCTCTCTCTCTCTCTCTCTCTCTCTCTCTCTCTCTCTCTCTCTCTCTCGCAGATTTCTTTTATTTTTAGATGTAAGTATGGTATTTCTTAATTTTCATTATTTTATGCCATAGTTTTGCTATGCTTTATTATTTTATTATTTGAAGTTACATTGGTCTACCTTTAGAAAATAAAGGGCTCATTAATTTATTATTCATTTGTTTGAGGGCTGATACTTCGTTTTGGGGAGATATCTATTGTTCTTTGTGTTGACCTAGAGGTCCTTTAATGGGATGGGTTAGTCCAAGGCTACTGACCCAAAACTATAGTTGTTTCTTCCTCACCATCGCCTTAGGGTAAACGCAGATATGGCACACGTGAGGAAAGCGGTGTCACATTGTCTTATTTATTATTTTCATATTCTATTTCTAACAATATTATTATCATAAAACTGCTCTCAGTTATAATGAGGTGTGTTTCTTAAAGAAAGCCCCTTTTTTTTTAAGAATCGAAAGGGAGTCTTCAATAGTCTTATTTGCACATTGAGGAAAGCACATTTGGCATTGCTCTTTCACACCCCGAGACCCTCCTTTGACCAAGTATGCCGGGTAGACTGTAGGTTTTTCTTATTTATGTTATACTGTATGTCTGCTTGAGGGTAAAGACCGCTCAGCTTCCAATCTATAGTCCTATATTACCATAATCACATATATTTGCTAATATATTTACATATAAGCGTTTTTGTAATATAATTTAGGGTTCGTAATAAATACCCAAGGACCTTTGTACACTGAAGTCAAGTGCATCTACTGTGATTATTTAAGCATACACATTTATATATATAATGTCTTTTACGAACCATAATATGTATTGTTTACAAAAAGACATCTAACTTTTATCGATCGAGTGAAATGCTTTGTAGCAAGGGATTATATTCTCTCAAGCATGATGGGATGGTGAAAGTTGGGAAAGTAAGGATGCCATAATTACCATAATGATTGGATTATTATCATTTATCTGCCATATCTGGGGCATGGTATTACTTCGAAGTTGAAAATGTAACATTAAACGGCCTGTGAAATAGAAAAGCCATGAAATATAACTATCATATTTCACCTGATAAATTTTCTGATAAATAAACAATACACGTGCGTCGCAGTAAGTTGTTTACAAACTGTGGTTACCCTTATAAGCCTATAAGTACACTGCCCCACTCTAACCTCCTTGTGCCCCACCCAGATAAGCTGTAATCCTTTTCTTCTCAAGATCATGTGGGAAAATTTATAGAAAATAAATATTATGAACCGCTTGATTGCAAATAAATCATACAGCAGTAATTTACTTTTACTACGAAATCGACCTTTTGCCCTTACAGGACTTTATGTATAAATGCCCAAAGTTTCTCTCTCTCTCTCTCTCTCTCTTTCAGCTCCTACTATCCTTATTCGTACAATAATTGTTCCTAGCTACAAAAACAATGGTACTTTTATCTGCATATGTCGTCTTCTATCAATACATAAGTATGCCATGAACATAAGAAGGAAGAAGCAAATATCTGGCCTCTCATCCATTGTGACAGGGCATTTACAGTAGATGAAATTACTGATAAACCTCCCCTAAGGACAAATCAGAAGCCTCAGTACCATTACCATCGTCACAGTTTGGAAGAGAACTGCCATTGTCTCAGAGCACCGTCGCAAGTCTCTTGCATGTCCCATGTCTACCAACAATGATAGCCAGACATCAAAATATTATTATAATTCTATAATCTAGCCAGTTTGTTGTAGTTTGTGTTGTACTTACGTAGAATAACTTGGATTTGAATGTGGTAACCATTTTAATGCGATGAAAACTGTTATTATGGCGAGAAAGGGCAAATGTACATATATGTGAATAGTCTTTGTGATGAAAAGTAGCCGATCGTATATATACGTGAAAAGTCTAAGAAGGGTTAATAAATTAGAGTTATGTATTAAAAACTGGTCCAAAATAAATTAATTTTATTCATTTTTAAAAAGTTATGCTTTAAAACGAACAATAATAAGTTAATTTTATTTATCCTGACGTTGAGTTGGCCTGGTGTTTGTAGTGGCATTGAGTTCTCCTGGCGCTGAGTCTGCGGTGGTGAGTCGGGCGGCGATAAGTCGTCCTGCACTGGTCTTAATTCACTTCAGCAAAACTAAAGGAACAACAAATGTTTATCACTGCCTTAAGCACACAATTAATCCTACTCACTGGTGGTTAATAAATGAAAACCTGTTTTTAAACATTTTTAATACAAAAATTTACCTTTATATTCAAAATTTATAATTAGAATTCACAATCTGGAAAAAATTTATGATTACTTAAAAACAACACAAAATTTAATTAATTCTTGAGTTAAATTACAAAGGTTAATTGATAAAGAAATTAAATCAATCAAGCAAAATTTAAACTATCAAGAATTACTCAAGATTTGAAAAGAAAATCATAGTAAATGAAAATTAAATCAGGCATACAATGTTAAATTATTAAGAAATACTTAAATTGCTAAGTAAGTAAATGTAAAATCACCACTATATAAAATGTAAAATATTAAGAGATTGCAAACACAAACACACACAAAAATGCACAAAAGATTTACTAAAAACAATTTCACTAAGGCAAAAATCCATTAATATACCTTATTATACCATGGTAATAATATGTAAAATTGACTTTACCTTACACAAGCTTGTGAAAACTCGCAAAATCACCTGAAATGCAGCTGCTCTAGATTCACCAAACACTTTTTTGTGAGGTAACGTTACAAATATTTACACTTTTATTATATTCAGATCTCAAAAGCTAAGGTTAATACCAGTGACCACACAAATATTTTGTGTTAATAATTGCTCTCTATTGAAGAAAGAGAGAGAGAGAGAGAGAGAGAACCACACAAAAGGTCTCTGAAATCAGAATGAGCAAATTTTTAGGATTCCAGCAAGAAATGAAACAATCAGATGATGTCATTATTAAGGCAAAAGGTTTTGGGGCCAAAACTAATGCGATAGAACATATGTGATCAGAGCAATGCAGTCTTACAAAACATGACACAATTGCCATGTTCTTCAGTGTAATAACTTGTTTGTATTTCTCAAAAAAGCACATGTCTTTACCAGAAAATATGGGACATAATCCCAACCTGTCAACATGCAAATCTAACAGGAAACAAGCACCCGTCTCAACTCAAAACAAAGCGATTCAATGACAGTTACAACATCTGGTCTAACTCGAATCTCTCTTTCTCCAACTACGTATTATTAAAAGCGTATTATTAATTCTTGTCAGAGCTGACATTAAAAAGACATTCATATACAATACTTCAACAATTATTATCATTATACAGAACACATGATAACTAGAACAGTAAATATATCAATATCATGGAAAGATGTACATTTTACAAAGCAATATCAGGAAATTCCTCCACCCAAAAGATTAGTTATCCCGGGTTTGAATCCAACAATTCACAACAGGATAAATAATCTGCAACTATATTATTCCTATCAGAATTATGCTCTACTTTTACATTACACGGTTGTAGGCAGAAAGACTGCCTGGTCAGTCTCTGGTTCTGGTTTTTCATTTTATTAATAAATGAGAGATTGTGGTCAGACAACACTAAAATTTCTTCGCTCTTGGGCCTGTTCACATACACTTCAATTTTTTTCAATGTTGTAATTAATGCTAACTTTTCTTTTTTTATTGTGGAGTACATTTTCTGATGTTTTTCCAACTTTGAAGACATGAAACACGCCGGATGTAGAATACTCCTGTCATGTTCTTGAAGTAGAACAGCTCTAATTCCATAGTCGGATGCATCAACTTGTATTAAAAACTTCTTATTGAGGTTTGGAGCTTGAAGCACTGGTCTTGTAGTTAAAATGGCTTTAACCTTCTCAAGTGATTCTTGACACTCTGGAGTACAAACAAACTTTGTCTTCGGACTGGTTAAGTCAGTTAAGGGAGTTACTACTGCTGAGAAATTTGGATAGAATCGGCTATAAAATCCAGCCATGCCCAAAAATTTTTGTAGTTGTTTCCTGGTAGTAGGGGGGATAGCCTTACGGCTACCTTCTACATTAGCATCAACAGGAGCGAGAAGGCCTTTTCCAACTCCAAATCCCAGATACTGAACAGTTGCCTTTCCAAACTCACTTTTTTGTAAGTTGAATGTTAGTCCTGCTTCCTGTAGTTTCTTGAACACTTTCCTTAAAATCTTCAGATGTTCTTCCCATGTATTAGAATAAAATACTATGTCATCAAGGTAAACACCTACTCCTTCCATGGATCCTAGCAGTTGATCCATCACTCATTGGAATGTTGCAGGTGCATTCATCAGACCAAACGGCAAAACAGTGTATTGATACAGTCCAAAAGGAGTGATGAAAGTTAATAGCAACTTAGCATCCTCATCTAAGTGAATCTATCTTGGAAACAAACTTGGCTTGCCCATTATTATCAACTAATTGATCTATAAGAGGCAAGAGATAATTGTCAGCCACACTGATGGAATTCAGTTTCCTATAATCAGTACACATCCTAAACAAGCCATCCAGTTTCTTCACTAACACACAAGGAGAACTGTACTGACTTTTCCAATATGGAAGAATTGTTCATCTTGCTTTCAGCTCCCAATTCGTAGTCATCATTGTCCTCTGTGGATGAAGTTGTCTGTGTTATTGACACTTTCAGTCTTAGCCTCTGAGAAGTAAGGTTTCAAAATATTCACATGTATCTTCCTCTGTTGCTTCCTTCTTCCTGGTGTTTCAATCACTTAAGTTTGATCACTTAACTTCTCTATAATCTTATAAGGACCTTGAAACTTATTTGTTAGGGGAAACTTTTCTCTGGTAAGAACATTAGAACTTGCTGTCCTACACTAAAACTTCTTAGCTTAGTCTTAGCATTATATCTCTTTCATTTTCTTTTGACTTATTTTCAGATTTTCTAAGGAGAATTTTCTCATTTCTCTTAACCTTTTCCTCAAGTTCTTCACATATTCTCCTTGATTTTCTTCCCAATTCTCTGCAAGAATCTTCAATGGACCTCTCATGTCTCAACCAAAAATCATCTGATTAGGTGAACATCCCATACTTTCTTGATAAGCATTCCTAACTTCAAACAACATAAAGGGTAAACCAGCATCCCATTCTCTTCCTGATTCATAACAATACTTAGTTAACATACTTTTCAATGTATAGTGGAACCTTTCCAAGACTCCTTGAGTCTCTGGATGATAAGCAGTTGATGACTGTTGTTTCATTCCTAACAAGTTCATCACACCCTGGAACAATTTTGAAGAAAAGTTCATTCCTCTATCACTTTGCACAATTTCTGGTACTCCAGACTTGGAGAAAAACTCCACCAACTTCTTAGTAATTACCTTTGCACTTACCCTCTTACAGGAATCGCCTCAGGATACCTTGTCCCAGGATACATTAATGTTAACAGATATACATTTCCTATCTTTGTTTTCGGAAGCAGCCCAACCACATCTATAATCACCTTGCTAAAGGGTTCTCCTCTAACTTCTATGGGATGTAGGGGTGCTTTCTGAATGGTTTTGTAAAGTCACCAAGTCGGCGCCAGGATAGTGTTTCGGCGGCGCCATTAATTAAGTCTCCGCTGAGCTTGTTTTCTTTGGTGACTTCCCGTTTTCTTCAAGCTCAATTAGTCACGCCTAAAACGTGCCAGGTCACGCATTTTAATCATTTTTACTTTATGGTATTTATACGAATGTCACACATTGTGTATCACATGTTTCTTCATTCACAGGCATCAAGACTGTATCTATATTGTAGCTCTGTATGTTTTGTATTGTAATTTGTACTCGTTCACTGCATATTATTGTTTATTGTTTCGACCTCAGGTCACAGTCAATTCCATTGTCTCTCACGGCCCGGCGTCAGTCGGCCGCAATATAAGCTGCCTGGATCTGTAATAAAGTAGCAGTAACTTTTACCTGCTCGTTTCTTTGACACCTTACAGTGGTGACCCCCGGAGTATCCCGGAGCCATTAGCGGACTCACACGGCGACTCAGTCTTGGCTCCAGGATTTCTCCAAAACGCTCTTAGCGGCCTAAACACGGGCGCTGTAACCAGCGTTTGAGCGTGCTGACTCGTCCGCGCACCCACCACCGTCACTAGCGGAACCACACGGCGCACGAAAGTGCGACGACGCGAGTACCCCACTCCAGTAAGGGGTCAAAGGAGCGAGCATGGACGCCGGATATCCCCTCCTTCATGCAGTTAAACGCGGACCCTGCGGACTCCGAGGTTTACCTACCTCCCATCACAGCCGCCCCGCCCCCGCATCGAGGCCCTCCCGCAACTCCACACCAGCGCCCCGAACACACGACGGCCGGGCAACACAATCGCGGGCCGCCCTCACCGTAAAGCTGCCGCCGTTTACGCAGGGGAACCCATCGATGTGGCTGCGCAGGGTGGAGGGCCACTTCAGAATCGCGGACCTCACGGACGAAATCCTACAGGCCGACACAGTGCTCAACGCCCTTCCGGAGGACGTACAGAAAACTCATCTCGCGAAAGTACCCAAACACACACCCTCACATACAGCACCACAAAAGTTCCTCCTCGAAGCTTGCTCCCTGCCCATCGCCGAGCGGGCCGCCCGTGCTATCGACCTTGCCAATAATCCACGCCACGACCTCAATCCAAGAGACGCTGGGGCATGGTCGTAGATCTCCTGTCAATACCAGACTTGGGTGGCACAAACAAGCGGCAGGAGATAAGCTTCATACGGAAATCTACCTTCGGCAACTCCTCCCGGAAGTACTGAAACCAGATCGCTCACCCCTACACCATGCCTGTCGAGGACCTCATAGAGGCGGCACAACACCTCACAGACTCCGTCAAGGCTTCACAGCGGCTAAAACCGGCCACACAGCCGGTCAGCTCCGTCCAGCCTGAAGAGGACGTGAGCAGCCCGTCAACGCCATCGCCAACAGACGTCCACGAACCACAGCAGACGGAGGTCCCCGGCTTCTGTCGCTACCACAAGTGGTTCGGAAAGGACGCCCAAACTGCCTGCCGCCCTGCTCGCTCAACCGCTCAAAAACGGTGGGTGGCGGGCCAGCAGGACAGGCCGCCATGGCAGCCGAAGAACCCAGGGCCTCAAAAACAATAGGTTTTTACGTCCGCGACACCGTCTCCGGCAGGATGATGCTGGTCGACACAGGAGCCTTTAAGTCGGTCTTCCCAGCATCCAGAGAGGACCGCAACCAGACACCAGACCGGCCGCTTTCTGACGGCCGCCAACGGAACCCCATCCTCTCCTACGGCACCAGGCTCCTGTCGATCTCCATCCTTGGCCAGAGTTACTCCTGGGACTTCATCGTCGCGGACTTTTAGGAACCCCACTCCTGGGGTCCGATTTTCTGGCGCACTTCGGCCTGCTAGTCGACGTGGGCGCAAGCGCCTCCTCGATACCGACTCCTGCCGGTCTCTCCCGTTAACGGCGGGACCCAGACCCACGATCAGCGCCGTCGCCCCCACCAGTATGCACACCTTCTGTCGGAGTTCCCTGAGGTATTTAAGCCCGAGCTTCGCCAAGTCCCGGGGCCCCAGCCAAGCACGGCATATACCACCATATAGTGACTAAAGGGCCCCCGACACATGCGAAGTTCCGAGGCTTCCCCCTCAGCGCCTTCAGGAGGCGAAAAAAAAAGCATTCGCGGAGATGGAACAGATGGGCATCTGCAGGAAAGCCTCCAGTCCATGGGCCTCCCCCTCCACATGGTGCAGAAACCGGATGGCTCCTGGAGACCCTGCGGCGACTACAGGCGGCTCAACATTGCAACAGAGCCCGACCACTACCCTCTACCCAATATGCAAGACCTCACGGCCTCCTTTCACGGGGCCAAAATATTCACTAAATTGGACCTTCTTAAATCTTATTTCCAGGTACCTGTTGCGCCAGAGGACATACCAAAGACAGCCATCATCACGCCCTTCGGGTCCTATGTGTTCGCCTTCTCCACCTTCGGGCTGAGGAACGCCGGGGCCACCTTCCAGCGGCTCATGGACAGCATCCTGGGGGACCTAAAATTCTGCGTCTGCTATGCCGACGACATTCTCATATTTTCCAGGTCTCACAGCGAACACCAGAGGCACATCAAAGCAGTCCTCCAGCGCCTCCAAGAAAACGGCCTCGTCGTCCGTTTCGACAAGTGTACCTTCGGCGTCCAGAAAGCAGAATTCCTGGGTCACGAAGTGTCTCCGACAGGCGTCCGCCCTCTTACATCGAAAGTGGCAGCCGTAGCCAAGTTCCCGACACCCACCTCCATCAAGGCCGTCCAGGAGTTCCTTGGGATGGTAAACTTCTACAGGCGGTTCATCCCGGGATCGCGACACCACGGCCCCCTGACGGAAGTCCTAGAAGGTCAACCGAAGTCCCTGTCTTGGGGACCCAGCCAGCAGCAGGCCTTTTCCTGACGAAGGCCGCCCTCACCAAGGCAACCGCCTTGGCACACCAAGATCCCAAGGCTCCCTCCAGCTGACGACAGACGCCAGTAACGTTGCCTGCGGTGCTGTTCTGAGCAAATCATCAACGGCGCCCCCAGCCCATCGCCTTCTTCAGCAAGAAGTTCAGTCCCGCAGAGTCCCGCTACAGCACCTTCGACAGGAACTCTGCGCGATGTACCAGCGCAGTTCGGCACTTCAAGTTCCTCCTGGAGGGACGCCCTTCACAATCTTCACAGACCACCAGCCACTGGTTCACGCCTTCACGAAGCAGGGGACGCATGGTCTTCCAGACAGCAGCGCCACCTCTCAGCCATAGCCGAATTTACCTGTTCCGTCAGGTACCTCCCCGGCAAGAAAAATCCGTAGCAGACGCCCTCTCCAGAGTCGAGTTGAACGCAGTGCAGCTTGGTGTAGATTACCAGGACCTTGCCAGAGAACAGGCCGCTGACCCAGAAACCCCAGCATACCGCACCGCCATCACATCCCTCAAGTGGCAGGACGTGACCCTCGCCCCGGAGGCCCCAGCCTGCTCTGTGACATCAGCACAGGCCAGCCCCGCCCTTTGGTTCCAGCCTCACGCCGCCAGGTATTCGACATCATTCACGGCCTCTCACACCCCTCCGGCAGGACCACGCCAAACTGCTTTCAAAAAAGTTCGTCTGGCACGAGGTGCAAAAAGGACGCCACAGCCTGGGCAAAACAGTGCCTGCAGTGCCAGACCAGTAAAGTGGGTCGTCACACGCAGTCGGGGTAGGCGAGTTCCCACAGCCAGGGCGCCGCCGCCACATCCACATCGACGTCGTCGGGCCCCTTCCCCATCAGGCGGATCCAGATACCTCCCTCACGGTGGTAGACCGTTCGACGAGGTGGCCCGAAGCCACACCCATGCAAGAAGCCACCGCCAGCGGCGTGCGCTGAGGCCCTGCTCTCCAGTTGGGTTAGCCGCCGGCGCCCCGGACCACATCACAACCGACAGGGGCCCCGCTTCCTCTCCGAGTTGTGGTCTGCCCTGGCTCAACTGCTGGGAACCACGCACCACACCACCACAGCGTACAACCCAGCGGCCAACGGCCTGGTTGAACGGTTCCACAGGTCCCAAAGTCATCCCTCATGGCCCGCTGCACCGCCGAGGACTGGAAACATCAGCTGCCGTGGGTCCTCCTCGGGTTGAGGACCGCCCCAGAGCCGACGGCACCCCATCCGCAGCTGAACAAACCTATGGGGAACCCCTCGTGGTGCCGGGAGAGCTCGTGACGGATGATCGCCACTCCCCATCTCTGCAGAGGCTCCGCGACGTGGCCGGCAAGTTCGCCCCTTGCAGGCGCTCATACATCGACAAAGCAACCACCTTCATGCCGCCACAGCTGTCATCCGCCACCCACGTCTTCGTCAGAGTCGACGCCGTCCGTCCACCACTAACTAAGCCCTACAGGGGACCCTTCCGCGTGCTGGAGCGGAACAGCAAGGCGTTCCGGCTGGCACTCCCAGGCAAGGACGACTGGGTTTCCATAGACCGGCTAAAGCCCGCCTTCCTGTCGGAGAGTCCCGGCAGCGACGCAGCACCCTTCCGCCCAAACGCACTCCAGCACCCTCACCCCTCAAGCAGGCGCGCGCCCCAGGAAGGAACCGCCCAAACAGCAGCCTCACAGGCGGGAGGCCCTCAGTTATCTTCAAGGAGCCGCGGCACCCTTCAGCGTCCCAGCAGATACAGGGATTAATCAGACGCGTCCCTCGTCTTGGGAGTATTTGTAAAGTCACCAAGTCGGCGCCAGGATAGTGTTTCGGCGGCGCCATTAATTAAGTCTCCGCTGAGCTTGTTTTCTTTGGTGACTTCCCGTTTTCTTCAAGCTCAATTAGTCACGCCTAAAACGTGCCAGGTCACGCATTTTAATCATTTTTACTTTATGGTATTTATACGAATGTCACACATTGTGTATCACATGTTTCTTCATTCACAGGCATCAAGACTGTATCTATATTGTAGCTCTGTATGTTTTGTATTGTAATTTGTACTCGTTCACTGCATATTATTGTTTATTGTTTCGACCTCAGGTCACAGTCAATTCCATTGTCTCTCACGGCCCGGCAGTCAGTCGGCCGCAATATAAGCTGCCTGGATCTGTAATAAAGTAGCAGTAACTTTTACCTGCTCGTTTCTTTGACACCTTACAGTTTCATTCGGTTTTCCAGCTATCTGGCATGTGTGACACACTCTGCAAAATCTGCTAACATCCTTGTGAAGTCCAGGCCAGAAAAAATACTTCATAATCTTCTCAACAGTCTTCCTGATTCCCATATGTCCAGACTCATGCGCTACTGCTACAACTTGTTTCCTCAATGGATATGGAATCAAAATTTGATGATATTCACCCCATTCAGCATTTCCTGGTATATCTACAGGTCGATGCTTCCTCATTAGCAATCCTTCATTTAGATAATAACAGGCGTGAGTTTGCTGAATCTCTTCTTGATCAACAACTTTGAAGAATAAATCAGCCAACGTTGTATCCTTCTTCTGCAGTTCCATTAGCTTCTCTCTTGTCACTTGACCAACTTCAAGGGCTGAACTCTCAATATCTGCTAACTCTGCTACTGTAGTTTCACTACTATCTTTACGAACACTCTGACTACTCTGAGTCTCTTCAGTAACAACAGGATCCTCTTCTTCTTGGGAAATCTCTTTATTACTAACACTAGGGGAAACTTCACTTTCCTGGAATACCTCTTCTAAGCTCAAAGATCCCTCACTTGATTCTTCTTTTGCAAGTAAATCCTGTTTCTTCACTTGCAGACGTAGTTCTCTTCATACTTCTGGTAGTTGCACAACTTGGAAACGGGTGGGGGTTATTCTTCTCTAAGTCTACCGTAGGACTAATCTTCAACGGCTTGTCTGTCACAGTAGGACAAGGAACAAATGGTATACTACCTACTTCATTACCCAGTAAAACATGCACACCCTCAACAGTTAGTGAGTCCTTTACAGCAAAATCATCATTCCCTGTCACCAGTTCACACAACAGGTGCAAGTGGCATATAGGAGTTACCTCTTCTCCTCCTATACCCTTCAAATAACTGAATCTCCGGTGAGATTCTTCTCCAACTGTTTGTTAGCACCACAAACTACCACACTATGGTTATTCCCCATACCATGTAATACCTTGAGTGGTAACTGCACACTCCCTCCTTGAGTTGCCAGCGTACCTTCATAGATATATGGCTTAAAAGCCTCCAAGCTGCTCAGTCACTCACTGCTTGAAGTTACAGTTACACTGGTTGCTAAACACTCAGCTTGTTTAGTCTCAGTCATCCCAACTGTCTCAGTCTTCCCCACACTGCACTTCGTAGTCGGTTTCACCTGGTTACCTTCAACCACTTGACCAACTGGCTTTGACTGTTGTTGTGTCTGATAACAATCTCGACTATGGTGTCCAGCTCTTCCATACCTGAAGCAGACTACATTAGTCTTCTGTACCTGTCTCAAGAAACTGGATGGTGAAGATTTAAAATTCGATAGCTGAGGGGTATCACCTGGCTTTGTGCTGGTATTATCACTGTGCGTTGTTGGAATTATAAAGTCATCTTGACTTTATAATTCCTTTTACTACTTATGATATGATAGTCTTCACTCAATGTAGCAGCTTTGTCAAGTTTCTTAACCTCTCTCTCTCTCTTAAATAGGCTCTTATGTGTTCAGGAATTCCTCTAAGATATTGCTCTAGGACAACCAGCTCCTCAAGTTCGTCCATAGATTTAACTTTAGCAGCCTCCAACCATAGTTTGAAACATTGTCTTACTTTGTAGGCATAATCCAAGAAAGTCATTTTGTCATCCTTTCTTAAAGATCTGAATCTTTCATTGTAATATTAAGGAGTCATCTGGTAAACTTTTAGCACATTGTGTTTGAGTACCTTATACTCTTTACACTGATCAGCTGATAAGGCTAAATAGGCACTTCTTCCTTTACCAGTGAGAACACTCTGTAACAAGACTGACCATTTATCTTCTGGCCATCCCATACCTGAAGCCACTTTTTCAAAGCGATCAAAAAACTCATCTGGAGCTTCTTCTGTAAACTTTGGAATTAACTTCTGTACTCTTACTACATCAAATAGAGGGTCTGAATTACCTTGGGTAGGGTTAGACGGTGTTACAGGTAATGTGGATCGAGCTTTTATTAACTCCATCTCCCTTTCATGTCTTGCTTTTTCTCTTTCTTCTTCTGCTTCTCTTTCTCTTTTCTCCCTTTCCTCTCTTGCTCTTTCTCTTTCTTCTCTTCCTCTGTCTCTTTCTTCTTCTGCTACTTTTTCTTCTTCTCTTTCTTTTCTCTCTCTTTTCTCTCTGGCGTCTTTCTCTTTCTGCCTGCATTTTTCCTCTTTCAGCCTGCGTCTTCATCATAATCAAACTTTCTTGTGCTTCTATGCATCTAAGCTCTGCTTCTGCATCACTTTTCTCTTTCTGTTTTCTCTCAGACTCAATGTTAGCTTTCAATTCCTCTTGACTATTTATAAACTGCCTCAGCTACATTCAGCAACTCTCATGCTAATTCTATCTCATCCTCATCAGTTATTTTACCAGAGTCCATCAATGCTTCGATTCCAATACATCTGATTTGTGCCTTAATCATACCACTAGACGCATCTCCCACACAGGCCACAGCTAAAGCAGCACACTTAGATTTAGTCAGGTTGGATTCAGATAACTCTTGGATGGATGGAGCTGCTAAAAACTCCTGAAGACTGAACAGAGCCATTTTCTCTAAGTTACTCAACTACAGTGGTCACTCTCCTACCAAAACAGCTATCCCTAACACCATCAGTATAAACCATAAACCAGAGTGATATTTTGTTTTATTCCCGGGTCTGGGTACCAAAATTTCTTATTGTCACAGTGTGCTCCAAGTACCTGGTTATTACACAACTAATCACAGAATTCAAAAATTTGCCTCACTTAGCCAGATACCTGAAGTCTCATAACAATAAAAATTACAACTGAGTACTCCAAAGGTAACAGTGATCCCTTAAAAAGCTTATTAATCACATAGAAAATCAAACTAAGTTTATCAAAACAATTGTTAGGTACCAACAGTTAAACAAGAAATATACTAGAGCAAAAGGGCAGTACGCCATCAAACAACTTTAACTGTTTCCTTGGTCTTAATTCACTTCACAAACTAAAGGAACAAAACATGTTTATCACTTTGCCTTATGCACACAATTAATCCTGCTCACTGGTGGTGAATGAATGAAACCCTGTTTTTAAAAATTTTAAATACAAAAATTTGTCTTTAAATTCAAAATTTATAATTACAATTCACAGTCTGGAAAAAATTTACTATTACTTGAAAACAACACAAAATTTAATTAATTCTTGAGTTAAATTAAACCAATCAAGAAAAATCTAAACTATCAAGGATTACTCAAGATTTGAAAAGAAAATCATAGTAAATGAAAATTAAATAAGGTATGCAATGTTAAATCATTAAGAAATACTTAAATTGCTAAGTAAATAAATGTTAAATCACCACTATATAAAATGTGAAAAATCAAGAGATTGCAAACACAAGAACACACAAAAATAAACAAAAGATTTACTAAAAACAATTTCACTAAGGCAAAAATCCCATTATATACATTATCATACCATGGTCATAATAAGTAATATTCACTTTAACTTACACAAGCTTGTGAAAACTTCACTTTTCCTATGTTCAGATCTCAAAAGCTAAGATTAATACCAGTGACCGCACAAATATTTTACGTTAATAATTTCTTTTTTTTTTTTTTTTGAAGAAAGAGAGAGAGAGAGGGAGGGAACCACGTGAAAGGTCCCTGAAATCAGAATGAGCAAATTTTTAGGATTCCAGCAAGAAATGAAACAGTCAGATGACGTCATTATTAAGGCAAAAGGTTTTGGGGCCAAAACTAATGCATGTGATCAGAGCAATGCAATCTTACAAAACATGATGCAAATGCCATTTGCTTTGGTGCAATAACTTGTTCGTATTTCTCAAAAAGCCACACGTCTTTACTATAAAATCATATGGGACATAATAAGAACAATATATGTAACACTGTGAAATCATTCGTCTTTTTCTCATATGAGACAGAATCTTACATGACTCAAAGTTATCCCAACCTGTCAACATGCAAATCTAACAGAAAACAAGCACCCGTCTCAATTCAAAACAAAGCAATTCGATGACAGTTGCAACATGTGGTCTAACCTGAATCTCTTTCTCCTACTACGTATTATTAAAAGCGTATTTTTAATTCTTGTCAGATCTGACATTACAAAGACATTTAAATACGATACTTCAACAATTATTATCATTACACAGAACATATGATAACTAGAACAGTAAATATATCAAAATCATGGAAAGATATATATTTTACAAAGCAATATCATGAAAAATATATATATATATATATATATATATATATATATATATATATATATATATATATATATATATATACATATATATATACACATACATATATAATCGTGAAGCTACAAATGTCGCTTAATATCAAATTCACGCTACCTCGGGAATATCTCCGATGTAGAATTATCACCGAAGTGGATAAGTGATAAATGGATTGGTACTGTCGGGTCGCGAACCCACGACACAGCACAGACCCAGCCACTCCAGTCGACGTTACCATTGAGCTATCAAGAGAGGTATAAGTTAATCCCCAGTTTTCTGTACTTATTTTACGCGTCGCGAGCGGAGGAAATTGTACTTAGCCTCGGCATTAACCCACCTCCGCCATGGTAGTTCATTGGTACGTTTGGAACATGCAGCTCTTATTATGAATTTTTATCACACCATGATTTATATACAATCATGAAGCTACAAATGTCACTTAATATCAAATTCACGCTACCTCTGGAATATCTCCGATGTAGAATTATCACCGAAGGGGAATTTATAAGTGATAAATGGATTGGTACTGTCGGGTCGCAAACCCACGACACAGCACAGACCCAGCCACTCCAGTCGACGTTACCATTGAGCTATAAAGAGAGGTATAAGTTAATCCCCAGTTTTCTGTACTTATTTTACACGTCGCGAGCGGGGAAATTGTACTTAGCCTTGGCATTAACCCACCTCCGCCATGGTAGTTCATTGGTACGTTTGGAACACGCAGCTCTTATTATGAATTTTTATCACACGGTGTCTGCGGTCCTCTCTGGAAGGCAGGAACACTGACCGCACTGCCCCAGTGTCGATCAGCATCATCCTGCCGGAGACAGTGTCGCGGACGTAGAAGCCTACTGGTGCGGGGCTCGTGGGTGTTTTGGGTGCTGCTGCCATGGTGGCCTGTGAGGGTGGCTGCCTCCTCCCCCGTTTTTTGGATAGGCGAAAAGGCTTAGCAATTCTGGGCCTCTTTGCTGAACCTCTGGTGGTAGCAGCAAAGCCCCGGCCTTTCCTTCTTCTGGTGGTGGGGTGGCCGCCTCCTGGCGACGACGTTGGTATCCTTTGTGGTGGGGTCCTCTGGCTGGAGGCAGTTGATGGGGTGTGCAGGCATGGATGCCCGCTTCGTTGCCCTTGTGGAGTCAGTCAGCTGCTGTGCCGTCCTTATCAGGTCCTCGACCGGCAGGGGTGTAGGGCTCCACAATCTGTTCACAAACCTCAGGGAGTAGCTGCCACAGGAGGATCTCCCTCGACAGGCTAATCTCCTTGTGCCTGCCACTGCTGTCCATCTCAGGGAGGAGGAGGAGGTCCTGGAGGGCATGCCACATCTCCAGGAGGTTTGTGTCCTGCCAGGTGTTGATGGCGAGGTCAAGGGCGCGGGCGGCCCTCTTGGAGACCGGCAGGGAGCAGGTCTCGACGAGAAAGGCCTTTAGTTCTTGGAAGGTGGCAGGGCTTGAGGTTGACATCACCCACAGGGCGACCTTTCTGTATATCTCCTCCAGTAGGGTGTTGATCGCAATGTCTGCCTTCAACACCTCGTCGGTCAGGCCTGCCACCCTGAACTGTCCCTCGACCCTGTAGAGCCATGATGCCGGGTTCTGATGGGTGAACGGCAGCAGCTTTATGCTGAGGGCCGCCCTCGGTTGGTCCATCAGGAGGGGCATCGCGTGAGGAGCGGGTACCGGCATGGCGGAGCACTTGGGTTTTGGCGTGGGGGAGGGCTCGAGAGGGGGTTGCGCAAGGGAGAGATCTGTCTCCAAGAAGTTTGCGGTTATTTGTATGTGGGAGGGAATGTCTGCGTCCATGCTCATTCCGCGCTCTCACTTGGAGTGTGAGGGAACACTGGCGTCAATACACGCTTGGGAGCGTGCTGTGTGGGTCCGCTAATGTCCCCGGTGATTTGCCGACAAGGGTCAGTAACACCCGAATGCTTTGTTAGAGCGCCGTAGTAGTCCGTTAGGGGCGTGGGGTAGTCCATCGGGCCAAAACTAAATCGCTGTTTGGGTCTGTTAATGGCTCCAGGAACAACTGCAGGGGTCACCACTGTTAGAGGGTGCAAAAGAAAGAGCAGGTAGACAAGAACTGCTAGTTTATTGAGGAAGCGGCATGCGGACGTCGGCGTATACGCGGACGTCAGTACAAAAAATATACAAGTGATCCAAGGTCAAAACTATTTCTCTGCACAAAACAGGACAGGTACATATACATAATGTGATGATTAACAATAGTAGATTAGGCACAAAAATACTCTGACACATACACTATGTATAAGGGCAAAAAATGAATAGGTAATAAATGTACAATTACATAATGATAATAAGGCTGAGTGCCGCGACCTAGGGTCAGCTGTGAAGGCACTGTAGAAAACGGGAGGTTCTCCATAGAAAACCTGTTGAACGGGGACTTTACAAGCTAAATTTAGTAAGCCTTCAGAGGGAGGCTAGTGAAACGTCATTACTGAAGGCCCTCCCACTCATTTATACTGTAGTATGACGTACTTTACTAGACACCCCGCCCATATACTTTATGAATGAACACTCAGATGTCGGTAGTAGTAGTAACAGTAGTAGTATATGGGATTCTTGTATTGTTTCACACACACACAAACGCCTACCTTACTCTCTCTCTCTCTCTCTCTCTCTCTCTCTCTCTCTCTCTCTCTCTCTCTCTCTCTCTCTCTCTCTCTTCTTTTCGATGAATCACGTCTCTTAGGTAAAGTACAATAAAGGAATGGGCATTAAATGAGAAAATTAATTCTGTAATACAGTTCCTTGGCGCAATTCACGTTTCCTTTAACTTGAAATATGCACCAAGTCTTACACACTCTGTGAAAACCATCGTTACCCTGGAGTCTGTTGCTTCATATTGTCTCAATAGTTCCGGTTCACGTATACCTGCTTAGTCCTGCTAAATGAAAGTAACATAACGCAAGTGTTCTAACCTTAACTTCCTTAATGCATGATCAATCCCATAGGAAATCCAAAGTATTCAGTATATCACACAACTCCCCATTTATTATTCTGTGTGTCTCTGTGTAAGTTTCGTTGTTTCTATACACTTGATTCATTTACTTGAAACTGACACTAATGTGGTAGGGTTGTTGAGTGGTTATGCTTAGTTTTATATGAATTTTAAGTTATTCATTCTTTCAATTTTCAATTATTTTGAATATTTCATTTACATCGTTTATTATATAGATATTTCATTTAATCATAACTGCATTGTAGTGCTGAATGATACCCGTAACTCATAGTCCAAGCGCTTGGGCTGTACCCTAATTTTTATAATCCACCAATCCACTGATTGTACTGAACTTTATTGAAACTGAAGGCAATATGAAATAAAAAATCTTGTAATATAAAATTATGCTGTTGTTTGTTTAAGTTAAGATTAAGACAGCTTTGTGTGAATCAGGGTCTTACACTTTGAGCAGAGCAGAAGTGAAGAACTTCCGATGGAAATAGAGAAAGTAAAATTTCCATATGAGCAAAGGTCAAAGTGGAAACAAAAGAGCACACTCCCAAAGTAACTTTTATTCATTTTCATCATCATCATCATCCAGGTATAAGTCTTCTGTATCCTCGTCATCGCTGTTTAAGTTGATAATGATGGGTCCCACAGTCTCCTGAATGTTGTCTGATGACCAATATCCATCCTCAAAATCTCGAGATCGTTTCACTGCAGACGCCTAAACCCTTTGGGTGACCAAAAGCTTGGCTTCCTCCAGTCTTGCCTGCAGGTCTGCCCGGGTAAATGAATGTAAGGATGAACAGACATGACGTTTCATGCATGCCCATAACTGCTCAATGGCACTTAGCTCTGGGTGGGCGGGTGGCAGACGGACCACCTCATGGCCCCCACTCTCGGATGATGTTGTCCACGGTGTACTGTGGTTTTGGCCGGTACTGTTAGCATCTGAGCAGCAGCTCTGGTCATGTGGCACCGTCTGGAAGAGGGATTCTGTGCCTCTCCAGCCAAGTAATAAGGTCTGCTTTCTTGGTTGCCGTAGCAGGACACCGACACACGTCTATCAGCTGGCTGTGATAAGGTGCGTTGTCAAGTACGAGCACCGATGGTTCAGGCAGCAATGGTAGAAGCTGAGTAGTCAGCCAGCGTATGAACAGCTCGCCTGTCATTTCCTCGTGGTAATCGCCGCTGGTACTCTTTGCAGGGTAACAAAGGAAAGAGCCTTCCATAAATCCATTTGCTGTGCCAGCTGCAACCACCACGAAGCACTCTCCTTCGCCAGATGGTACCTGTCGGCTATGCATGGCACTGGTAGCAGGCTGTGTGGTGTCCACCCACTCCCTGCTGTGGCTCATGCTTGTGATGAACCACGTCTCATCAACATTATACTATCTGCCTCCCTTCTTCTCAGTGGTGCCTCAGAGCCCGGAGACCGCCGATCCGACGGCAAACCACGTCAAGGGATTCTTTTGCAAGATACATCTTTTGCTGAGAAGTTTTGTATTTGAATCCCATATCTTGCATGAGCCGCCACACCGATATCTCAGAGGTTGTTTCCGGGATAATGGTGGCTGTCTTCAAATCTTCCGTTAGGGTTTTGACAGTAAGAACTTGCTTTGCTGCAAACTTGTGAACAAAGCGGCGAATGATACCCACTGTAAAATTGTCAAAGGCTTGTGGCGTAGGCATTACTGCCCCAGCAGACTGAGGCGAGCTCACTGATCTGTGGCGCTGGACAATCTTCCTCACAGCATGCGACGTCATACCCATGAAATTTGCCACACGGTCGTAGGGCCTGTGTGGATAAAGACCAGTATTTAGCCAATGAATAAAATGCTTTATATAACAGACTTTGTTTTTCCTATGCACACGGCCATGTAAAGTATTGATAACGATATTATTAATCATAATGATAATAATCACAATTTTCATCATAGTTACCATTATTCTTGTTATTAATATAATCATCATTTTTGTTATTCATACTTCGACGACAGGGACGAAGATAATAGAATATACATAAGTACATATGCCATATACATACACATATATAGACAGATATGGTACATACATAAATGCTCATACATATAATACATAAATAAAATTTTAATATATATATATATATATATATATATATATATATATATATATATATATATATATATATATATATTGTGTGTGTGTGTGTGTGTGTGTGTGTGTGTAAGGGGGTCATTGCAGCTAGTCAGTGAGATAGTTTATCAGTCAAGAAAGTTCGGCCAATGTTAAATCTTGGTCTGAAAAGTTAAAGAGGCCTTGATATATAAACTAAATATTTTCATACTCGTCATTCGAGTATTATTACCCCTTAAAGGTCAGCTTTGTTCTCTTGTCTAAATCGTTTGGTGCTTGTGTATCACCTTGTTAAGCACTTACCTCTTAATATTTAGCATTTGACGCATACGATTTTTTTCTTTGTTGCATACCGCAAAAACGCGCAACACAAAAGCAGTCTTGCAGCCATGAGGACAATTTGCTAGGGTCGTTTCGGCTGTAAGTCATTTAGGCCGTAAGCACGTTTACATGCAAAATGGGCGCCGTGTTTAGTACCAGCCCCTTGGGGATGTACGTAAAACATGAAATAATAATGGTAAATACCATAAACATAACGGTAAATACCATAAACATAACGTCTTACATTGTTTTGGATGTTACGGCCTAAGTGACTTACGGCCGAAACGACCAGGACCGCGAATAACCTGGCTTGCCCTGTCGTCGGCTTCTCGGCGATGTTTACTATTATGCAAGGTTACCAGGTATATCGCTCCAAAATATTTTACCAAACGCCTCTAAATTATCGTATTTTCATTTCAATATGGTTGTGTTTCACCAGTTCCAAAAGTTTTGTATAACCGATCAAGAAAATGCAAACAGAAATTGGGTTATAATTGCTATGCTATTCCTATAGTCAACGTAAAATTGTACAATGAAAATAGCAATATTGCCAAATGTATATTTACCAAATTCCTTTGCTCTGATGTTGTCATATTTATAAAGTATACCAAATTCTTATGGAAACCGTAATATTATCGTAATTCTCAACAGTTCTCAACAAGAGGGTCAAATATTTGTGTTCCTGCAGTCATTATCACACTACTGGGAACACTGCTATTAAAGCCTGATGTCATACTTTACGTCACAACTAGCCTCCCTCTGTGGGGTTACTAAATTTAGCTGAGTTTCCCTTGAAATTTCTGTGATTTACTCCGATAAGTGCCTTAGTTATCAACATTACACATCAGTGCATATTTTTGCCAATTAGGCCGTGGCTTCAAATAGTTATTTCCAAAATACGATCCATATCCAATGCTTTGATAAGATTTTATCAACGAAAACCAATTAGACACGGCCCTGACATGCACTATAGTATATCTAAAAATGGAAGTTTCTGGTCTAAGCTGTGTTCTATGGTAAAGTTTAGTACGGATTTTTCTGTGAAGATGTCTTTTAAAGTCTGAATATCTTGTCTGTTTTTTGTTGCAATGAAAATGTCGTCGATGTATCTTGTATAGATTTCCGGTTTCTCATGGTTGTTAAAAACGGTGTCCCCTAAATTTGTCATATATGGGTTCACCACAAGAAACCAGAAATCTACAGTATACAAAATACATCGACGATATTTTCATTGCAGAGCCCCTACTGGTTTGGAACCGTGAGTCCGACACTTTGTCACTCAAACCATTCAAGGGAAAGGGAGTGATAAATCAGAAATGGGTAACCGCCAAACAAAAGTTCCTGTCCTTAGTTGCGTCCAACTTTGACCCTTTAGGCCTTGTATCCCCAATTTTTGTCAAAAGTAAAACCTTTTTGCAAGTTCTCTGGAATGAGAAAGTGGATTGGGACTATGTGCTAACTCCTGAGAGAGAAGTCGAAGCGAGAGAAATACTCGCTAATTTTATGGAGATTGATCAATTAAAATTCAAAAGGGGAGTAGTTTCAGAGAATTCAGAATTACATGTTTTTGTGATGTTTCCATGAAAGCTTATGGGGGAGCAGCTTATGCTAGAAGTGCCAATGGGGAGATTTACCTTTTAACAGCAAAACTTAGAATTTCCCCTCGTAAGAAACACACTAACGATCCCACGATTAGAGCTGATGCCTTTACTCGTCGGGGCCAGATTAGCCAGATATCTAAGCCAGCTCTTTAAATTTAGTAAAGTAACGATCTGGGGAGATACTAAAGTACCTATTGCATGGATGGGTAGCAAAATTGAAGACAAGAACACATTCATAGCCAACAGGGAATGGGAAGCATCTTTTATTCTACAGGAGTGCCTTTTTCGACTTGCAGTATGTTCCCACTGTAGGATGTTAGATGTGTGAGGTTTAGTAGGTTTGATGGGACAATCATTTGCCGATTGTTCCCTTGGTGGGCTGTTGCCTCCTTACTTTTTCGTTTTCTTTGCAGTAGGAGTTGATGTCTGTCTCGGTGTCTTCGAGAGCATCAGTCAGGTTTAGAATAGCAGCGAGTCAGGTTTTGGGTGGCAGACAGATCGGTTCTTGGCGACACTCGGCCAAGAAGGCAGCAGCAGCGTGTTCTGATAGAGCAGCGGGAAGTCACTTTGTCGGGTAACAGGTGTGATGGACCTGTGTACTTTGGCGGGAGGATGAGGACCTTCACGTCTGTGTTCTGACTTCTGCAGTAGCAGCGAGAGGATATTGCGACGGTAAACGACTGTCTCGACAAGTCGGCGAGTTCACCTGTGCTGAGGATGCGGTCCTGTTTTGGCAGCTAATTGCTGTGTTCGATGAATCACCGATTACGTCTTATGTTTATCCTGGTTGGCGGTTCTTCGGAATTTGTTTTTGTTTTATGCTGCTTTGGTGATATGTCACCGTTATGGTTTGCTGCCTATCTTTGTATTTTATGTTGATTTAATTGAACATGTTATGATTGTCTGTTTCATTATTATTTAGTGGTGTAGAGCAAGTGTATGGCTCTGGATATTTGCTGTTTACATTTACAGTATGTATGAGTTTGATGTATTTATATTTTGATGGACTCATTATAGTATTTAACTTTGCTGCTGGTAATCATATTTCATTTATGGTAATATTGAGTATGTAATTTGATTTATTTTGAACCAAACCTGACTCACTCGTAAATATCTATATATCTTATTATAATAAATTAGTTTAAGGTCACTGTATCGTTTTGTTCAGCTCCTTTCTCCTTTGTCTGCCTCAATTTCTGCCAGTCTTTCCAGTCTCGTATTTTTTTTCCCTTTTTTTTTTTTTGTATTTAAGAACACGTTGAACCGACTGCGGTTCATTACAGATGCGTAGGATTGTAATAAAACCCCGGTGTCCAGTGATGCGTGTATTGTAGAGTGATGCTTACTACAAGAGCGCCAGATGCATACCGAGTACTGACTCGGTTGGAGGGAGATGCCAACCTTCCCTCTGGCGGGAAAAACCGGTCTCTTTCTCTTCTACAATCTTACATATCCCTTCCAAAACTTTTACTTAATTATAAGCAAGAGATGCTATGAAATGGCTGTAATAATTGAACGAAAATTTGATATTACAAGAAATACATGTATGCACAATGCATATCTAAAAAAAAAATAAAACATAGGGCAATGAACTTTTGTGATAAATGATAAAATAAATTAATAATCAACATATTGCCAGTTAAATGTTCATTCTGTAATGGAGGCAGCTGAATTAACTGGGTAGAGCATAACTTTTACTCGTTCACACAGTTTATGACATACTCGGATAGCCATCGTGGGCACATAGTTTGCCTCTCGGGGTGTAGTTGATTCAGTTGCTGACGGTGCAGGCGGGTGGGTGTGCGAGATGATGGGGACATCGGTGCTGTTGGTAGGTGCGATGTGTCTCCTGTTTCTTAGTAACAGCCGTCCACTGCCATCCAATTTGATTCTATACTGCCGGTGGGGGAGGGAGTCCACCACCAACCCTGTACGATCCCATTCCTTTGTTGCTTGATTTTGCATTCTTACCCAGGCCCCTACCTCCAAGGGCTTGAGTGTCCTGGTGACATGAGTGGCACTGATTTTCTCTTTATCAGTAGCCATTTGAAGTTCACACCTACGCAATACCTGTTGCCAGTGCCTGTCAACCAGGTAATGCTGCTTTGCTGTAGGAACGCCATCTCATAACTGCCTCCCAGATGCCAATTGTGCAGGGGACTTGTTGATGTTGCGGATGGGCACTTTCAGGTATTACAACATTGCAAGAGAGGCCTTGTCGCAGTCCAGGCTGCCACCATCCCCTGTGTTTGCCCTGATGATCCTTTTCGCGGGTTTTACAGCTGCTTCTGCCCTACCATTTGATTGCGGGAAATGTGCTGATGAGAGGAGCACCTTGAACCCACATCTGAAGAAGGCAGACATTTCTTTACTTACCAAGTTGGTGCCTCCATCCATGGACACTTCCTCTGGGACACCCCCATCTCGTGAAGTAGCCTCTTAGCACTAACATTACTCTCTGTGAAGTAGCACCACTGGGGAAATGGGCTATTTCCAGCCATCCCGTGAGTCTATGGCATACGCCACGTATATGCGGCCCTCCTAACTGAAACATCCACAACCGTGCACTGGAAGGGGTATTCTGGGGGTGGTGTGATGACCATCACTTCCTCAGGTAGGGATGGAGCGTGCGTGTCACTAATGACGCACTTGTTCCTGTGGTGCTGAAGGTCGCCCTCCATGCAAGGCCAATAAACAGATGGTCTGGCTCTCCTGAGCATGGAGTCGAGCCCTTGATGACCTGCATGTAGACTTGCTGACACCTGCTGACGAATTTCTTCTGGAATCACCAGTCATACGCACCCATCTTCGTATGTGTAGAGCACTAGATTTTCCGACATTGAGAGGCGATCTCTCACACCGTAGAATGGCTTAAGGCAGGCCACCTCCTGCGCCTTCTGTGGGGGCCAGTCACCTGCAGACACTCTCGCCATCAGCAACTGATATATCGGATCTTTGGCCTCCGCTGCACTGATGGTCTTCTCATCCATCGTGAGCCCCTCACTAAGTAGAGTCTCGGTCATTGCCACGTGGTGGCAGCTGCCATATCGTCCTCTAGCTCAACGTCACAGTCATCAGGGGCATCACACAGGGCGGGGAAGCAAGACAGGAAGTTGGCAGCACAATTTTTCTTTCCTGGTAGATTTTTGATGGTGAATCTGTATTGAAGGGTCTTCTCTTTTAGCCTGAACAACCCAGGGTTGTCGATGTCTGCCAGGGCTCTGTCCTCCAGGAGCTTGACTAGGGGTCAGTGGTCAGTAATAAGGATGAGGTTGGGGCATCCCAGCAGAAGCAGCCTAGCCTTCCTTAGGCACCACACCACAGCCAGGGCCTCCCCTTCTACTGCAGCATACCCAGCCTCTGCGGGGACAGGTGTCTACTTCCGCAGAGGGCAATTCTCCACCCATCTTTACAGCAGAATGGCATATCAGCGGCTGTACAGCTGCAATATTGCTGGAGGATGATGAATCCTATGCCTTCCCTGCTCCAGTCCGTAAGGGCAGCCATAGGGCGGGACTTATCGTAGTATGCCAGGCTGTCCCTGGCCAGCTTGCAGATGGTGTCCTGAGCACTCCTGAATTTCTCCTGCAGACACTTGTCCCAGAGGACGTGTTTGCCCATCTGCTTCTTCTTCAGGAGGTCCATGAATGGTTCCATGATGGCGGCAGCCGCAAGGAACGGTGCCAGCTGATTAACAAAGCTGAACCATGACCTGATGTCGGTAATTGTGGGTTTGGGCAGCATAGGGAATTCTGAATGGCTGCAAGGCTGTCGTTGGTCTGTTTATAGCTCTCCCAACCCAAATAGAACCCGATGAATTCTACCTCTCTCCTGCAGAAGTTTAATTTTTCGGGAAGTGTGATGTTTGCCGCACGTTGCCAAGAAGTCATATGTGTGCCAGAAGGCTTCTTCAACCTCACTGTCATGAAGAAGTGTGTCATCTATGCACTTATACTTCCGGGGTATGTCCTTGATGGCATTGTTGAATCGCCTCGTATAGACATCCAAGGCAGAGCGGTACTGGAAGCGGCCCCTGGGCATGATGAACATCGTCAGGCGGCGGCTCTCTCATTGAGTTCCACCTGGTGGAATCCCCAGTAAGCGTCAGCTGTTGTCTTGTAGGAGTGTTGGGGGATGCCGGATACTGTGTCGAAGGGCGCTGGAGTGTGATGTGTCTCCCTTCTGCAGGAGGCATTCAGGCGTTGATAGTCCACTGTGCATCATGGGTGACCTGGCTTCTTCGCCACCACAACCATTCGTGCACACCATTCCGTCTTTTCTCCTGGGGGACTTCTTGGATGACGCCCTTCCACATGTCTTCTTCAAGCTGGGCCTTCACCTCAGCTTCCCAGTGCTTGGGAACTGTTGCGGGAGTATGGCATGCATATGGCATGGTGTTTGGCATCAAATGGATGTGGTGGGGCTCCCCCACCATCACTGGTAATGGCTCCCTGGTCGTATTGAATGTCATCGACGAGAAGTGTTGGATAACCATTGCTCCAAGTGTGGGACGTTCTCTTCGATGAGTGGTAGTGGAACTGATGAAGGTCTGGGTGGTGGGGTTGTGTCGGTAAATGCACTCGCCGATATCGGACTTGGAAGATGGTGTGGAAAGTCGTTTGGGACAAGTCTGAGGTCTTTACATACAGAAAGAGAGAGGAAAAGCAACTTGGTCTATTTGACGAAATAAACCTCTTGTACACTTGTGCGATTCCTGAAGGAGATCAGAAAGACTGCTGTTCCCAGGCACTCCAGCTGTAAGTTGGCGACATCTCTTAAGCCAGCCTGACGCTGCAGAAGCGCAGGCCTTACGTTGAAAAACGACAGCATCTCCGTGCCTGCAATACATACTTGAGCACCTGTATCGGCAACGGCACTCACGTTCATGAACCTGGTCCCCTCTCTCTCTGCCACCCTGACCAGGACAGTTGGTTGGGAGGGGTGATGTGTTGCTGCGATCATTACCCCTGTCACCCTGGTGGGGTTCGAAGGTGCCTTCTTGCTTCTGCAGCATTTCTTGACATGCCCAGTCTTCTGACAGTTATAGCAAATAAGCAACCTTGCCGGGCACGCATTTCTTTCAGGGGCGTGACTACCTCTGCAGTTCCTGCACATGTGCCTAATGGTGATGGGGTCCAACGGTGGCTGGCTCCTCCTGCCGTGTGCAGCAGCCGTCTCGGGGATGGCAGCTGCGCTACTTTCAAACTCTACTGGTACGATTTCTGTACCTTGCTGCCTACCACTGGCATCCTGCTTGGCAGCCTCGAACACATACAACATTGCCCGTAGGGCATCGACACTCGCAAATGATTCATATGATTGAAATAATTGTCTTTTTAACACTTGATCCCCTAATCCCACTATAAGTTTCTTTAACAACATATACTCTGAAAGATTAAAATTACAATTAGGGCACTGAAACTCACAGTCCATGGCTTTTTGAGAGCTACACAAGAAAAAACCACTGACACTTTCGTTATGGCCTTGCATCATGCTGAAAAACTCTAACCACTGAACTGCTTGGTTTGATGCGCGAAGGACGAGTTTGGAGACAGCGTCCAGTGCCTCCTCAGTCAAAAGGGTGCTCCAGTTTGTTGCGCTGTACCTGGCATCGAGGGCACACTGCAGCGCCGGTGTGCAATACAGTCTCACGTGATGGACCATTTCGTCGGCCGGCACCTTGCAAAGTCGAAGCCAACACTCAAAGCACCTTCGCCATGATCGAAACGTGGCCGTCGACATCTCCATTTCACAATTCTCGGGGCTGCGGATGTTGGCACCCTGGATGGGGATCCACGTGTTCCAGATAGGGCAGCGTTGGCGATACCAGTTTGGAGGGCCTCAAGAGTACATTGCTGTTGCACCAGCCATAGTTGCGTACGTGCAGCATTATGAGGAGCCGGCAAATAGGAGCCTCTAAGGCCAGTAGGCCTTCGGGCAGCTACTGTAGGTCTTCTTGGGGTGGGCATTCTGCTTCCCATGTGTAAACATAGGTAACTCACTGCGCCATGTAGGATGTTAGATGCGTAGGATTGTAATAAAACCCTGGTGTCCAGTGATGCGTGTATTGTAGAGTGATGCTTACTACAAGAGCGCCAGTTGCATACTGAGTACTGACTCGGTTGGAGGGAGACGCCAACCTTCCCTCCGGCGGGAAAAACCGGTCTCGTTCTCTCCTACAATCTTACACCCACCAAGCGGAATCCTGTGGATGTGTTGTCCCACGGGGCAGATGTTAAGTAGCTTGATGAGCAATCCTTGTGGACAAGAGGCCCAGCCATGTTACATAACCCAGATCCCGTACCGCAATTGATGACTCCAGAGATGATACACCTTCGTCAATAGCAATGTCTGCAGTACGAGAGTTACAGAAGGAACTTCAGCCAACACCTCCTGCTCAGTTACTTCACCTTTAGGAGAGTATATCCAATTACAGCTCTCTATACAATATAATGTATCATTTGAGTAAATTTCTGAAAATTGAAGATAACCACCTTAACCAAGCTAGCATATTTAGAACAATGCCATCATTGGGCCACAGTGTGTAGATATTTAGAGAGAGGTGGAGAAGCTTCTCATGAAATATTTAATTTTACCAGACAATTAAATTTAGTATTGATCAATAATGTAATATATTCTAAATAGTTTTAATCACTAATGTAATATATTCTAAATATCATGTGAAAAATGCTAGTAGTACAATGAACGAATTAATACGGGACTGTTGCCCTCTAAAGACAAACTTGTAATGTTGTATCTCAAGCATATACACAGAATTCAGCTTCACTGTGGTTTCAATACAGTTATCTCACTTTTTAGACAAGAGTGTTGGACGCCAGCAGCGAGAATGCTGGTTAAGCATGTCGTTGATCAATGTTTAGAGTGTAAGTAGACGCTCAGAACTCCATTGTCGCAACCTCCTCAACCCCAGCTACCAAGCACTTGTGTGACTCTGACGACACCGTTTCACAACGTAGGACTTGACCATGCAGGTCTGATCAACATCCAGGAGGGAAATGCATGCATCCTCCTGATTACATGCCTCAGCATCCGTGCCGTCTATCTGGATCTGGTGACGAACCTCAGTGCTGACACCTTTATCCTGTGTCTTTGTAGATTTGCCGCCTGTCATGGTACCCCAGCTCCATCCACTCTGATAACAACGCAACCTTCAAGTCTGCAAGCAACATGTTAGCCGATCTCTGCAATGAGGATGTGACTCAGTCATACTTGAGAGAGAGAGGGATACGATGGTATTTCCAAACTTCACGTTTGCCTTGGAATGGCGGAATGTTTGAGAGATTAATCGGGGTGACAAAGCATGTCCTGGCAGTCTCACTCGATAGAGCTTTGTTCACTGGGAACAGGCAAGACCATTAGTTAAAGAGGCGGAGAGTGTCGTCAACAACCGCCCTCTTACTTATTGTGGTGACGATTACAGTCCATTAGTCCGAAGGCCCGATAGTCCGAAGGCCCGATAGTCCGAAGGTCCGATAGTCGTAGGTCTAAGCCGGCATTCCGAGGCAAGCGCACCCCACCCCCGCCTGATTAATCCCCCCGCCTCCATGGCTAATACGGCAAAATTGTAACCAGTAAACACCCCTAGGGTACGTTATGTTGGTATTTTTAAGGGTGTTTACTGGTTACAATTTTGCCGTATTAGCTATGGACGGGTGGGGAGCTGATTACAGTCCGTCGGACTATCGGGCCTTCTGACTTTCGGACTATCGGACCTTCGGACTATCGGGCCTGCTGACTTTCGGACTATCGGACCTTCGGACTATCGGGCCTTCGGACTATAGGGCGGTCACCGTGGTGACACCCGTGAGGGTGAGGTTCCCAGTCCATCACATCTACGAGGTAGGACTATCCAGTGGCTGCCTGCCACAGTTCCGAATGAAAGTATGTCTAATATTTTCACAGCACACCGAATATCTACAGGCCATACGCCAACATCATGATTTCGGCCCTGTTGTGCCAACTCCACTAAGATACAATGACATCGTCTTAGTGAAGAAGATCAATCACCACCGTAAATTCTGGCCTCTTGGAAGAATTATACAGCTCTACTCCGGAGAAGATGATGTCCGATCTGGGAAAGTCCTATGTGATGGTGGAGAATGTCTCGTACTGATTATACACATTATCATGTTGGAATTAAATGACAGACATTGCTTGGTCTTGATTTCTGCCCACCAAATCATCGACCTTTATATTCTAGATTTTTTCTTCCGTTGGAATTATTATTCCACAGGTTAAAAACCTTACCACTAAACAATAATATAAATATAGTTCAAATGGAAATTTAATAAGGAAATATAATTTTTAAATAAGTTTTTTACCAACAATTGTTCTCCATCTAACTTATTTTTTCAATATGCAGAGGCGTCGTGAGGGGCGGCTGGTGGGGACATATGTCCCCGGGCGCAGCATTGAGGGGGCGCCAAATTGAAGTTGGGAAGACATCTATTTTGGGTGGAAAAATGGGGTGATGAAACCAGTAACTTAGAATCTTTAAGTTTTTATGAGTTTTCAGTACATATTTTATATTTAATGAAGATTGACTTCCTTTAATGTTCATTATACATAAATGTAATCATTATGTGTTAAGTACTATACTATCAAATTTTATTACGTACTTATAAAATAAGTGGTTCAGTGACTGAGTCAGTGCAAAGATATTGGATAGGCACCCCCGTCAATCTAGTGTTTCGTTTTCTTTCGTGAGCATTTTTTTGTGCATAACGAACTGCAGACTACAATTACTTCTGTACTTTTGAAAAGCTGAGGCTGACGTTATTACCAATACATAAAGTATTTTTTATTTATCTTTTGCAACGAAAAATATAGTAAGAAATTTTTATTTATGCAACTTTTTTCGTTCTCGAATGAGAAAGACGCCAGTCACAAGTTTGGCTTTCTTTTGGTTATTAAGGAGTTGCTACCTACAACCAATGAAGCATGCATCAAAGAAAGGTGCGTTAATGTTGCAAATTTCTATGACACTGACTTAGATGGCTTGGAACTGTTCGGCGAAATTGTAGATGGCAGAATGCTGCTTAAAACACGAGATGATGTTCTGATCAATAACCCACAGGAATCACTTTGTTCCATTGTACAATATGGGGATGAAAGTGTTTTCCCAAACCTTCGATCGAAGTTGCCCTTCAGATACTGCTGACCATTGCGGTATCAATTGCTAGTTGTGAGCGATCATTTAGTAAGTTGAAACTTATCTTGTCGCATCTGCGAACATCTATGGGGCAAGAGAGATTGTCAGCTTTAACTCTACTATGTAGAGCAAGAGATCGCAAACAAAATAAACTTTGATGACGTGAGAAACAGATCTGCGGCTGTAAAAGCTAGAAAGATAAAACTATAAACACATTGTAACGTGCATCAATACTTAATGTCCTACAATTCATTGTCAATCCTTTTCTTTGTTTAGGTTTTCTGTTATCAATATCTGTCTAATTATCTTTACATTCTAATACCTTTATACCATTTTATTTTCTTGCATATGGTTGATCCTAAGCATCCATCACTTTAAACTTTTTGTTTTCATTATTTTGACGCATGTTAAACATTCTTTAAAGAAACGTAGTTTATAGTTAGTGAACTAATTCATCTTTGTTCTTATCAATTTTCTTTTCAGGTATTATACCTATTCAGTCTTTACCACAAAATCTATTTTTTTTCTAGTATTAACTTCTATACTGGCAACAAATTGTACATTTTCACGATTTGCTTAGCCCCCTGTATTCCCTAATGTTTAACTCCTTTAGTCAAATTTATTTAATGTGCCATTTGTCTTTGGTTAAGAGTTACTGGTTACTGTGATGCTTTACTATAATCTACATTTTAGTTTTCTTATCAACATTTTGGAATTTATTTATGAGGGCTAATGATTTATTAATTACAGTATATCTGTTAAATGCAAAATAAACTATTTCAGTTTGCAAATTCGGTTTGTGTTCTATCATTCCAGAATATTATTATTATTATGATCTCGCTTTTCGAGATCAACAGGTTCTAAACGAAACAAGCAATTGGGCTGTAATGACTGACGAGAGGTGACAAACAAAGGAGGGAGGAGCAGAACAAAACGAAAAAGTTACCTTAAAATTAATTTATTTACAATAAAGTTATATACATAATGTACACTGAGTCAGGTTAAAAAAAATAAAATTAAGAGTCAGTACATAAATGAACATATCATAAATGACAAAGAGCATCATAAGGATGAGCAGCTCAGACACATTACAAATGACGAGTCAAAAAAGAACAAACATTAGCAGCACAATTACATTACATAAAATCAGAACCTAGAACAAAGTAAAAACCAGAACAATAAATGGTCAAATCAATAAAATAGATTATCAAATTATAAACATACAAAATCATGAATATTAACAGGCAGCAAAGCAATAAACATCCTCAGACGAACTCAATAGAGCCGTCAAAACAGCCCCAAGCTGCTTAACAGGAACACTGCAGGACAGCTCCGACAGAGTCGAAACGACAACCATCTCGTCCTCAAGCAGTGCTGACGTCCTCCTCCAGTACCAACGACCACGACAGAGCCGACACGGCAACCATCTCGTCCTCAAAAACGTACTGACGTCCTCCTTCAGTTACGACGACCATGACAGAGCCGACACGGCAACCATCTCGTCCTCAAGAAACTCTCCGCTGCTATGTTGCCAGGACCTGACTCGCAGGTAAGGATACCTGCTGCTGCTACTCCAACTGGCTTGCTGCTGCTGCCCTCAACCTGCCTCGTTGCTGCTACGAACCTGACTTGTTGCTGTTCTGACCCTGACTGACGAAGTCTGACGCCATTCACCAGACGACAGCTCGCCAGCAAGAAAAACAAAAAAAAACAAAAGGAGGCAACAACCCACTAAAGGAACAATCGACAAACGATTGTTCCTAACACCTCCCCACCTAACAAAAAAAAATTTTTCTATAAAAATTTTTTTTTTACAGACAAAATACTCTCCCCCAATGCTGCCACACCCCCGCCAGCCAAAACAGAACCAATCCTGGCAAGTTTGTATTTGTGTGCTGTGCTGAAAGTGTTCTGAGAAATTTAAGATTTTTCGCTGGTCAGTAGTACCACCACTGTATCTATAGAACAGACCCTTTATCGAAAAGGTGTTTTGATGGCGCCAAGAGTAGTTTATGAAGACTGCATAACTTCGTTCTTGAAATCACCTTCGTTGACAAGATGATTCAACCGCATTTCAAGACCAGGGAGAATTAGCTCATCCTTCAAGACATCAGACCAAGTGGCTTGCAGCTCATTCAGGCTTTGCCTCCAGTACTCATCGTGACCCCGACGAACTGACCGTTCTGTGCTCTCAGTCCAGTCATGTCGAATAACCATTTTGGTCGAATAGAAATTTGTTGAAGTAGAACTATATTTCATGGAGCTATTAGAAGAATGATATAAAAATTAGAGCAAGGTTCCAGAAAGAATGAAAATTGTACTATGAATGTATATGAATCTATCAGTATCAGTAACATATAATGGGATTTAGTATTCAGCAGTTTATATTTAATATCGGTAACATTTAGCAATTTATAATTAACAATTCAATATTTACGAATATGATTTAAGTTAACATTTAGCAGTATTTAGCAATATCTTAATTAGACTTATATAGTTCGGGCCGTACTTTGCTTCCTGAAACATCTGCAGCTGGCGTTTAGTGGATTACTCCTTGAAACCAGAAATTGTTTTTGAAGCTGCCCTTCGCAGGTACAGTTCTGTCACCTGCGACGTCTTGAGTCCTGTAGCTGTCGCAGCTGTCTTTGTCACTTGCGACTTTGTCGTGCTGCCACCTTGGTGGATAACTTTGTCCAAGGAGTTGGGTGCCGTCGCTTTTTCCCGGCACTCCCGGAATTTTGAGCAGCTTTCTGTGATTATTTCAAGGACGCCCTTATAAGCTGCAGTTGAAGGAGCAATCTGGCTCGTGAGGTGGCAAGTAGGGAGAAAAACACCAGACAGGAGTCTGTTTTTGTGTTGGCCGGGCAAGATCGCCACCAGCTTCCCCCTCACCTGTGGTTACCTGTGTGTTCGTCCCCTCCCCTGTTAGCTGAGTCCAGTTGTGTTGAGAACAAGGCCTCCCTTAAGGCGATAAGTTTATTTTGGATCACGGCTATTCGTCTCAGAGTGAGGAGGTTTGAACTGTGTAAATATAATTCTATTTTACTATCTTTAAATTTATATATATATATATATATATATATATATATATATATATATATATATATACGTATATTGTTAATATAATTATATATCTATCTGATTACTTATAGACCCTGATGGTCTCTATGGCTAATTAGCCTGATTATTATCTAGTATTAGTCGGTGTGTTTAGATTTAATTTTAGGAGGAATTTAAGTGTTTTTCTCTCTTTTTCGACCTTTTCCTTCTTCCTCCATTATTAGATATAGGTATTTATTGGTATTAAGTTTGGGTCTGGCCAACCTCTGAAAGACTATTTTTGTCAGTTATTTTTTTTTATTTATGCATCTCTTCTTTTATTATCATTTCTGTCTAGGGTTTAGCTCTTTAGCTGTTAGGTAATCCCACGGGATAAATTAAGGACTAGTGTGAGTCCTAGGTACTTGCAAAATTGACTTGGTGTTTTTTTTTTTTTTGCTTGTTAATAAATATTATTGAGTTTTCCCGAGTGTTTTCGTTTTTCCATTGACCATTGTCTGCCAGTTACCTGTGTACATCACTGAGCATACCTAAAGTTTAATTAGAGTGCACAAAAGACCTGCACCACGGCCCAAAAAACGTACTGACGTCCTCCTTCAGTTACGACGACCATGACAGAGCCGACACGGCAACCCGTACTGACGTCCTCCTTCAATTACGACGATCATGACAGAGCCGACACGGCAACCATCTCGTCCTCAAGAAACGTACTGACGTCCTCCTCCAAAACCGACGACCATGACAGAGCCGATACGGCAACCATCTCGTCCTTCAAGAAACGTACTGACGTCCTCCTCCAAAACCGACGACCATGACAGAGCGATACGGCAACCATCTCGTCCTTCAAGAAACGTACTGACGTCCTCCTCCAAAACCGACGACCATGACAGAGCCGATACGGCAACCATCTCGTCCTTCAAGAAACGTACTGACGTCCTCCTCCAAAACCAATATTACGACAGGTTCTTTACAGAAAACAAGTCAGGTTCGTAGCAGCAACGAGGCAGGTTGAGGGCAGCAGCAGCAAGCCAGTTGGAGTAGCAGCAGCAGGTATCCTTACCTGCGAGTCAGGTCCTGGCAACATAGCAGCGGAGAGTTTCTTGAGGACGAGATGGTTGCCGTGTCGGCTCTGTCATGGTCGTCGTAACTGAAGGAGGACGTCAGTACGTTTTTTGAGGACGAGATGGTTGCCGTGTCGGCTCTGTCGTGGTCGTTGGTACTGGAGGAGGACGTCAGCACTGTGCTTGAGGACGAGATGGTTGTTGTTTCGACTCTGTCGGAGCTGTCCTGCAGTGTTCCTGTTAAGCAGCTTGGGGCTGTTTCGACGGCCCTATTGAGTTCGTCTGAGGATGTTTATTGCTTTGCTGCCTGTTAATATTCATGATTTTGTATGTTTATGATTTGATAATCTATTTTATTGATTTGACCATTTATTGTTCTGGCTTTTATTTTGTTCTAGGTTCTGATTTTATGTAATGTAATTATTGTGCTGCTAATGTTTATTATGTTTTTTTTTGACTCGTCATTTGTAATGTGTCTGAGCTGCTCATCCTTATGATGTCTTTGTCATGATATGTTCATTTATGTACTGACTCTTAATTTTATTTTTTTTAACCTGACTCAGTGTACATTATGTATATAACTTTATTGTAAATAAATTAATTTTAAGGTAACTTTTTCGTTTTGTTCTGCTCCTCCCTCCTTTGTTTGTCACCTCTCGTCAGTCATTACAGCCCAGTTGCTTGTTTCGTTTAGAACCTGTCGATTTCGAAAAGCGAGATCGTAATAATTATGAAAATTAGAATATTTTGTTTTCAACACAATATATCTAAAATAATGAAGGCAAACATTTTCTGCCAAGATTAGCACACTCAAATGAAAATAGTCCTTCCCCCCCGCCCCCGGGCCCTTGAGGGCGCCATAAAAGACTTCGCCCCCGGGCGCCAGCAACCCTCACGACGCCACTGTCAATATGTGCGGAAAATATTAAACAACAAACTTCAAATCTATGCCAGTGTTCCATTTTTACATGATGAAACTTCTAGCCAAAATCTTTCTCAAAGTATTTCTAAGCATTATGGAGCATTAAAAATTAATCTAATTCCAAAGAATCCTCTGAAGATTGGTTCTTTATTCAATACTATGTACCGTTTAAGCGACCTTATTATGTCTGGGGTGATATATAAATACGACTGTCTTCGGTGTTCTCGAGGAACTTACGTGGGTTACACTCAAAGACTTCTCAAGGTACGTGCCCATTCTTACAAAGGTGTGAGCTATCGAACGGGCAATAAACTGAGTAGCCTAATCCCTCATTTTTAAATATCAGAGAGCATGCCAAAAAATGTGGCAATAACGTTGAATATGGGCAATTTAAAATCATCTCCATTCTGGAATCGCCAATTATCAGACAGACAGTATATACCTTTGTTGAATGCCCAAAACTCCTCCACCCCTCTCTGCCCGTCGTAACCAGCTTCTTTGCCTTCCACTTAGGCTACCCTGTAACCAACATTCCAGTCGCGCGGCCCTCCTTCTCCCTTCTATATAGGTTGGTACCTCCAGCAATGCTTAATTTATCCTTATACACAAATCTTTTTTTTTATATTTTTGTGCAATTTACGTGTATTTATAATTCACAATATATATTCTTTTATTCCACCCTTGAAAAAGAGACTAGTCTTGAAACGTCGGCTCAAGTACAGATGATTTTATGTACCAGTCTGTTTCCACTGTCCTCATTTCCTGATATGTCTGACTAATTAGCTGTCCTGCCTGTATCCTTATATATATATATATATATATATATATATATATATATATATATATATATATATATATATATATATATATATATATATATATATATATATATATATATATATAGGATGCGTCTTACGGACTCACGGAGCACCAGGAATGCCCATGCTGAGCCGCCAGCGAGGGAATGAGCCCCCGACCAATAGAAATTCAGCACCCCGATGACGTCATGTTTGAAATTCAAATGCCCGCATGTACTATAGTAATAAAAACCTTGTATGTGAATTTGTATTCCAGTCCTGATGATGCCGCCGAGAGACGGGGAAATGGTCTGTCAACTAGAAAAGTAAATGGATAAAATCTTGAATAATTTTCCTTATTATTCCTGAGAAGCTTGCCAGAAGAGACAAAAATGAAGTCTAGACTGATTCGAAGTCTTGATAAGAAGAGAGTATCTGAAAAAAATGCCGTTGACTTCAATAGAAATTGCATAAGAGAGAAAACTTGTACTGTACAATATGTTCTAAAGTAGGTTACACTTTTTTTACTGTTATATAAAATACCTATTTAATTTGCCTGTTACAGGAGTCAAAATGAAAATATCATCTTCAGTTTCACGAGTGACAGATGTCAACAACTTGCAATGAAGCATTATGTAACCAGACGGCCATCCACATTAACTACATTAATCCCTTTTAATTATTGAAGATAGAAGATATTTTTAAGCTTAGGCATCAATAGTTCGTTCCAGGATCGCCTTATTTACTGAAAGTTTCAACCAAACCAACTTTACAAACTGTTTGCAAAAGTTTGTAAGGGAACTGCGTGAGTGACAAATAGTCAAGGTTCACAGCCTCTGATATTCTTGCAATATCTGAAACTGGTTGGAATAAATGACTTCCCAATATTATTACGTAAGCTGTGAATTAAAACTATACGATTGGCGTCGTACAGCCTGTTTGTTGAAATACGTAGCTGATTCTGAACCGGGAGTTAAGCAAACCAACGAATTGCCCACGTGGCCTACTCATTTTATGTATTCGTCACGAAAATGTTGGTGGCCTCTTATTTTGTCTCCTTAGTGACAGTACTGGCATCAAAAGAAGGAATGCTCACCCCTACGAAGAATCGTAACGAATGATTATTACGTTTTGAGAAATAATAGAGAAATCATTCTCAAATATGAAATAAAGTAGCTGTTATCAGTTTCATAAAGAACCTTTAAGATTTGCAAAGAACCCTAGTGATTTTCGGCAATCAGACTGCTAATTCGCTCTTTCTGTGAATAAGGCAATTCATCTGAATCCTGATATTTGTCTTATATTAGTGTCGGTTATATCTTATAAGTGGTCGATCTGAATAGTTTACATAAAAACTTAATTGCAGCACCTACAACCTGTAAAGTGTTTCTTATGAACTCATAAGAAAGGGAAAATTTCATCATTTAAAAGTCATTTTTAAAAAAATCAAAAATAAATAACGTAACAGAAGCCCAAACATTTTAATTACTGAGACGGAAGCAATGTACCTGAATAACCGAGAGACGGGGGCGCCGGGGGGGTGGGGCTCTTTACATGAAAAGGAACAACGCATTATGTCTGTGATTTTTTCTTTTTGCACCGAGGTAATTTAATGCTGTTTACATAAGTATATTACATCTATAATATACAATTTACCTCAATTTCCTTGAAGGCTGAATTATTAGTTTAAGATTAAGTCGACAGCTGCTTTTATAAAATTAATCGCAGTTATGCGAGTGTGAGCATCTTTGTGGCTGTACGTGCTTTGGTTAGGTGCTATACAACTTTGCTCATGTACTCAAACGTGTGCAAAAACATGCCTTTATTACCAAGGAAAAAAAGTTAAGTACACCTTAGTTTAACCAGACCACTGAGCTGATTAACAGCTCTCCTAGAGAGGGCTGACCCGAAGGATTAGATTTATTTTACGTGGCTAAAAACCAATTGGTTACCTAGCAACGGGACCTGCAACTTGTTGTGGAATCCGAACCACATTATAGCGAGAAATGAATTTCTGTCATCAGAAATAAATTACTCTAATTCTTCATTGGCCGAGGGGAGAATCGAACGCTGGGCCAGCAGAGTGCTAGCTGAGAACGGTACCCACCCATCCAATGAGGCACTTTTATTACCAAGGAACTTGGCTGCATTGGTACGAATAAATTCGATTGATGCTCATTATTTTTACTTGCATTCATTCAGGTAAAACAATGTAGCCTTTCTAACACTTTTACTGTGGATTTGGTTTTAGCGGTATAGCGTTTCAGAACGGCAAATGAGAAAGGTGATTCGTTCATGAAAATGCTAAATTAAAAGCAGTACATTCAACACACACTCTCTTTTTACTGGACCTCTGAGAGTGAAAAGTTTAACAGTGCGCAAAGGTAGTTTTCCAGTTTAGGGCGGACTCATATTGGTTGTGAGGCTGCAACATAAGGCCGGGAATGAGACGTTAATCAAGAAAATAGATTCATGAGTTAATCATTTTCATGAAAACGCCCGTGCTTAAAATAATGATTGTAAAGAGAGGTTACGTATTAAACTGACATTATAATTCCTAAAATCACGATGTCTTCAGGACTTGGAGTAATTATGATTTATAATGTGAGTGGTTACTAGAACGATTGGGGTATGTGACTGATTTAATCAGAGATGAGGAAATATATTTATATAAAATCCGTAGGGCCTACAAACGAAAACGTGATCTTTCCCTCAAGTTTCCATGCTAAATATAAAAACGTAACAATGATGAATAATTCAATTCAATGACTAAACTTTTGCCTGCTTAATAAGTGACTTCGGGGTAACTTCCCTTTTGGGTTTCCATATGAGCAAACTCTTGCAATGTTAAACTGTATTTATATACGCATGCTAATTCTTTCATGAACTATTCGCTATTAAGGAAGGTATTCCGAAGAAGGTGAAAGGGCAAAACGGAAACGGTCGGACACAAAAAAAAAAAAAAAAAAAAAACACCAAAACTATGGAGAAGGCAATGCTTAAGACGTCAATTCCCGCTGCCGAAGAAAACGAGGGAGGATTTGAGAGGTTCCTATGCTGGTCATCTAATTCTTCTTTCACGAAAGAAGCGCTAGTTCTTAATATTAATGACGCACACAAGAGCAAATCTCTACGAATTGGAAACTTTAAAGTGATAACATCAGAACTTCCACTTTTTGGAAGTGATATGATTCATTGGAAATTATATGATATCGAAGAGAGAGAGAGAGAGAGAGAGAGAGAGAGAGAGAGAGAGAGAGAGAGAGAGAGAGAGAGAGAGAGAGAGAGAGAGAGAGAGAGCGTAACCAGTTATGACAGAGTTTGCGAAAACCAAAACAAATGTATGCTAAGAGTTATTAAGTAAAGGGAAGGGCTGCTAACACCAAAATGAGTAACCACAAGGACAAATGATAATAACCTACTCGAGTGCAAGGTAATGAAATGTTCAGAATGAATTCATTAAAATACTTCACAGTTAAGGAGACTTAGTTACAGCGTGCTGACGGCAAATTGCCAGTAAATAGGTATGAAATCAGAGGGAAAGAGATAGACAGATAACATGAAAATGCACTATGCTCTAAATGCAAAAAGTTCTTCAACATGCCTATAAGACGTTTATACTTCGTGTTCAAGCACTTGTCAAACCCTTTCAAGAGGTCATGAGAGTATTTCATTTCGGAGCTCCTTGGTTTCCAATGGGATGATAGACAGATTGAACGCACAATCTTGGTTAAGAGAGTTGCTTGGATAGATCCATGTAACAATCATGGATTTCATTCAGATGAGGATGAGGCAGTCCAATACATATTGTAAACTCGGCCCTCTCATCTTAAATCCTTACTGAGGCAGGGGGCTTAGAGATTCACTTCTCAGATTGAAAGCTTTGTTGTGCCTACCATCTCTGCTGTGGGTTCAACTGAACATAGGGACCTTTATCCCTTTCCTTCATCTTCTTATGAATTTACTCTATCCCCCATCCTCATCCACTGATGACCTATACGGTGTGTATGTCTTTTGGTCTGCAACATCAGTTTTAGTTTCATCCAGTGGTTTGGGGACGCCCTCAAAACACCCAAAAGTTGATGATCTCTGCTTGGGCATGGCTAGAAAACCTTAAAGTGTAATTACAATGGAGACCTATGCTCCAGCATGTCACCAGAAATATATGGGAAATAGGGTCAAGGATATTTGAAACATTCTTGTATGATAAATATTTGACATCCAGTCTAGAAGATCTTGTGACATTTTCAATGTGTGCAGAGACATCATGAAGTGTTGTGGCCAAGAACCTAGGATATCATCTCAAGGTCGGAGAAAACTGACAGTATAATCTGCTTCCCCTTAAGAAAATGAAAAATTTAAAGCATTATCATATTTTGGAGGGGTTGCAGTTGATTGCTCTATACAGGTTTACTGGAATCACTCAATGGGAATGATATTTGTCCCTCAGCTAATGATATATCCAGAAGAAAAACTCATAGAAGAATTAAAAGATCAAGGTGTGTTAGAATTGAAAAAAAATGTGACAAATGAACATGTTTGGTAACACTTGCAACGAATGCTATGTAAGGCTTCTGAGGAGATAGTTATTACTGCAATGTGGCTAATCATTTTAGTTTGGTGTAAGTTAACACTGTCTTGATTTATCTTTATATATTCTCTTGCAGTTTTGAACAGAAAAAGAGCACCATCATCATCATCTCTTTATTCCCATTTGGATGTTAATTTTATGTCTTTGACTTTGAACTTTTTTTAACTTCAAAGACTGTACTTATGTTGTGTGGACTCCCATTAACTGAACTAATTATAAAAAACAATCCAGAAGCTCAGAATATAGCTCGAAATTGTAACATAGGACCAGACCTTAAACACATTAAGTACAAACCATCAGAATTCTTGGCACCAGTCTTGGAAATGTTTAAAATGGTGTACAGAATTGATCCTCAAACATTGGTACTTTTGTCCAGTCGGTTCCCACCAAATCCTCTACAGCCCCCACTATCTCCTCATCCTCTAGGAAGGCATTAGCGGGTATTAACAGTTGGTTAACAGGTAAGAAGGAGTTGCGTAAAGCAGTTTTCATTGCATCCCCCTCCCGTCTGTCGCCAAGGAGGTACTCGTCCTGCTCCACTGGGGAAGCACCTTCACTGGGAGTTTCTCCCTCCTCTAAAGGGGACTTCTCCAGCCTTGTGGACTCAGTGCAGAGATCGGCTCTTAACTCCACTAAGATTATGTTCACGTCTTCGGAATTAGATTGTTTTGTGAAAGACATTTTTAAAGTCTTCGAAAGTATTCAGCTTCCTAGACTGGACAATCGGGGTGTTAGCCAAGAAAATAGAAGACTGCAGTACACTTCAAGAGGACTTTGCTGCAGACTGGTTGGGAGTACTCTCGTGTGCTGATAAGGCCATTAGGGATGGTTCCCAGAAGCTGGCTGCCTTATTCTCCATGGGGGTTCTTAAGAAAAGGGAATTGTGGTGTACCTTTACCTCCAAAGGTGTTACTCCCTCTTAAAGATCGGCTTTCTTGTTTGGACCTTTAGATCGGTCAACTTTATTCCCAAGAGCTACAATAGAACAGAGCGCATCTGACTTACAGAAGAAGTCAACACAGGACCTTTTGTTGCAGTTGACAAGGCGTGCTACGGCACCAATCCTTGACACTTCAGCCTCATTCAGCATGAGAATTGCCTCCCCGTTGCAACAGCAGCCCTTTTTAGGCAGAAGAACCAAATTTTAGCCCCGCCCACACTCGAATCTGTGATCAGTCTGGCCAACCAAAAAGTCATCCTCCAAACCGGCCTCTCACCAGTAAGGTTCCAGTCCTCTGTGTCCCCCTAGGAGCCAGGCTTCTCCAGTTTTGGGGCAAATGGGAAGCCAAGAATGCAGAACCTCGGTAGTAAAAGTCCTTCAAGAGGGCTATGCCATCCCATTCAGGGAAAAACCTCCTTTGACATCCTCACCTATCAGGTTAACAGCCTACTCAGAATGCTCAGAGAGGTTTTTGGCCCTGAAGGAAGAAGTATCGTCGCTCCTCAGGAAAAGAGCTGTGGAGTTGGTCGAAGACATAAGCACAGAAGGATTTTACAACCCTCTGTTCATTGTCCCCAAGGCGTCGGGAGGTTGGAGACCAGTCCTAGATGTCAGTACATTGAGCTCTTTTGTGCAGACCACCAAGTTCAAAATGGAAACAAGCAGTTCAATCCTGTCAGCCATTCATCAGGGAGACTGGATGGTAATGATCAACATGGAGGATGCATACTTCCATGTCCCAGTACATCTGGACTCAAGGAAGTATCTGCGGTTCGTATTCCAGGGCAGGGTCTTTCAGTTTAGGGTTCTCTGTTTCAGCCTCTCTACAGCCCCACAAGTATTTAGTCGTGTTCTCGCTCCTCTAAAGAGATGGCTCCATCTCATGAGGATCGTCTGTTTATATCTGAGCAACTGGTCACTATGCTCCCCATCGAAGAAAAGTGTAAGGACAGGAGATTGAGTGACATACTGGCTGGGTGTTAACTGGTTTATTGGTGGTTCCTTACTGAATCTAAATGTACAGAAAATGCGGAGATGTTATTGATGTGTGCGGACTGCAACGTAGCATCTACACACAGACAGAGCAAACAGAGATAAAAGATTCAGACATCTGTGTTTGTTGGCAGACAAACAGATGGCGATATTGAGACACATAATAAACGTACGGTGTTAAAACACATCAATGGAAAGGCCAGGAAATTCTACAGTACATATGGGCAATTGCATGAGATTCGAGACAGATTAATGAATACAATGCAGTAGCATAATATATGTGAAATGGAGAGAAGTTTGGCGTCTTCACAAACAGAAACACACATACAGTTTGATACAGAAGATTCGGTGGAACATTATGAGTACATGATTAGAATGCTTGCATGGCAATGCAAGTAGCGGTGACTGTACATAAATCAAGACAACAATGGTAAGGGAGAAACAGATGGAAATATTGTATGGTTGAAGTCGCATTCCGTCAGAGAAAGAAAATGAGATGCTCCTGTTTTGGCTTGTCCCCTCCAATGGATGACGAATACGAACACACAAACACACACGTGTGTTTGGAAGAAATGGCGTTGGGGCAACAGGCTCTTACAAAAGATGCATGGATGACCTTCAAAAGACTTTGCTACTGGCCCAAGAGTTGGGTCTGTGAGATTCAAGATGACAGGAAATTCTTCAGTACATATGGGCAATTGCATGAGATTCGAGACAGATTAATGAATACAATGCAGTAGCATAATATATATGAAATGGAGAGAAGTTTGGCATCTTCACAAACAGAAACACACATACAGTTTGATACAGAAGATTCGGTGGAATATTATGAGTACATGATTAGAATGCTTGCATGGCAATGCAAGTAGCAGTAATTGTACATAAATCAAGACAACAATGGTAAGGGAGAAACAGACGGAAATATTGTATGGTTGAAGTCGCATTCCGTCAGAGAAAGAAAACGAGATGCTCCTGTTTTGGCTTGTCCCCTCCGATGGATGACAAATACGAACACACAAACACACACGTGTGTTTGGAAGAAATGGCGTTGGGGCAACGGGCTCTTACAAAAGATGCATGGATGACCTTCAAAAGACTTTACTACTGGCCCAAGAGTTGGGTCTGTGAGATTCAAGACGACAGGTCTGGTTTTATCGGAAGCCAGGTATACATTGAGGAATGCGGACGGAAAGGTGGTCACTGACCTGCGGATCCCATGTCACACATTTGGGCAAGAATTTATGTTTGTTAGATGACATATAAATGAGAATAATTTGCATTACAATAAACGTACGAAAGTGGTTACATACATAGGCGGAAAGGCCAGACAATAATACGTATGGAGAGATATATAAAAATATGAAATAATAAGAGGTAATATACATGACGTGATTGATGCAGAAATGAAGAGGCGCTTGACGCCTTTACAAGTACTCCCCCGGCCCCCCAGCAACCCCACCAAGAAAATGATTACAGAGATAATTATTGGATGGCATGAAAATTAATCACGGAGGCGCTGGGGGAGCAGGAGGCGACCCCTTCCCTTCGAGAACTGTGGGCGGGGGGCAACATCAACTGATGGACCTTCCGCAGCGCGGCCTCTGGGGCGCCCACAGCCCCTCCTTGGAGGGGTGGCGGGTATGTCTGTGGGCGCTTATTGAGGGGGTGACCTTGGGACATCTGCCTGCCTCCTTCCGGATTTTGCTGTCTAACAGGAATGCTGGTTTCAGTCTGTCAATGGAAACCCAATCCTCCCAGCCGTGGATGTCGACGAGATACGCCTTGGGGGTCCTGTCGATGACTCTGTAAGGGCCCCTGTAGGGTCTGGTCAAGGGCGGGCAAAGGGCGTCTATCCTGATGAAGATGTAAGTACAGGAATCCAGGCCGGCCGGGCTGTAGGTGTTGGTTCTGTCCATGAAGGTCTTATGGCAGGGCGCAAACTTCTGTGCTAGTTCCCTCAACCTTGGGAGGGGGGTGTCTGCTGTCAGCTGACGACAGGAAGAATTCCCCTGGAACAGCTAGTGTTTCTCCATAGAGTTTTTCTGCGGGGGACACGTTGCCATCTGCCCTCAATGCGGTGCAGAGACCCAGCAGGACCCAGGGGAGCTGGGCCTTCCAGTTTTCGTTGGTGCAAGGTGCCATTAGAGCTGCCTTCAGTGAGAGGTGTGTCCTCTCTACCATGCCGTTTGCTGTGGGGTTGTAGGCCTTCGTGCTGTGAAGTGTCATACCCATCAGGCATGCCAGGGAGACCCAGAGTTCTGACAGGAATGCTGAGCCCTGTCCATAGTAATGCTGTTTGGCACCCCGAAGCAGCTGATCCAGCTGGAGAGGAGGGCTTCTGCACAGGATGCTGTTGATGCCTCCCCCACAGGTGTCGCCTCTGGCCAGCAAGTGGAGCAATCTATGACCATCAGGAGGTACCTGGCGCCCCCAGACTGTGGTAGAGGCCCAACGACGTTATGTGGATGTGGCCAAAGCGCCAATGAGTTTGAGGGAAATCACCAATGCCTGATTCTGTGTGCCTTGTGTTCTTGCTGGTTTGGCACAGGATACAGCTCCTCGCCCACTGGCAGGTGTCATTCCTGATGCCACGCCACACAAACTTTTCTGTCATCAGGCATGCCGTTGTATGCCCTGATGGATGGGAGAGGCCGAAGGTGGAGTAGGAGAAGGTGTACGTCCCAAACGGCGTGATGATGGCTGTCTTCGGAACGTCGTCAGGATGCACAGGAACCTGAAAGTATGATTTAAGCAAGCCCATCTTAGGAAAGTCCTTGGCCCTGTGAAGGGCGCTCGTCAGGTCTTGTATGTTTGGCAGGGGGTAGTGGTCTGGTGTGGTAACTAAATTCAGATGACGGTAGTCTCCGCAGGGGCTCCAGGAGCCACCTGACTTCTTTATCATATGTAGGGGAGACGCCCATGGGCTCAGTGCTTTGGTACAGGTGCCCATTTGTTCCATCTCGGCGAAAGCACCTTGTAGTTTTTGGGGAGGCAGGCGACGGAACTTGGCATGAGTTGGCGGGGCCCATTGTAGTTAAGTGGTGGAAGATGCCGTGCTTGGCCCCAGCCCCCGGCAACTGGCAGAGCTCTGGTTTAAAAACTTCCGGGAACTCCTGGAGGAGGGCAGCGTAATTGTTGGAGGCTGTGAAGCAGACAGCGGGCATCCCCAGTCCAGTGGAGAGTGGTCGGGAGTGGCAGGTTCCAGTGTCGAGGCGGCATTGCCTGCCAACATTGACCAGGAGTCCGTGGTGTCCCAGGAAATCAGCACCCAGGAGGGGGAACTTGACCTCCGTGATGACAAAATGCCAGTGATACCTGCGGCCCAAGATGGAGATTGTGTGGGTCGTGGTTCCATAACAGCAGATGGGGGTTCTGTTTGTGGCTAACAGGAAGGGTGTGGAGTCAGCTGTCCAGGTGTAGCCCTCCTCTGATGGCAGGAACACTGACTGCATAGCCCCCGTGTCAACCAGCAGGCGCCACTTTGATATTTCGTCCCTGATGAAGAATCCTGCTGGTCGGGAGATGTTGTTTTTCATGGCTACTGCTGTTACTTGTGGCCACCCTTCTCATATTTTGTGAAGGAACATGGGGGCCGAATCTTCTGTGGAAGTAGCACCACTCCGGGTACGTCCACACCCTCTGCTTCCTCGGCGGTGCCCTCCTCCTGTAGATCACGTTTATGTTTTCTGGGGTGTCGTTCACCCTCACAGACTCCTGGGTGATGCTTCCCCTAGATGCTGAGTCAACAGGTCTAGTGTGCGCTGTGCTCTTTCGGGGACGGGCATGGAATATGTTTGTATCAGCTTGTCTCACAAGGCCAAGTACGTGACCTTGTCTGGCTGTGAGTCAAGCCATGGGGAGGTTTTGTTGAAGACCTCTTCAGGTAATGTCATCATGGTAATGTCTGCCTTGTCTTCTCATCTGTGATGCACGCCACGCGGAAGTGAGCACCGGCGCACAGAAACCAAGATACTGTGTTCTGGCTTTGTGGGCGAAAGGGGCATGCAGACGATTTCCGTGTTTCCAGATTTGCATTGTAATTCAGACTCTGTCATCTTTACTGTCACACACCAAAACGTGAGTATGCGCCATATTTAGTCCTCTAATAGTGTTAGAATTCGAGTGATCGACGTAAGTCATGAATGGCGAGGGCCAAAACCGTTTGAAATGCTAAAACGTGCCCTTGCGGGGACACCATTATTAGTCCATTAATGGCATGGGGTTCCTCTGAGGAAGGAGCTTTCAGAGGCCTAGACTGTGTCGCCATTTTGAGTCCGCTAAAGGCTCTCTGAAGGTAAATGCGGCAGTATTTAGTCCGTTAATGGCTGGGCCAAAACCACATTTACCTGTCACTCCTCAGGTCACCAGTTGTGAGATTCAAAACGACAGGTCTGGGTTTAACTGGTTTATTTTTCAGAGGCCAGGTATACATTGAGGAATGCAGACGGAAAGGTGGTTACCGACCTGTGGATCCCATGTCATGCTTTTGGGCTAGAATTTGTGTTTGTTAGATGACATATAAATGAGAATAATTTGCGTTACAATCAACGTCCAAAAGTGGTTACATACATTGGTGGAAATGCCGGACAATAATACATATGGAGAGATGCATAAAAATATGAAATAATAAGAGGTAATATACATGACGTGATTAATGCAGAAATGAAGAGGCGCTTGACGCCTTTACAGGTCTTTTAAGCAAGGTTCACAAATCCCTATTTACTCTGACACAGTCGATTCTCTATTTGGGGATGAGGATCAATGCTCTGACTTTTCAGGCTTTTCCATTCCACAAAAGGATTCAAGACTGCCTGAAGAAAGTAAGAAAGTTCATATCTCACCCATCGTGCAAAGACAACGAATGGATGAGTCTGCTGGGCACTCTTTCGTCCATCAAGAAGCTCATGCCATTAGGAAGATTACATGCAAGAGTCCTACAATTCTTCCTAAAAGCCAGTTGGCAGAGGAAAACTCTCCCAGACTCCTTCATGTTCCACATCACTACTGAGATCAAGGAGGAACTTTGCTGGTGGCTTGCAGAGGAGAGGTTCTCAGTAGGAAAGCCATTGCACAAGCTGAGCCCCAACCTAAAGTTGTACTCAGACATGTGGGATCTGGGTTGGGGGTGCTTTTGAATGACATGAAAATATTCTGGAGGTGGTCATCGGAAGAGAAGAAATTACATATAAATGTAAGGGAATTAAAGGCAATTCACTTGGCCTTTCAACATTTTGCAATGGGGACTTGCAGCAAGACAATCACAGTCCACTCAGACAACATGACTGCATTGGCCTACGTCAAAAATCAGGGAAGGACTCATTCCTTCTCCCTTTACAAAGTGGCCAAGGATCTTCTTCTCCGGACAGAGATCAACCATACCAGGATAATAACTCTCTCCATCCAGGGAAAGTTAAACGTTCTGGCAGACGAGTTAAATCGCTGTAAACAGGTCCTTCCAACGGATTGGACACTGAATCCACAAATGTGCACCGACTTGTGGAAACGGTGGGGAAAACCATCGGTAGACCTGTTTGTGACGTCGAGGAACCGCTGCCTCCCGTCTACTGTTCTCGAGCCCCAGACACTCGGGCATGGGCGACAGATGCCATGCTCCAGGATTGGTCGCTCTTAAATGTCTACGCCTTCCCATCATTCAACATGGTGACGGAAGTCCTAAACAAGTTCATGACCCACGCTAACGTGTCCATGACGCTTGTAGCTCCTTTTTGGCCACAGAAGGAGTGGTTCCCAGACCTTCTCAGTCTCTTAATAGACTTCCCCAGACTTCTACCTCAGAAGCGAAGCCTTCTAAAGTAGCCTCACTTCCATCTTCCATCTAGACTTATTTGCTCTTGCTCTGACAGACTTCAGATTGTCAGGGAGCTTGTCAGAGTGAAGGGTTTTTCAAGAAAAGCTGCAGAAGCAACTACCAAATGCAGATGCCAGTCTGCTAATGTCTACCAGGCAAAGTGGACAATCTTTTGTGACTGGTGCCGAAGACACTGCATTTCACTTTCTTAAGCCTCTGTAGCACAGATCACTGATTTTCTAATGTTTCTGAGGTCCTCTCGAAGCTTGGCCACCTCTACAATCAGAGGCTATAGATCTATGCTAAACTCTGTGTTTAAACATAGAGGTCTCAAGTTGTCTGTTAATCAAGACATATGCAGTCTAATTAAGTCCCTAGATACTTCCAAACAAGAGAAGTCTATGTCAGTTGCATACATTTGAGCCCTTCATGCTTTATCGCTGAGAGATCTAACCAGAAAGACTCTCTTTTTAGTTGCTTTAGCTATGGCAAGGAGGATCAGCGAATTACACACCTTCAGTAAGCGAGTGGGTTTTTCGCAGGGAGGTGGTCTGCTCATTACACTTTGATTCCTGGCAAAGAACGAAACCCCATCCAATCCTTGACCTCGTTCGTTTATGATCAAGAGTTTGTTAGATATTCTTGGGCCAGCAGACCAGGAGAGAAGTCTTTGCCCAGTTAGAGCTCTTAAGTACTACTTGGAAAGGACCAAAGGGATTAGAGGTCCCTCTCAGAATCCATGGTGTTTGGTAAAAAAAAAAAATTCACAACCATTATCTAAGAATGCCATGGCCTTCTTTTTAAAGAGTGTTATTTCCGAATTACAATCGAAGATTCAAGAAGGTGATCTCTCTGTTTTTAAAGTAAGAGCTCATGAGATTAGAGCAGTCGCCACTTCATTGGCTTTTAAGAACTTGTCACTCTCCACGATTCTCCAATCAACTTACTGAAAGTCAAAATCAGTGTTCACCTCCCATTATTTGCAGTACGTTAGCCCCATTGGCTGTGGCTGGCATGGTATGGGGGGAAAAAGGATAGGGGATATACCTTCAAATCCTCTATCTCCTCGCCTTGTTAAAGGATGCTGAGTTTTTGGGATGCCTGGGGTGCCGTATACCAGGAGTACCCACCAGTCCCTGGTTTTTAATGGTTGGATGATGGTTTTAATATTTTGTGGTAACAAATTTCTGGTTGTATTCATTGCACTGTGCCCAGGGCAAGGGAATTTATTTTGTAAGGCTTGTCAGTCTTCGGAGTACTCCTCGACTGCAAGGTTCTCCCACTGAAGCAGAGACGACTCTTGGCTTTACTGCTGTGTCACTACAGGTTGAGATGAGCGCCAACCAGAGCTAGTATCTTCCTACTGCAGCTCTCTCAACAGGTAATGTTACAACAAGCATTACACCAATGCTAGCTACTTTTCCATTTCAAATTCATCTCCTTTATTGAGTGTTTTTGGGTGGAAAATGTCCATGCTTCCCACCTCCTGTCAATGTGGGATTCAACTATGTAGTTACTTAATAAGTTACTTATATAAAAATTACATTTTTTGATAAAATAAAGTTTCATATATACTTACCAAGTAACTGCATGATCAAAGCCCTCCCACCTCCCCTCTCATGGACATAGGGCACAAACAAATTGGGCTCTTCAAATTTAGAACTGCCGCGGTTAATTAGAACTAATAGCTATGTAGTTAGTTGGTAAGTACAGTCATCCCTCTCCATATCTCGGTTCACTCATCGCGGTCTCAATGCAACGCGGATTTTTTAATTTAATATATCTGAATTTGTACCGTGGATTTTTTGCTATATCGCGGGATTTTACTTTATTTATTATTTATATTTTTGTGGTAAAATAAGCATTTTGTAACCTAAAATTTTTATTTTCAAGACTAAATATATTTTTTATGATAAAAAAATTATTTACTAATTTTCAAATATTAATATTACTGTAAACAGCAAAAAAATATATAGAATGCTAAATTAAAATCCCACAAAATCACAAAACAGCTTATCAATGTACATAAACACCAGAGTTCAATCTCTCTCTCTCTCTCTCTCTCTCTCTCTCTCTCTCTCTCTCTCTCCTCTCTCTACACAACCTTTTAATGAAAAAAACAGTGAAATTTCAATGAAACTATTTCACTTACAGAATAGACTATATTGAACTATTATGTGTTATGCTCTTCGCAAGGTCTGATAGGGTCGTAATCTCTTTCTACGTCAGTTTTAAGAACAGTGTCAAATCATCTTACATCCCTAAGATTTTCCTGTAGCAATGGCCAGCACTAGGTCAGCACATTCTTTCTCTCTCGTCGACTCCTCTCACTGTATCTATCCTCAAACAAAGGCCTACTGGAATAAAATGCCAAGATACAAAACTAGACTTTATTTGCAAATTTAACAAAAGTTTTTCAGCAAAAGCTATGGTCATGAAATGGAGTGCCTCGCACCCCATAAAAATGGAAGTCATAACTAGAGGAAACTCAGACTCACAATCAATCGAATTAATGATTCTAGACCAACCAATACTAGTGACTAACACCCTGGTCACCAAACAAAATAAAAAGGTCATAATTATTCTAGACCAAAATGTCATATAGTATGATAAAAGAACACCACTTCGAAAATATTCGTCCTCGCAGGACTCAACCAGAATTCCTGTTAAAAGAAATATAACTTCTATTAAAACCTGAAATGGTGTATAAAAAATAGACACTTAAGTGGAAAAATGCATAATGGAGAACAAAACAGACAAATGAATAATGGAAAACAGAGGGGTTTCACTGCAATGTAAAATGGGTATTCCACAAAATGTCTGGAAAAGATATAAGTGTTAATGAGTTATCTTACTCACATTCTATTGCCATGCAAACCGTTCCTCACAGTGGCTGTTCTTAGTCACTAACACAGCTCAAAGAGCGAATCGCCAGACGCAAATCGAAGTGAATGCCCATTGCATGGTTCCTCTTATAATATACACATTAGAGAGTGCACATATGCACACACTCACTTAAGGACCCCTCCTTTGAAGCGTGACAACGCCGTCGGGTTCAGTGTTTGAAGGACTCCTCCGTCAGAATCCACAGATATCGCAAAGCTTCCATCAATCTGTCATGTTATCCCCATGCGTCTTGGCCGTGACTGGAGGGCACAAATGAACGCGTCATATACCCATTGTATCTAACCGGGGAAAACACCAACGTCCACATAAAGGCCACCTGCACCGGACACACCTTTTCACAGCCAGCAATTAGTCAGCTTTAAGTCTTAATAGGAGTTCAGCCCACCTACCCCTGGGCGGGACGCCCAGGTACGACAAATATCCATAAAGAAAGTTCAGTAAGGGTCAGCTCTAAAAAATCATAGCAAACAATATTCATCAGATACAAAAGTTTCTTGTCTTGTATGCATGACTGTTATTCCAATAAATCATTCATTGCAGAACGCATCACATCACATCTTGCATTCTTGACGATCCAAATATCCTGGATGGCTTGCAACCGCACAAGCCCATGTTGAATGCGGCGCCCACGAATCCTTTGCGCCAAACAGATGTCTCCCAGCAACAGCGGAGACTTGTAGATGTCCCATCCGACATCTCTCCAAAAGACCATGGATCCTCTCATGAAGGCACAGGCATAGAAACCTGCAGGCGTAATGTAGACAGCCCCCATATCTAACTTGTATCAGTTGAGACTCATAGAAGTCATTCCATAAGACGCTGCTTCAAGGAAGTGGTGTATAACGTAAGTCGATCATGTCGACAGTCAACCCAAAAACTACGTAGTCTCCTCACTATCCCATACTATTACTGAACCATTAAAACCAATAAGGAAAGGTCATATGATGAAACTATGAAACAATCCTAAGTTACTAACTTTAACTTCCACAAGCAACCCCCTATCAGGTACACTAATTTTAAGATACTACCCATACAAATTCTTTCCAGTAAAAATTACCTGAGAACAATACAGATATGCTGAATTCATTAAAGTCAATCCTAAACATCCGAGAGGTAAAATATCTCCCAAAATTTCCCCCCTTAGAAGTGACAACCACTGCCTTAACCTGAGTATGAATTTCCAATGACGCATATTCCGCTTCTTTCTCAATATTCAAGAAGGTAGTTTGACAGGAAGACAAAGCTACCACAACATCTAAATCTCCCCCCATCCTATCTAGTGTGACCAATAACCCATTTAAAGAAGTCCTTAAAGTCTCAAAACCTTACCATAATTTCTCATAACTATCTTGTAAAGTCATCAAAGTTTTCTCCTGGCTAGCAAATACTGTCGATACCTGCTCAATTCTCACCCAAATTAGCAATTGATCAACTAGCAATTGCTCCTATGACCATAACGGCTCCAGTTACCAATGGCGCAGCCCTCTTACTCCTTCTAGAAGATAACTGAAAAGTCGAAACACCTAAATTTGGAAGCCATGCTAAAGTCTTCCTAATCCTATCCTGAACCCTAACTACTGTAGCATTAAGTTCCGTTAGCCAATCTTGTAACAGATCAGACAGATTCCATCCGATATTCATCTCACCCAAAAGAAATTTCCTAAGCAACGAACTTTATTCTGAAACTCTATACCCGAAGACATTGCATCAGATGACAACCACACATCATAATCTTCTTGTATAATAACACCCAGGCATAACCTCGCTACGAAATTAGCCCATGCCACGACTCCCAAAGTCACGAGAATATGAAACTTCAGCATAAAAAACAAAAGAAAGAACCTATAAGTTACCAGATCTCGAAACAGGAAAGGAAAAAACAAAAAAGAAACCCATATATCTATCAGACCCCATGGTGTTTTACACCCAAATTTAACTAAATATTACAACATACCAAAAGCAAAAAACTGAACTCAGACAACTAAAGATTTGTATGTCTACGGACCAACGTCCTCCCCAGTTAAAAAAAAAACTACAAGTCACTCCCCTTTAAAACCCATTAAAAAAACAAAGAAAAAGAGGGAAACAAAAAAGAATTATCAGAAACACAGTACAACACAGGAATTAACCCATAAGATACCCATTAACCTGTCCTTTTAATTTTAGGTATGTGTCAACCAAGAGACACCCGTATTCTCATCTAGAACATCAAATCTATCCCCCTTCTTTACTTCTACAACCCGAAAAGGACCTTCAAATTTAGGCCCTAGCTTATAGTTCAATTGATTTCTGACATTTATTTTCACAAAAACCCCATCTCCCACAGCAACTTTAATTCTATCCGGCTTTGCATTGCTCCTGTCCACCATATCCCGCGTTTTCATTTCAAGATCCCTAGCAAGACACACATATCTTTCTTTTGCCTTGGAGACAAGCACCTTTACAATATCATCACCCAATGAAATAGGTAACAAATCGAACCTTCCAAATATATCAATCCCAATTTACATCATTCCCCCTACCGTCAACCTGAGAGCCTTAATTACCTTCCTATTTGCCCCGCTCACATAGCCCATTAGCTTCTGGTCTATAGGGAATAATAGTGACCTTCCGAATGGCCATTACATCAGCAAGACACTCTAACGTCTTGTTCACAAATTCTCACCCATTATCTGTAGTCGGCACCTCAGGAACCCCATAACAACAAATATATCCATTAAAAAATGCGAATGCCACCTCTTCCACTGTCTTATACTTCAAAGGAAAAATCTCTACAAACCTAGTTAAATCGTCAACAACCTCCACCAGGTGCCTATGGGCATAACTAGATTCACAGAAATTGGATGACAGATCCATATGGACCCTAGAAAACGGCCTGCTGGGAATAGGAAATTACCCCAATTTACAAGAAATGACCCTTGATGGCTTACACGCATTACAAACTGAACAACCTCTCACAAAGTCTTCCACTGATGTGAGCATATTCTTCCAAAAGAATTGTCCCCGTATATTCTGATATGTCTTCTCAATACCCAAATGCGGACTGCCAGACCTACAATGAACAATATCCAGAACCGTAGGCACTAAACTCCTAGGAACAACTATTTGCATCATATCACCCTTATCCTCATTATTTCTCAGTCTGTATTTAATCTTCCTAACTAACAAATTACCCTCTAACTCAATACTGCAAAAGGCAACTTACAACCCTTCCTAACTAATTCCCCTCTAAGGAACGCCTTTGCGTCTTCCAAAACCTCATCCTCATCCTGATTAGATTCTACTAAACTAATATCCCAGTCTATACAATCTCCAGGTACATAACATACATGAGTACCTTCTGCATCAGAAAAACTTCTACTAAGGGCATCCGCTACAACATTATGTCTACCCTCTCTATACCTAAGCGTGGCATCAAAATCCCTGATTGCCAGATACCACCTAGCCCTTTTAGGGGAAAGATCTGGCTTATTGAAAAGATCCAACAATTGCTTATGATCCATAAAAACCTCTACTTGATTGTCCATCACTATCATCTTAAAATGAACCAAGCTAGACACTACAGCAAAGGCCTCTTTGTCCACTACCGACCATAGCCGTTCATTACTACCCCATGTCTTAAACTTCCTACTGTAAAATGCAATCGGATGGAGTCTTCCATTGAACTTCTGCATAAGGCATACCCCTATACCATCGTAACTAGCATCTGTCATCAACGTGAAAGGACGTTCCAAATCAGGAAACTTCAACACCGAAAAGCTAATTGCTGTCCATCTCCCCATACAAACTGCACATCATCCCTCAGGACATCTGTCAAGAGAGATGCTAGAATAGAAAGCCCTTCACAAACCTATGGAAAAATCCAGCCATGCCTAAGAATGACCGAATCTGTTTCTTATTCTTGGAAGTAGCAAAATCCACAACTGCCCTAACTTTATCATCACTCACTTTAACCTGCTCCTTAGAAATGACATGACCCAAATATACTATCTGCCTCTTGAGAAAATTACACTTAGCTAACTTTATCTTCAAACCTGCTAACCTAAGCCTCCTAAAAACTCCCTAAGAACCTCTAAATGTTCCTCTACAGAATCAGTGGCAACTAATATATCATCCATATAAATGTATATGGATTTTCCTAACAAATCATGAAAACTGTATTCATTAGCCTAGTAAATGCCGTAGGACTACCCGATAAAACAAACGGCATCTGTGTGAACTCATAATGCCCCTTTGGCAAAGAGGAAGCCGTGTACTCTTGACTCTCCTCACTAAGTGGTACTTGTAAGCACCCTTGCATCAGATCAATTGAAGAATACATATTCTTGCCCCCTATCTCAACAAATAAATCTGGCAAACACGCCACAGGGTAGCGATCAGGAATGGTTTTCTCATTCAGCTTCCTAAAGCCTACACAAACTCAGACTGAACCAACCTTCTTAGGCACTGTTAACAATGGGAAATTAAAAGGCCTAACAATGCCTTCCTCCTCCCACTTATTAACCTCTTGCTCTACTTGTTCTCTAATCTTAAAAGGAATCCTAGCCTGTAAATCTGCTTCTGAAAAACTACAAAACTCCCCGACAATAGCAACTGAATTATCCTCATCGACCCAGTCAACAAAGTCGATTACGTAAGTATCCTTCTGATAATTCCGAACTGAATCATTACAGTTTAGCAATTCCACCGAAGTATCCCCTAAACTCGCTACCTTGTTTATAGAACCTGTACACACCAGCCCCTTCAGCTTTCGCTACATTCATCCACACACACCTGTCTGGATTTATGCACACCTTTCACTCAAACTTTCACCATAGCAGCCATACCAGGATCAAGAACTACATCATCCAACAAAACCCCCTTATAACACTTCTTACCCACTGTCAGATGTTCAGCATCTACCCGCAAATTCTCATGTACACCTGATCCATTATCATCATCCACTACACCCACATCTGTCCCCTCATAAGGCACAAACACACCAGGTACTCCAACAGTTATACCGCATACCCCTGTATGAACCGAGATTTTGCATCTCCGACACGCTGGATGACCCAGTAACAATGTATTCCCCAAAGCAGCCCCTCGTATAACCAAAAATGGCTCTGTAAAAGTTTTACCCCCACATCTACGTATCCCAAAACCTGTAACCTATTGGCTTGAACATCACATACTGTCTCTTTAGCAGGTCTCAAAGAATGATCAGAAAACACCGATCAGAACAACTCATAATTCATCAAATTAATAGGGGCCCCTGTATCAATAAATATACTTACATTGACCCCATGCACAGACCCTTTTACCACTGGCTTCGCCTCTGAGGGTTCCCCCAGAAGTCCTATATCACAAGAAACATCCATCCAGTTTTCCTTTACAACTGATCAGTCTTTCGACAATGCTCACCAGTCACAAGATCCTCTCAAAAAACCCCCTTGAGGAACTTTCTTACCTAAGCTACCAAAATTCTGAAGTGTAGGCCTACCATTATACTGTCTCAGAGACGGACAAGACCACCAAGGATGACCATAACTCCTACAACTGCCACAATATTTAACACAGCAAAATCTCTTAAATGTGTCCCTGCATTTTACAGTTAAAACAACGAACCCATGGGGCTTGAGAACTCAGCCTAACCATCAACCTCTGACTATTCTTAATTTAAACAAAACCCTTCAAACTGCGGACTGAATCTCCGCACCCTACACAGCCATAGGCTGACCTAAGGAATCTCTAATAACTATCTCTTCTAGCCATTTCTGCAGCTTTCCTCTTAGTAAATAAATCCGTTAGCTCACTCTTGGCTGATCACAAATACAAAATTTCCCAAGTCCTGCAAAAGGAAACCCTTTAAAGAAAAAACACAAGAAAAAAAAATTATCCCTGAAAAATTCCCACAAAGAAAGAAACCCATAATGTTAATTCCCTTTACTCTGACAATTAATCCCCAAAAATCAAAAGAAAGCACTAATTAAACCCACAATTAAATCAAAACCCCATGGGGAAAAAAACAGGTGGGCTAAGCGCACAGCTGATCGCAGGGTAGTTCAAGATGAACATCGAGTCTTCAAGGGCAAACAAAAAAAAAACACACTCAGTCCACCCTCAAGTAAAGAGAACGGAAGTCTACCCTTACATAAAGAAAACGGGACTCGAGCAAATAGAAGCGAGATAGAGAGAGAACAAAAAGAGAAAGGAAAAGAATTTGCTCCCCTCCCTTTAGTGCAATATCTTCCCCTATCTCCCCAACACATCCATGATCTAACTGAAGCACACAGAAAAGAAACGCTGAGTGCAAAACCCTGAAGAGATGAGCCCGCCTCTCCAGTCATCAAGACAAAAATTGCCGAGTAAGCTTACAGCAACATCTTTCCCCTTTGCATACACGCATGTATGTACCCAAAATAAAACATGTACATATGTAACTATAAAAAAAGAAGTTCAAAATCTAAGAAATACACACACACACACACACACTCATGTAAGAAATGTTTACTCACAGTAACCCAACAACTGTCAAATAAATTATTTCCCAATAATCAAAGTCCTCAGAGACAATACATAATTAAATAATCCCCTTATTAAACCCTAAACGCTGATGCAAGCAGCCAATTGCTAAAAAAATGAAAAAAATGAAACACATAAGCCACACCAAAAATTCATATGTGCTTCCTCTCACTGTATCTATACTCAAACAAAGGCCTACTGGAATATGCCAAAATACAAAACTAGACTTTATTTGCAAATTTAACTAAAATATTTCAGCAAAAGCCACGGTCATGAAACGGAGTGTCTCACACCCCATAAAAATGGAAGTCATAACTAGAGGACACTCAAACTCACAATCAATCGAATTAATGATTCTAGACCAACCAATACTAGTGACTAACACCCTGGTCACCAAACAAAATAAAAAGGTCATAATGAATAATGGAGAACAGAGGGGTTTCACTGCAATGTAAAATGGGTATTCCACATAATGCCTGGAAAAGATATAAGTGTTAATGAGTTATCTTACTCACATTCTATGGCCATGCAAACCGTTCCTCGCAGTGGCTGTTCTTAGTCACTAACACAGCTCAAAGAACGAATCACACCAGCCACAAATCGAAGTGAATACCCATTGCATGGTTCCTCTTATAATATACACATTAGAGAGTGCACGTATGCACACACTCACTTAATAACCCCTCCCTTGAAGCGTGACAACACCATCAGGTTCAGTGTTCGAAGAACTCCGCTTCAGAATCCACAGATATCACAAAGCTTCCATCAATCTGTCATGTTATCCCCATGTGTCTTGACCACAACTGGAGGGCACAAATGAACGCATCAGATACCCACTGTATCTAACCGGGGAAAACACCAACGTCCACATAAAGGCCACCTGCATTGGACACACCTTTTCACAGCCAGCAATTAGTCAGCCTTAAGTCTTAATATATATATAAAAGAAACCATTGTCCAAACATCTGTAACTGTTTTTACTGTAGGTTCGTGTTGCCATATTTTTTTCTTCGATTTACTGAACCGTGCTTCACTACAAGTTTAGTAGTTGATTCTATGATTATCACTCATATAACAGTGCACAAGAGAATATTTTAACACTTGATATTTAATCTCTAATCACCGTAAAAATATCTAAAATCCGCAATTCATACATAAGCAACTCAAGGTTACTGTATATTCTCTCATCCCCAGTTTGTCAAGTCAAAACTTAGTCTCGTCCCAGGCTACTATGCTGAGACTGTTAACACGTAGTAAACGCAAGTTCTCTCTCTCTCTCTCTCTCTCTCTCTCTCTCTCTCTCTCTCTCTCTCTCTCTCTCTCTCTCTCTCTCTCTCTCTTAATGAAATATGAATCACTGTATCATAAACGTTTATGTACATAATTAAAAATAATAGTTCCATTAATAAACTTGTTTCTTTTAGCAACTAAAAAGTTATTTTCCTAATTCTTTCGGCAGTAGTGAGCAGCTTCAGTCAGCTGATTCTCAGAACGTAAACATTACAAATAGGGTTTTTTATGCATATTACGATGATAACAGGTCAAAGTACTAATACAGTATACTAATTGGATTCTGTAAGTGAAATAACATATTAATGTGTTTACATTAATATTAATATATGAAAACTAGTAAATCATTGTAACATGTACTGCATACACAAGAGAATTTTTATCACTGTTGATTCTCTATTCCATGAACTATTACATAGGTTCATGAGTACAAAAAGTGATTAAATGCACAGAAGTGTTTACAACAGTGTGGGAAAGGTTAATAACAGTGTGGGAAAGGTTAATAACAGTGTGGGAAAGGTTTATAATAGTGTGGGGAAGGTTTATAAAGCCTTAAAGTATATACAGTACAGTATGTATACAGTAAACAATAAAATAAATGTAAGGTCGCTACTTCGTGGATTTTTGCCTATCGCAGGGAATTCTAGAACCTAACCCGCGTGATAGGCAAGGGACGACTGTATATATAAAACTTTTTTATTATAAAAATGTCATTTTTTTCAAAAGGAGGTTCAGTACCTTGGCCATCAGTTATGTGCTGAGGGTATACGGCCATTATAGGATAAGGTATAGGCCACACAACGGACACCCCTACCTATATATGTGTCTGAGCTTAAATCTTTTTTAGGCATGATCAGTTTTTATGGTAAATTTATTCCTAATTTGTCTACGCACTTACATCCTTTATATGAATTACTACATATGATGTTGCTTGGTATTGGAAACCTGAATGTGAAAAGGCCTTCCAAGGGGTCAAAGATATGCTTGTGGGAGATAACATATCAGTTCATTATAACTCTCCAAAGCCTCTAATCTTAAGTGTGGATGCAAGGTCATATGAAATAGGGGCTGTTTTGAGACACCTATATCCAGATGGAACGGAAAGACCAACAGCTTATGCTTCCAGAACTCTGAGTAATGCTGAGAAAAATATTGCCCAGATCGAAAAAGGAGGCTTATCCTTTAAATCTGGAATAAAGAAATTTAATTTACATTTGTATGGGAATAAACTTACTCTGGTAACTGGTCATCAGCCACTAACCAGAATTTTTGGCCCTAAATCATGAATACCTGCCCTGGCTGCAACAAGAATGCAGCACTGGGCTGTTACACTTTTGGGGTACCATTATGATATGATTTATGGGCCTTCAAAGGATAATGCTCCTGCTGATTTGCTAAGTCAACTTGCTGTACCGCATCATATCCAGGTGGATGATGGTGAAGATTTTATTTGCCATACAGTAGTAAATGCATTGCCAATTACTTCTAAGACTATTGCCTATTGCCCGAGCCACCTCTAAGGATTTAATATTGCGTAAAGTGTTTGAATTTACTGCCTCAGAATGGCCTGGTTATGTTGATAGTAAAGAGTTGCAACCTTACTGGATTTGTAGAGATGAGTTGCCCAGTGAAGACTATTACAAATTGTGCTACCATAAATATTTTAAGAATGCATTTGCCAGTTATGGGTTACCTCAAAAAATGGTAACCAATAATGGCCCCCAGTTTGTGTCTGGGGAATTCAAATTTTTTTGGAAGGGATTAGACATTAAACATACTTTATGTGCCCTTACCATCCCGCTAGTAACGGGGGCCAGAAAAGCATGTTCAAACTTTTTCAAAGATTTTCATGAAATATAAGGGATCCCAGCAGCTGTTCCATAAGGTTCCAGATATTTTATTTAAGTACAGAAAAAATCCTCATTCTACCACAGAGAAAACTCATGCAGAGGTGTTTCTGAAAAGGACCCCTAGAACTATTCTTTCACTGACTAAACCTTGTCTTTCCCAAACAGCAGCCATTTATAGCCTTTAGATGGAAGTTATCCTAAACACATTTTTTTTTTTAGATTTCAAAGAGTACATGTAAGAAATGTTAGAGGGGGAAAAGAGAAGTGGATTCCTGGGGTAATTGTTGAGGTTAAGGGTCCACTTGCTATTTAGTAAGAGTTCTAGGAAATAACCGTAGGTTTGTTCATGCCGATCATCATGTTCCCAATGATGATACTGACCTTAATATTCAGAAGGAAGAACCTCGTGTTTGTGAGAATACTCATAATCGAGAGTCTTGTGTCAATGAGGATAGGGAGGGTAGGACTTCTTCCGAGGAGCCATACATTCCAGAAGATCGTTCAATGGAACTATCTTCGGGAGTTCCCTCTTGGGGTAATTGCCCCCCTAACCCCTCAGGCAAGTGTTCCTACTGTCCAGCAGGATGCACCTGAGTCTGTAAGCAATTTTAATTCTCAGAGGCAAATGCCTTCACCAAAGAGGGATAGCCCAAGTGTTGGTATAATAAGTAGATCTGGTAGGATTATTAAACCACCAAGAAGGCTTAATCTTTAGTTAGGCCATTTATTTACATACTGATATTCTTAACTGAATTTATTATGCTATCGGTTTTGGAATATGAGGAAGGAATGTTATATGTTTGTTCAGTACTCATAATATTATGATTTAGTTTATTCTATCAAGTTCCATTTTCGAAGATAAGAGACCTGAATAAGCACTGTAAAGAAGGTAGCCTGTGTTTAAATACCATCCTCCGTAGCTGAGAAAACTCTTGATTTATATTGCCTTTCATCTGGCTCCAGCTGCAATAGCAGGTACCAGTGAAGGCATTATGTGATACGGGAAGTAACCACAGTGTTAGAGAAGAATCTCACAGGAGATTCAGTTATTTTGAAGGGTATAGGTAGGGTTGCCACCTCGAGCTCAGAAAAATACAGAACAAAAGTCCTGGCGAGCGGAGCGAGCCCTTTCAGCTGGGGCATTCTGAGGCTATGTGCAGCTAACATGAGGGTGAGGAAGACATGTTTCATCTTTGATGAGGACTGGAAGATCACTCATCAAGTTGTCAGTTATCAGTGAAGTGATAAGTTTATAGAAATTCAAAATTAAATGACATGCTGTGACATAGACAATGAAATGATATATATATGTAAGCTATACCATCAAGTTTACTTTTTTCCTTCAGAACTATTACAAAATAAAATGCAGGATTTATTTCCACCACTAAACTACAAGCCATTGAAAAGTAACATCATACAATTTTCAGTGAATCAGGAAATAGACTATAGATATCGGTCATTCCCAACCGGGGTGGGGGCGGGTTGATGGGGTAGGGGTGAGAGATAGCGCTCTCGTCGCGCACTCGCTCATGAGTCATGTTATGCCTTGTACTTTACACACACCGAAGGCAAGCATTGACAAAGGTATAATTTTCAGTCTGACAAGATTGACTGAAAAATACATTCATGTAATTTTAAAATGATGTTCAGACAGCCAAATACAGAACAAATGGCGTTCTGTACTGGTTTAGTACAGAACGCAACATCTCACTCTCCAATACAAAGCGAATCTGTATTTTCCAGAACGGGTGGCAACCCTAGGTATAGGAGGAGAAGAGGTAACTCCCATGTCCTGCTTGCACCTGTCGTGGTAATTGTGACAGGAAATGTTGATTTTGCTGTAAAAGACTCACTGGTTGTTGAAGGTGTACAAATTTTGTTGGGTAATGAAGCTGGTGGTGTAGCCTACCCTTTGTTCCTTTTCCTATAGTAACAGAAAAACCATTGAAGATTAGTCCTACGGTAGATTTAGAGAAGAATAACCCCCATCTGTTTCCAAGTTGTGTTGCTACCAGGAGTATGAAGAGAACTACGCCTACAAATAAAGAAACTGACGATTCACACGCACAAGAAGGATCAAGTGAAGGATCTTTGAGCTTAGAAGAGCTGTTCTAGGAAAGTGAAGTTTTCCTTAGTGCTAACCATGAAGAGATTTCCCAAGAAGAAAATGAACCTCTTGTTCTTGAAGAGTCAGAATGTTCCCGAAGATAGCAGTGAAACTACAGTAGCAGGGTTAACAGATATTGAGAGTTCACCCTTGAAATTGGTCATGTGCCTAGAGAGAAGCTAACAGAACTGCAGAAGGATATATCTGATTTGTTCTTCAGAGTTGCTGATCAAGAAGAGATGAAACAAACTCTTACTTGTTATTATCTAAACATAGGTTTGCTAATGATGAAGCATAGATCTGCAGGTATACCAGGAAATGCTGAGTGGGGTGAATATCATCAAATTCTGATTCCGTATCCATTGAGGAAGCAAGTGGTAGCAGTAGCACACGAGTCTGGACATATGGGAATCAAGAAAACTGTTGAGAAGATTATGAAATATTTTTTCTGGCCTGAACTTCACAAAGATGTTAGCAGGTTTTGTCGAGAATGTCACACCTGCCAGGTAGCCGGAAAACCGAATGAAGCCATTCAGAAAGCCCCCCTAGAACCCATAGAAGTTATAGGAGAACCCATTAGTAAGGTGATTATAGACGTGGTTGGGCCGCTTCCGAAAATGAAGAAAGGAAACGAATATTTGCTAACCTTAATGTGTTCTGTGACAAGGTATCCTGAAGCAATCCCGGTTAGAAGTATAAGCACTCAAGTAATCGCCGAGAAGTGGTGGAGTTTTTCTCGAAGTCTGGAATATCAGATGTTGTGCAAAGTGATACAGGAACGAACTTTAATTCTAAATTGTTCCAAGATGTGATGAACTTGTTAGGGGTGAAACAACAGTTATCAACTGTTTATCATCCAGAGAGTCAAGGAGCCTTGGAAAGGTTCCAGCCAGACACTGAAAAGTATGTTAGCAAAGTATTGTCATGAATCAGGAAGAGAATGGGATGCTGGTTTACCCTTAATGTTGTTTGAAGTTAGGAATGCTTATCAAGACAGCATGGGCTGCCGACCTAATGAGATGATTTTTGGTCGAGAAATAAGAGGTCCGCTGAAGATTCTTGCAGAAAACTGGAAAGAAAATCAAGAGGAAATCCAAGGAGAATATGTGAAGAACTTGAGGAAAAGGCTAACAGAAATTAGAAAATTCTCTTTAGAAAATCTGAAAGTAAGTCGAGAGAAAATGAAAAGAAGATATGATGCTAAAACTAAACTAAGAAGTTTTAGTGTTCTTACCAGTGAAAAGATTTCCTCTTACCAATAAATTTCAAGATCCTTATAAGATAATAGAGAAGTTAAGTGATCGAACTTATGTGACTGAATCACTAGGAAGAAGAAAACGACAGGGGAAGATACATGTAAATCTTTTGAAATCCTACTTCTCCGAGACTAAAACTGAGTTTCAGTAACGCAGACAACTTCATCCACAGAGGACGATAATGGCTACGAACTGGGAGCTGAAAACAAGATGAACAATTCTTCCATATTGCAAAATATGTAGGATAAATTAAAACATCTGAGTGTTGAGAAAAGTGATGAATTAAAAGTTTCCCAAAAATTTCTGCAAATGTACCTAGGCGTACTGACTTAACAAAGCATGAGATAAAGATCGGGGAAGATGAGAAATTTTTAATATCTTTCCACATGACTTAAAAAAAAAAGAATGAGTATTATAATTTGTGCATGCCCAGTGGCCCCCCATATTCAGCTGTGCCCCCAGGTGCCCCACCATTAATAGACTCCTAGTTACGCCTGTGTGAGTAACACGTATGCACGGTGATCTGTCCAGATATTTTGACTGGAAATGGCACCTGGGTATGCAGAAGAGTAGCACCGTTGACCTACAGTTGATTCACACAACAGGGACTCGCTTACCCGGATCTGCAAAACCAGGAGAGTTGAAACAATATGTTTTGGTTTGAGTAATAATGAATATGATTTATGTAAGTTATACAGTTAACACACTGTTTCGTAAATGTCACAAGTTACACGAACTGAGAATTAATTCAAGTCACAAATGAACACAATTCCACAAAATCTCTATCACAGGGATCTCTAAAGGAGATGAGCAGGAACACAGGTATAGGTAAATGGGAGAACAGGTATATAAAGGTTAGGCTAGTAAGGAGCCAGCAAACAACCTCCGATCACATTACCTTAGGTCCGTGGAGAAGACATGAAGGTTCTATGAAGGTTCTTAGAGCCAGAATTCTGCAGTAGCTGAAGTGTTGTCACTCAAGGTTCCCCACTAGGTGGAGGTACGATGAAGGTAAGGGCCCTGGGAGGCACAGAGGACATCAGCGTGTAAGGAGATGTGGCTGTTATAGGCCTGTTTCGAGGCCTATACTTTATTTAAGTCTCCGTTTTAAGAACAGAGGTTGGTATCTCGCTTTTCCCGAGATATGTATGATAGCATGAGACGACTTGCTATGCCAGCTGGTCTGTCATCTTCACATCATAAGTTATTCATTGCCCCCTAGCTAAATTCTAAGATCTACTGGAATGAGATACTAGGTACAAAACTAAAAACTTTATTGGCAAAAAAAAATAACGAAAATAACTTCAATTAAGTTATGAAGAAATGAAACCGAATGATTCAACGTAACTATGAAAATCTTCTGAAATAAGGTCCAAAACATAGACACCCAATTATTTAAGGAGATACAGAAATAACTCATCTGTCATTCAAATCATAAAAGGTCACTTAATACATTCAGGTCATTTCATAATTAAATGTCACACCACTACCTTCCTTGAAGAGGAACGTGGAGAAAAGAAGGAAGGAGGAAGGAATACCTGTAAAAAAAACAAGCGTTATATTAAAAACCAGAAAATGTAAAAAAATGCAGAAGCACAAGATTTCACTGCAACAGGGATAAAGTCTTTGCCCAGAGTCTGAAAGAAAAAATCTAAAATGTTATGAGCGGTACTCGCTTCACCATAGTCCTCTGGAAACAGATTCCATCTGTGTATTTCCCTCTTACACAGACCACATATTAACATCACTGAATACGGATCGCGTTGTCCACTCATTCTATGAAAAACTCGCATTATATGGGTTTGTCAACGCACATATGAACACGCTCTCATGACATCGCTCGAGTTCAAGGTATGATAAGACACGCCTTCTGTAAAGCAAGGCGTCATGAGGTACTTGGTCACACACATACTCACACACTCCACTGTAATGTCCTCTTCAAATCAGGATCTATAACCGGATAAACCTTCTCGAAGGTTCTTTTGCTGGAAACGCATTTCCACCCCACGTGTGTTGTCACCAAGGGTCTCTGAGAACGTTGACTTTTGCTGAACGCGAAAGACTCAGCATTTTATTACATGCTGTGTATAGTCATATGATCTCTCGAACAGCTGACACCACCTTTTCAAAGGTCACCTTTGTGACCAGTTACAAATTATATGATTTATGTAAGCTATACAGTTAACACACTGTTTCATAATAAGATAAATGTCACAAGTTACACGAACTGAGAGTTGATTCAAGTCACTAATGAACACAATTCCTCAAAATCTCTATCACAGGGATCTCTGAAGGAGATGAGCAGGAACACAGGTAAATGGGAGAACAGGTATATAAAGCAAAGGTTAGGCTAGTAAGGAGCCAACAAACAACTTCCGATCACATTACCTTAGGTCCGTGGACAAGACATGAAGGTTCTTAGAGCCATAATTCTGCAGTAGCTGAAGTGTTGTCACTCTAGGTTCCCCACTAGGTAGAGGTACGATGAAGGTAGGGGCCCTGGGAAGCACAGAGGGCATCAGAGCGTAAGGAGATGTGGCTGGATACAAGATTCTTCAACGTAGCAACGTAAGAAGGACTCGGGCCTAGTCTCTCAGGGTGACTTCTGGACAGAGGGACGTCCTCAGGAACAGTAAGGGCGACATCGGTGGGAAGCGGCTAGCATTGGGTGTCCAGGGCATGAAGTCGGAGGAGCGGAGTAACATAGGTTGGACCAGTGAGTGTGTGTGGTGCCAGACTTGTTTTGGGTGACTAACAGCGTGTCTTCAGAGGGAGGTAGGGCAGAGTGTCTACGAGCAGAGAGACACCTGGAGGAGGTCTAGCATAAGGTATACTAGCGGAGGGATTCTGAAGAGGGACTAGCATAGACTACACTAGCAGCGTGGTATCTGAAGGATGACTAGCAAAGTAGGAGGTCACTGGGGCCAATATATATACCCAGTTTGGTGCCAGCGATGGTTGTATTTTGACACTTGTTGACAGCTTCTTATTGATGGGTTCTCATTGTCCTCTCGAAGGGGTGTGTCATTAATCCAGCTTGGTACCTGGAAAGGTCATTGTTTGGTGGACAGATAAGGGTTCGAGAAAGAGATGACAATAGATCAGACAATTATCTGTGAGAATCTATGGATTGGTAGGCAGGTGTGCAGGTGTTAGTAGGCAGAACCAGAGGTGTGGGTCAGGTCAAGAAAGGGGACCTTTTACAGCATTGCAGGTAGTTTTGAAGGAGGGGAAATGTGAAGGGCATGTGAAACTGGGGAATTGAATACAATAGAAGGAACTCTCAAGAGGGGGCATGCGAATTTCAAGCAATTGCAAAAGATGTCACCTTAGGGACACATTATAAGGGTCCAGTCAGATTTAGTAATAACTCGTGGTAGAGCCCTGAATTTTATTCTCATTAGACACCTGCATCGGCTTATCGGGCCTGGGAAAAACAAGGTGCAAAAAGATCAAAACAACTAGTACTTCTTCTAAAAATGTACATTATTCAATACTTCAAGGATAATAGTTTATATATATATATAATAGTATATATATATATATATATATATATATATATATATATATATATATATATATATATATATATATATATATATATATATATATATATATATATATATATATATATATATATATATATATATATATATATATATATATATATATATATATATATATATATATATATATATATATATTATATACTGTATATACTGATACAAGTGTTGGTTGATCTGCACCTTCTTACCTTGGTAATAACGCATCTGACTAGGGACCAACGCGTCATACAAGAATGAATCTGAGTAGAATTATATTGCAAATGCTGGAAGAACTCGGGAGAGAAATTCTGGTTGGGTCGAAATTAATTAATGTATTTACATAACTCAAAAGAATTAATTACAAAGAGCCATATATGCTTGGCTCTTGGCACCTTTCAAACCAAATTATACAATTGAAAAGATTAAAGGTGCCACTCAATAGGGAATGAAATATGAATAATAACACTTCAGGAATAGCTTGATTGATAGATGTAGGGACACAGTGGAGGCAGATGGTCCTACAGCGGCACACATTCTTTCTATAATCTATAGAAAAAGAAACATGATCGCTGGCTAAGCCAAAGCATAGACTAATCTTTACAAACGGAATGCTGAAGGCTTAAGGAGCTGACGTCAAATCATGATTAGGTAAATTACTCTTTAATATTGATAAATGGTTACCGACAATGATTAAAGGTCTAAGTACAATAAAGGGGAAAAGGAAACAATATGAGATAAGAGCACAAGATAACTGACCGAACACTCCCCCACCACACAGTACACTTGGCACCTAGGGGGCACTTGGATGGTCGGCTGTCGGCCAGACAAAAGAGGTGAGTGATGGTTTGGGTGATGGAGTGTCTCACAGCGGTGTGTCACTGGGTCAGTGTCCTGTCTGCTTCTGTCCTTGATGACCCTGGTTCGGCCTTATATGACCTCTGTTTCCTGCCGGTGTTTGCCACCCTGGACAGTTCAGATGAACTGCTTCTTCAAGGGTGATTCCCGGTAGTTTCCACTGTAGGCAATTCACATGGTCACCTGGGAAGGAAGAGTTCTACCTAGAAAGAGGAGTTTTTCAGCCAGCAGAGTCATAAAACAGATTAAGGTAGATGCTTTGGAGAGGCTTAACGAGTGAGAGTACTAAGACCCTGACAAATCAATTGTCAAATTTTAATTAATAGGGAGCGTCTTAAGGTGTGTCTCCCTGGTTCTCTGTGTGGGCTTCCTGAAAGGTAGCAAGGAGGGCTGTGACGTAGTGACACTTCTAGCAGTTCCCCCTAAAGGTAGACATTTTACACCTCTTTCGGGTGTGAATGTGTGCAAATCAGCCCGAATGCTTACAATTTACTGTGTCTCTCCTCAAGCCTTTGCAAAGCATGTGTTAGAATAATTTTATACTAGGGTGTCTGCTTTTAAGAGTGATCAAGTTTTAACATTAGCATGCATGAGTTAGTTATGCAGCCCCTTCAATTTTTTATTTTAATTTGTGTAATTTAAATATGAACTGATTTAAATTTGTTCTCAATTGACTAAGTAAATTATACAACAGTGATACTTAAGGTATATGTTAAATATAAGGATCCATGCATATAGGCTAGGACGGATTTCTGCCTTTTAGGGTAGATACCAGACTTAGCTAAAAGGAGGTACAATTTCATACAAATCTAAATGCCTTTATAACGTCTGCATCTTAGGTACTCATGTGACTACTCAGTTGGTGAGTGCCATGGTACTTTGCTAAGTTTATGGCACTGTGCCAGGTGTGGCACTAGTATCACAAGAGCCTAGTGGCTCTGTGATATACAATTAAATTCCCTTTGGAAGGGTTGAGGTTTGCCATGCAAGCAATTGCATGGAAAGTAAAGTCAATGACCGTAGGGCAAGGAGATCTGGTGGTTGGCACTCTGCATTGAATAGATTGTGGTGCAAAGTAGAAGAGTGGTGCAAAGTAAAAGGTGAGCTGTTACCAGGTGTAAAATAAGATTATAAATTATTAAAGTTACAAGGAGAAAGTAATTTACAAGTTTACAAAGGAGTGGTAGTAAGGGAAGTAACCTGGCATTTTACTCTGGTTTGAGTGCCAAATTACTCAATTAAAGTGGGGCACTGTGCCATATGGGCATGAGTGCCAGGGGAACTTGGTGGCTCTAGTAGGCTACTTGGACATTCTATGCTGCTAACTTTTCTCCTCGAATTTCAGTTAGGATGATGGTTCGATGATGTAGGAGTTGGTGGAACCAAGCCCGGGAAAGGTACTGGAGTGCCACCTATTCTGGCTGCTGTGCAACAAAGCAAGGGCGGTGCCAACAATTTCTACCATTTGCCATCGCAGTTCCTTGATCTCTGCAACAAGCTGAGATGCTAGAGAATTGTCCACCAGAATCTTATCTTCTGAGGAATGGGAAAGAGAGGAAGAAGTAGTTGTGGGTGTGAGAGGTTCGTAGGTTTCAATGACCAACTTAGGCATGGGTTGCAAGGCCATGCCAGGGGGTGAGCTTCCACTGTGGTCAGGGGAATCTGGAAGGGACCCAGGTAAACTTCAGGCTGGCTCTCTTACTGACACTGGTAGCAAGGCCAAGCTGGGAGAAGAGAGGTGGGCTGGACTGGGATCTCCTGAAGGGAGATCTATAGTGTGCTCTGGCACTGACACTAAGGCTGGGCCAGGCACAGGAATTAAATTTGGAAAGGACTTAACACTCAGGACAGACAGAGGCTGGCACTGCTCAGGGCACTCAAGTGACCATGGAAGGGATTTTGAGGCAGGTCTGGGAGGACTATTAGTGCTTGATAGAGACTGTGAGTGGGGCATGACCCCTGAGTTGTCTTGAGTTAGATGGGGACAGAAAGTCCTGTCCCAGGAGGAGGTCATAGCCTCCATGAAGGTACTTGGCTACTGCAAGTGTGCAGATCTTGGCTCTGTGGGGCCTGGTGACCCTCAAACAAACTGTTGGAAGAGTCAATTTCAAATGATTGATACTCTCAATAGTGATAAGTTTGTTTTTCAATTTTAGCCCCATAGGGAAGCTTGTCTTCCGAGCCTCGATGGCACAGTCGGTTACAGCAGCAGCTTCGGACTTTGTAGAGGTCTGTGGCGCGGGTTCAAATCCGCAGCCGACTGATCAGAGAGGCGGACACTTTGCTATCTGTGTAGACACCCCGGGATTATGTATGTAATCAACGGATAGGTTTGCTTAAAAAGCAAATGGGTGTTACAGACTAAATACACACACAAAAAACAAAGCCACTCCAACATCTTCTAAAAACATAACAAACATCTCACACGTCTCGAACTCTCGACCTACCCGCGCAACAACTTCTCGCTACTGGGAGAAAGGGCGTTGGGTCTGGTATGATACATGTACCATACACTACCAGGGTCTAAGCGATGTCAGGCAGGGCAGCCGATCGAGACCCCAAAGCCAAATCAAAAGTCCTTCAAAAGAAGGCATCATGCTTACCCCATACAAAAATGGGAAAAAAGCACGTTAAAAGAAGAAGAAGGGGAGCTTGTCTTCCCATATCAAGGAGATTTGCAACCAATGTCTTCAAATGTCTTGACCTGGTGTGCAGGGTAGTGACCTCGAGGAAGCACCACAAATATAGGAATCTTGGCTGGAGCGCCCAAGGATGGATAATTGGCGGGTGTAGTTGCTTTGCTAGGACAATCCTTCCAGCTGGTGGAATGCCCATAGATTTTGCATGTAGTACAATAAAAGTTGCTGAATCCCCCTTTAGGAGCGGGGGGAGATTGTTGATATTTGGATTGATCAGAGAGGCATTGCAGTGGCACCCCCAGTTTTTAGATCAGCACTGGTGGGATTGTAGTTGCTGAAGATGCATTCCGTTTGTTTGAGCCACACCTGAGGATCTGAGTTGCTCCACTTGGGATTAGTGAGCCTATGCTGTTGAGGGTGGAATATGGAGTGCCAGAGCAGGATGCTCGGCCCTATGTTGGGCGAGTGCCACGGCACTTTCCTTGCGGGACCTTTCAACCTCTAACTCATGTCTTCACTGGTCCTCCCTTTTTCGTCTTTCCAATTCGGCAAGAGCCCTTTTCTCTTGTTCCTAGGCTAGTTTAAACTGTCGTTGCTTCTCCTATATAAAGGGGCAGCAGGCTTAGATGACCAGCTCTCCGATCCAGGACATCATAGAGATAACTTGCAAAGTGTAAACACTATGAGGTTCTTTATTGTATCACCCGCCCTATGGTACAGCAAGTAAGGTAGGGTAAGTAACTGAATTCTGTAAATGTGTCCATTGAGGTTTAATTGTAAGATATTTCAAACTGGTAGTAAATATTTAAAGTGAATTTCCATTCTATTTGAGTGTGGTAATTGATATTTTGAGTAACGTAATGAAGTCTGTGTCGGCTTCACGTGTGCTGTGTGATTCGCTTTGCTGTTGTGATATTATTTGGCTGGGAGAATTCCATTGTGATTATGCATTCATTTGTGATGAGTACTTGTATGTAAATAAAATAGTTTTTTAAGTCAACATTTTAAAACTGTAGTCTCATTGAGCCTTCCCTAGATTGAAAAAACTTTTTCCTTACGCCCGCACGCGCTAACTGCTGAAAATCTTGTAAGAGCCTGATGCTGTCTCTTCCAAACACGTGTGTGTTCGTGTGTTCGTCGTCCATCGGAGTGGACAAGACAACAAGAGCGTCTCGTTTTCTTTCTCTAAAGGAACGCGATTTCAACCATACAATATTTCCGTCTCTTTCTCCCTAACCATTGTTGTCTTGATGTATGTACAATCACCACTACTTGCATTGCCATACAAGCATTCTAATCATGTACTCATAATGTTCCAACGAATCTTCTGTATCAAACTGTGTGTATGTTTCTGTTTGTGAAGACGCCAAACGTCTAGCCACTCCGAAGGACGACGAACAAAACACGTGTTGGGAAGAGACGGCGTCAGGCTCTTACAATCTCAGAAATTGTTTAGTCACTTTGTCGTAATTTTTGCACAGTTTTGTATTAGTCGTTACATAAAGTTTTATATATGAAAACGTGCGCAATTTCATGTAGAATACAAAACAAATAACTCATGGTTGTAGCTTTTATCAATTTTGACATATTTTCATATAAATCACAATAAACACAAAATTTCAACCTTCGGTCAACTTTGACTCGACCAAAATGGTCGAAAAATGCAATTGTAAGCTAAAACTATTACATTCTAGTAATATTCAATCATTTACCTTTATTTTGCAACAAACGAGAAGTCTTTAGCACAATATTTCGATTTATGGTGAATTTAAAAAAAAAAAATTTTTCCTTGCGTCCGCTCGCGCCAACTGCTGAAAATCTTGGAAATTCTTTAGTCACTTTGTCGTAATTTTTGCACCGTTTTATATTAGCCGTTACATAACGTTTTATATATGAAAATGTGGGCAATTTCATGTAGAATACAACAAAAAATAACTGATGGTTGTGTCTTTTATCAGTTTTGAAATATTTTCATATAAATCACGATAAGTTCCGAAATCAACCTTAAGTCAACTTCGACCTGACTCGCAATGGTCGAAAATGCAATTGTAAGCTAAAACTCTTACATTTTAGTAATATTCAATCATTTACCCTTCATTTCCAACAAACGGGAAGTCTGGAGATGGAAAAACTTTTTTTTACGTCTGCGCATTACGAATTCATGCATCATTTTGAGATAATATTTTCTCTGTGTTGCTTTGATCGTTTTACAATTTGTTATACACCAAAATCATCGCAATTTAGTGTACAATACAACAAAAAAATAACTCATTAGCTTTAACCGTTTTGCTCACAGCGTGATTTGTATACAATTATATATGAAATTTTTTTTCGTACTGCCATATATTCCAATATTTATATATGATAATGATATTTTTTTTCATTTCTGATGATTGCATACTAAATTTCAGGCAATGAGAAGAAACGGAGCCAAAAATGAACTCTTAATCTTAAAAACTAAGCGTGCTGTGGTTTTTTGAAAAAACTTTCTTTCCGTTTCGGCGATAACTCTCAAACCCTTTCGGCATACGGCAGACACTTTTGTAAATAGAGGCTCGGCGTTTAAGGGTTAATTTAGCCCAAGTGTTTATGTAACATTTCCTTATGAAGTAGAGCCTTCAGCTCCTAAATTCTCCCCTTTTTCTTATTTATTTTACGATTTCCCTTTATGCAAGTCAGAACTCCAAGGGCAATTAAATAAAGTTCCGTTGCCGGCCTGTAAAATACTATAAACTCAGAATAGGTAAATATATATATATATATATATATATATATATATATATATATATATATATATGTATATGTATATGTATATGTATATGTATATGTATATGTATATGAGAGCAGAGTATATGTATATATATATATATATATATATATATATATATATATATATATATATTATATATATATATATATATATATAAGTAAACCCCGTATTCGCAGTCTCACGCTTCACGGACTCACCTATTCACGGATTTTTCTAAGGAACATATGTACGCATTATTTGCTGAAAATTCGCCCATTCACGGTATTTTTCACCGAGAAATATTCACTGATTACTGTATTTTCATCTCATTTTCATGACTAAATGCACTTTTCGTGATAAAACTATTAAAATACTCAGGTAGTGCTATAGTTACGATAATTTGTCAAGCACAATTCGATTTTACAATGGTGTAAGCAATTATCACTGATATGACAATATTTAAAAATATTTTTAAATCTCCCATGGGCGTAAGCAGCAAATAATCGTATGAGGAGATGACTGAACACATATAAGATCATGCTGTTCTTTCTCCAACTCTTTATCCCAAGGTAAAAAAGAATGATAAATCTATCGTTAGTAACGTTATACTCTTACATAAATGCATACAGCCATAAACAACTGCACAAGAAACTGTTGTTTTGCTTATCACTGAATCGGATAACAACAGCCATTTTGCTTGTATTTCAACCATCGTAAGGTAATAAACAATTGCTGTAGTTATAGTACAAATGAAGTTAAGTAGAATAGAACTGATATATTTTTACATTATACCCTTATTCGGGAAGGATAAAAGATTGGCAAGGAAATATACTGGTAAGTTTAAGCTGCAAGTTGTAGCTGAAACTGAGAAAACAATGTTCAAGCTGCTAATGACTATAAATTATCGTGCATCAGCAAGATGGATGAAACTCGGCCGTAATTAAAATTGGAGCAAAAGTATTTTAATCAAAACTACTGGGCATGAAAAAACTTATTACTGCTATTTTTACGCTGATAAACGATAAATACATAAAACTTGTATTATGATGAAATCAAGTGAAAATAGCAAACGGAATCTTGATTTTTTTTTACACAAACGAACGCCCCCAAACAGCCAGAGTCATCGACTCGGCTATTAACGAAAAAAATAGCTAAATTAATTTCAAAACGAGACGTATTTAATTTATATTTTAGCTTAAAAATACTTTGTATAATGAAAAATTGCCTTGCCCCAAATAAAGAAAGTATCTAGAGATTCATTTACGGTAACTAGAAGCAAGAAAAGCACTC
>NC_089796.1:38876663-38939163 GCF_040412425.1 Macrobrachium rosenbergii | reverse complement strand
GGTAAACTTCTACAGGCGGTTCATCCCCGGGATCGCGCACACCACGGCCCCCTGACGGAAGTCCCTAAAGGTCAACCGAAGTCCCTGTCTTGGGGACCCAGCCAGCAGCAGGCCTTTTCCCGGACGAAGGCCGCCCTCACCAGGCAACCGCCTTGGCACACCAAGATCCCAAGGCTCCTCCAGCTGACGACAGACGCCAGTAACGTTGCCTGCGGTGCTGTTCTGGAGCAAATCATCAACGGCGCCCCAGCCCATCGCCTTCTTCAGCAAGAAGTTCAATCCGCAGAGACCGATACAGCACCTTCGACAGGAACTCTGCGCGATGTACCAGCGAGTTCGGCACTTCATGTTCCTCCTGGAGGGACGCCCTTCACAATCTTCACAGACCACCAGCCACTGGTTCACGCTTTCACGAAGCAAGGGGACATGGTCTTCCAGACAGCAGCGCCACCTCTCAGCCATAGCCGAATTTACCTGTTCCGTCAGGTACCTCCCCCGGCAAGAAAAATCCTGTAGCAGACGCCCTCTCCAGAGTCGAGTTGAACGCAGTGCAGCTTGGTGTAGATTACCAGGACCTTGCCAGAGAACAGGCCGCTGACCCAGAAACCCCAGCATACCGCACCGCCATCACATCCCTCAAGTGGCGGGACGTGACCCTCGCCCGGAGGCCCCAGCCTGCTCTGTGACATCAGCACAGGCCAGCCCCGCCCTTGGTTCCAGCCTCACGCCGCCGCCAGGTATTTGACATCATCCACGGCCTCTCACACCCCTCCGGCGGGACCACGGCCAAACTGCTTTCAAAAAGTTCGTCTGGCACGGGGTGCAAAAGGACGCCACAGCCTGGGCAAACAGTGCCTGCAGTGCCAGACCAGTAAAGTGGGTCGTCACACGCAGTCGGGGTAGGCGAGTTCCCACAGCCAGGCGCGCCGGCCACATCCACATCGACGTCGTCGGGCCTTCCCCATCAGGCGGATCCAGATACCTCCTCACGGTGGTAGACCGTTCAACGAGGTGGCCCGGCCACACCCATGCAAGAAGCCACCGCCAGCGTGCGCTGAGGCCCTGCTCTCCAGTTGGGTTAGCCGCCGGCGTCCCGGACCACATCACAACCGACAGGGGCCCCGCTTTCTCTCCGAGTTGTGGTCTGCCCTGGCTCAACTGCTGGGAACCACGCACCACACCACCACAGCGTACAACCCAGCGGCCAACGGCCTGGTTGAACGGTTCCACAGGTCCAAAGTCATCCCTCATGGCCCGCTGCACCGCCGAGGACTGGAAACATCAGCTGCCGTGGGTCCTCCTCGGTTGAGGACCGCCCCAGAGCCGACGGCACCCCATCCGCAGCTGAACAAACCTGGGGAACCCCTCGTGGTGCCGGGAGAGCTCGTGACGGATGACGCCACTCCCCATCACTGCAGAGGCTCCGCGACGTGGCGGCAAGTTCGCCTTGCAGGCGCTCGCCATCGACAGAGCAACCACCTTCGTGCCGCCACAGCTGTCATCCGCCACCACGTCTTCGTCAGAGTCGACGCCGTCCGTCCACCACTAACTAAGCCCTACAGGGGACCCTTCCGCGTGCTGGGCGGAACAGCAAGGCGTTCAGCTGGCACTTCCAGGCAGGAACGACTGGGTTTAGCAGATCGGCTAAAGCCCGCCTTCCTGTCGGAGAGTCCCGGCAGCAGCACCCCTTCCAAACGCACTCCAGCACGCCCTCACCACCGAGCCGCGGGAAGGGACCGCCCAAACAGCAGCCTCACAGGCGCCCCTCAGTTATCCTCCAAGGAGCCGCTGGCACCCTTCAGCGTCCCACCAGGCAGGGGATTAATCAGACGCGTCCCTCGTCTTTGGGGGGGTATTTTAAGTCACCATTCGGCGCCAGGATACGGCGGCGCCATTGGCAAGAAGTCTCCGCTGAGCTTGTTTTTCTTTGGTGACTTCCCGTTTTCTTCAAGCTAAATTAGTCACGCCAAAACGTGCCAGGTCACGCATTTTAATCATTTTTACTTTATGGTATTTATACGAATGTCACATTGTGTATCACATGTTTCTTCATTCACAGGCATCAAGACTGTATCTATATTGTGTCTCTGTATGTTTTGTATTGTAATTCGTACTCGTTCACTGCATATTATTGTTTATTGTTTCGACCTCAGGTCACAGTCAATTCCATTGTCTCTCACGGCCCGGCGTCAGTCGCCATAATATAACCGCCTGGATCTGTAATAAATCAGCAGTAACCTTTACCTGCTCGTTTCTTTGACACCTTACAACCACACACTCACACTAACAAAACAACACACACTCACCTCGAACTAGGCTAGGCCTACGAATTCGGATGGGAACTTTGCCAAAGCAGGAGGAGGTCACGGAGTCACCACAACCCATGATGCCAACGCTCAGGCCAACAACAGTCCACAACCAAGAAAAAACAAACCAACCACGACCCAAAACAAGACTCAAAAAGACTCAACCACGAAGATTCAAACTCACCTCACTAGGAATACAGCTGAAAAAAATACAACCAGGCTATTACACGACACCGAAAAAAATACAACCAGGCTATTACACGACACCGATCACGCAACCAAAACAGCCCAAAACCCGAAACACGCCCAAAGTACAAACACTCCAACCACAAAGCCTCCAAACACCAAATCACACAAACTGAACCAAACTCCGATCAACTACTGGAAAACCGTCTTTTGCAATAATTCTCTGTCCAGGGATCACAGTACTCTTAAAAAAAACGAAACACGACACCTCACAGACATCAAAACGTAAACAAAAGAAAACTACACTGTCTAACGATATCATTCACCAGTTGTTCTTTCTACTCTCTCTCTCTCTCTCTCACACACAAGACGTCGTTGTTCGTTGTTTTCTCTCTCTCTCACACACACAAGACGTCGTCAAATGCAATAACCTCATTCCTCCATAAGGTAAGAAGGATGTCTTCGTTTTTTTCCAGTTGTTTTAAGAAGTCAAAATCTGCTTCAGGGAAAAAAGGGGTCCATCTGGTTTTGATTTTCTTGCTGTGAAAGTTTATAATCGTTTTGTAGACTCACCAGATCAGCCTGGAAGGGGAGTGCTTAGGCGGTGGAATATCATTCAAGTGGCAAAAAGAATGTTGTAAAATTAGGTTTATAATTAGGCAAGCAGAATTTCCAAACCCAGAGATCAGAACTCTCTTTACTGATGGAAAAAATTAAATGGTTAAATTATTATGAAATTTTAAGACTAATTCCCAAGCTAACAAGTTTTCTGTTATGACGTTCCAGTATATGTGAGATAAATTCCTGTAGACTTTTAGTAATGTTTTTTTCAACAAAAGATAGTGAATTAAAAAGATTGTTGCGGTGATTGTTCATAAGAGAGCTGTACATGTCAATTGCTGTATATTTACATTTGATTTCCATATCAAGAAGATTTTTGGTAGTATCTTGGTAGAATTTAGAAGAGTACAAGGATGATTTATAAAGTTTAAATTTGATAAAATTGGGGACAGTGTTGTTCCGGGCACAGTACTGTAGAAAGTCTAAAGCCCGTGTCACACATTGTCGATTCAAGACCGTGATCATCGTTTTTTGCTCATTACGATGCTGTTACCCTCTAAGTATGACCAAATCAGCATCAGTCGGCATGATTCGTAACCACATTTCCGAGTTTGGCGACGTCTGCCAATTGATGGTTTATGCGCAAGGCTGCACAGCACCTACATGGTCGAGCCACGACAACTGTTAAAAGTTGCCATGTCATGCTGCATAAAGTAACTGTGTCGTAATGTCATCATGACTGATGAGATGGTATCAGCATTGGATTACATCAAACGTGACTAGCAATGTCGACATGCCCCATCCAGTACAACAGATGCCTTTGGCAACACAGCTTGCAGTGGGGATGTGCAGTAATCTGACTGATCCACGGGCTTTGCAGGCATAAAAGGAAGCATCCCATGATCTCCATTCTCACTCGTCTTTCATCACCTCTGATCTGTACACGTTACCTGTGCTGCTTAGCATTCACCATGACCTGGATCATCGTGAAGGTGAAGATTGTTCTGTCTAAGGACACCTCACAGGCCGTCTCTCCATGCACCTCTTCTGCACCATGTACCAAAGATGACTCCTCAGTGCAAGTCTTCGAGGAGGAGCCCTGTCCACGGAAGTTGGTGGTTCGGAAGTCCTTGGTGATGACGAGGAGTCGACGATAGATGTTGAGGGCAGCGAGCAGCCTCACTGGAAGAAAACGCCATGCATTTTCTTATGCGACGAAACTGAGAGGATGTTGGGGGAATGGCTGCAGGAGCACCCTTTCCTGTATGATAAGGGCCTTACGGACTTCAAAAACATGCTGGAGAAGACGTACCTCTAGGCAGACAAGGCCAAGTCCCTCAACCCGCCATTGACCGCAGCTCAGCTCAACATGTGGCTGAAGTCTGTAAGAATGGGTTATGGGCAGTTGACGAAGATAAAGAGTGGCCAGGCAGCAGTGAGGGACCTCATGGACAAGGAGAGGTGGATCCTGACGACATTCAGCTTCTTTGGAAAACACATTGTCCGTCAGAAAAAGCTAAGACCCTTGGATTGAAAGAGGTAATTGTTCTGCCCTGTATTGGTTTCATATGTTATTTGTTCCTGATTATTAAATATCACAGTACAAAGGTTTTCATGTTTCATATATAGTAGAACCCCAGTCCTCGACCTTACCAGAACTCGACATAATCGGATTTCGACGCAAAATGTTGAGTAAATTTTGCGTCGGAGCTCAAACAACAAACCGGAATCCGATCCAGTGAATCATATGATGTTTGTAAACAAAAGTGTTTTGGTCAGCAGCTGCTAGTTGGCATTGTTGGTGGCATTCTTTCCACGCATATTTAAAAGTGTTTAAAGCCCACACATGCTGCTGCTGTTGTTTGGAGAAGTACAGGCTTGTTTTTCAATGTTATTATTATTAACAACAGTTTTTGTGCGTACCCATTACAGTACATTCTGGTAGTGCCTATAGGCTACCTAGCCTAGCCTAGGGCACTTGGTCTACCATCGATAATATGGCTGCATTGGTCGTAGGCCAAATTTTTTGATACAGTATGCACTTAAAAATGTAAAAAGTGCTTCTAATACAGTAAATTATTTAACTCTGAACTTATTTAATTGTAATTTGTGTAATGTTTTATGTAAAAAGGCAAGGTTGGGGTAATGACTGGTGGTCAGGAATGGATTAATCCATTTTCAGTTATTTCTTATGGGAGAAATTGATTCAGAATTCCATTATATTGAATCTCAACACTTCTTCTGGAACGGATTAGCGTCGAGGACCGGGGCTCTACTGCATATTGTTTCCAAAATTTTTAATACATTTCATTTTTCTTTCTCTACAGTCCGCTGCTGCTGCCCTTCCTGATGCCCCTGACATACAGGTTGTTGCTGGTGGAGATGATGACGAAGTGAGTATCATCCCCGCCATCGAGGAAAGGAGGCCTACGAAGAAGAAGTTTGGTGAGCAGGAGGGTGACGAGTGTGTCCTTGATAGGGTTTCAGTCTTGAAACATATAACAAACATGAACTTTTGATTAATGTTTGAGTTTCATAACATTAACTATATAGACATTTTTTATTGTCTGGTTTTTTCCTGTTCTTCGTTTCTGCAATGAAATATATTACTTTTGTGTATTTACTAACAATATTTCTTTTTATTTTTCTAGGTGACTGAAAACGCTGAAGTGGCCAAGAGGGCACTGTTGGAGCACTTTCAGCCAGCTTTCAGAGAGGCCCAATGGAATCTCTTCCTAAAGAAGATTGGGAAGGATTTCTCCAAGGTTGACCGATTCTTATACTCCTACATTTGCTTTGTTGAGAGGATGAAGAAGGTGGTGGCAGAAGGAAAAGGAAATTCAAAGCGAGTTTTGAACTGTTCCCATACACGAGACGTTCGTTTTTGGAAATGGAACAAGACTCACGGTCACCCACATCTTTCCCCTCCTCAGCCGCCTGTTGCCTCAACATCCTCTGCACCTCAGCCTCCTGTTGCTTCAACATCCTTCGTGCCTCAGCCTCCTGTTGCTTCAACATCCTTTGCCTCTCAGCCTCCTGTTGCTTCAACATCGTTTGTGCCTCAGCCTCCTGTTGCTTCAACATCCTTCACACCTCATCAGCCTCTTGTTGCTTCAACATCCTTCATGCCTCATCAGCCTCCTGTTGCTTCAACATCCTTCGCACCGCATCAGCCTCCTTTTGCTTTAACATCCTTCGTGCCGCAACCCGAACAACTTTACCGCCTAATGCCGCAGCAAGCAGCTCAACTTCAGCGGCTGTCTTCTTGGGGAGGCAGTATTCCTGGGGGTGGGTCGTCTACACCCTTAGCCATGACACTACGATCGCCTCTGACACTGCCCAATATAAGCCAAGGCACCAGTGACAGTTTCTTTGAGAAAATACTTCCCTCTAGTGGGAGTTCCAAAAAAAACCGTTCCTACAACGCTGGCTCATTCTAGTACTCCTTAACCTAACCTAGTGTATTGTGGTGCCCTTTTTTTGTTTTTGTTTTCAATTCTTGTTGTACCTTTTGTCTGTGATTCGTACTAAAGTGTATTTTGGTCCCAGTTTTTGTTCTTTGTATTATTGTTAACAATAATAAATTGTATATATGTATATTTTCATAATATAATACTGTAAAATTTTTATATTTGTATGTACTGAACTTTCCTAAAAGCAATAAGTTATTTCAGTAACAATACTTTATCCTGAAATGTTGAACACAGTAATTTCTGGGTAACAACTTCCTTAACTACAAACCATTCTCTAACATTTACAACATTTACAAGGTTATTGAACTGGAGATGAATGAAAGTTGATATTTTCATAAGTTCAAATCAAATAAAAATCAAACTTAAAACTTGTAAAAAATAATGTACAAATCAATAATATTGAACTGGATATGAATAAGGGCATGATAAATTTTCATAAGTTGTGTGGTTTAGTGGTTGTTTTTGATGGGACAATCATTTGTTGATTGTTCTCTTGGTGGGTTGTTGCCTCCTTACTTGTAAGTTGTTTTTTCTTTGTGGGAGGAGTTGACGTCTGTCTTGGTGACTTCGACAGTCAGGTTCATAGCAGTGAGGAGTCAGCAGTTGGGTAGCAGCAGCAGGTATGCATACCTGGGAGTCAGTTTTGGAGCAGCAGCAGGTATGATTGTGAGAGGTACTAAAGAAGAGAGCAGGAGGACATGTACTGCTATTTTATTGAGAGAGCAGGCAGCTTATAAAGCAGCATGTGGACGTCATACAAAGGCATACAATAGGATACAGGTGAACCAGGTCAATTGTTCTTAATGCGAAACAGGACAGATAAATACAAATAACATGTGAAAGTAAAATTACAGGAATGGACACAATAATGTTCTGACACATGTACAACGTAAACAGGCACAAATAAATAAGTAACAGATACAATTTTAGATAGATAAAATATGGCTATTTAGCATGACCTAAGTTCTTGGGAAAGGCACTGTAGAAAACGGGAAGTTCACTGTAGAAACCTGTTGAGCGGGGACTTTACAATACTCCCCCCGCAAAACGTAGGTAACGTCTGATTAAAGTAGGTATCTGCTGGGACGCTGGAGAGTGCTGTGGCTCCGGGATGTCAGCTGGGGGGTGCGGTGTCAGTGGGAGCGGTTGGCTGTGGCACCATCTGGGTTCAGGGCCTTCCGGGGGCAGCCGCGCAACTTCCTTTTGGGCTGGGCTGGCTGCGGGGGCGATGGGTCCTGCGGAGGGTGTTGCGTGGTAACGTCGATGTGCTCCTCCAACAGGGCGGGCTTGAGTCGGTCGATAGACACCCAGTTGTCTTTCCCACGTATGGCCAACTGGAATGCTTTACTGTTCCTCTCCAGCAAGCGGAAGGGCCCCTTGTGTGGCCTGGTTAAGGGCGGGCGGACAGCATCATTCCTGACAAAGACGTGGGTGGTGGAGGACAGGCCGGGAGGCGTGAAAGGTGACATCCTGTTGGTATATGTCCGCTGGCAGGGAGCGAACTTTCCAACCGTGTCACGGAGCCTCTGGACTGTAAGGTTATGGCAATCCCCCGTGATGAGCTCGCCCGGGACTACGAGAGGCTCCCTGTAGATTTTCTCTGCTGCAGATGGGTCACCGTTGGCTCTGGGGGCGGTCCTCAACCCGAGGAGGACCCAAGGCAGCTGGTACTTCCAATCCTCGGCGGTGCAGCGGGCCATGAGGGGCACCTTCAGGGACCTGTGGAATCTTTCTACCAATCCGTTGGCCGTGGGGTTGTAGGCGGTGGTGCTGTGGTGAGAGGTCCCCAGCAGGTGTGCTAGGGCGGTCCACATCTCGGACAGGAAGGCTGGACCTCTGTTGGTTGTTGTGTGGTCCGGGACACTGAACCGGCTGATCCAGCTGGAGAGAAGGGCCTTGGCGCACGTGCTGGCGGTGGCCTCTTGCATGGGTGTTGCTTTGGGCCACCTGGTGGAGCGGTCGACGATTGTCAGGGGATACCTGGCCCCGCCTGATGGGGGAAGGGGGTCTACCATGTCGACATGGATGATTCCGAATCGCCTCCCTGGCTGGGGAAAATCGCCCACCCCCGACTCGGTATGTCGTCCTACTTTGCAGGTCTGGCACCGAATGCACTGTCTCGCCCGGGCCGTCGTGTCCTTCCACATACCGTGCCAGACGAACTTCTCTGCCAGCAGCTTGGCCGTCGTCCTGCCGGAGGGGTGGGACAGCCCTTGGATGACGGGGGTGCCTGGTTCTTATGTCACAGAGCAGTGATGGCCCTCCAGGAGCGAGGGGCACGTCATTACACCTGAGCGACATGATAGCAGTGTGGTAGGCTGGAACCTCTGGGTAGGTGGTCTGCTCCCTGGCGAGGTCCTCGTAGTCGATCTTGGGCTGTACAGCGTTGAGCTCGATCCTCGAGAGGGCGTCAGCTACAGGGAGGTACTTGATTGTGCAGGTGAACTCCGCGATGGCTGTGAGATGCTGCTGCTGCCTGTAAGACCATGCGTCTCCCTACTTTGTGAAGGCATGGACCAGCGGCTGGTGGTCCATCCAGATTGTGAAGGGCGTACCCTCCAGGAGGAACTTGAAGTGATGTACCGCCCGATACACTGCACAGAGTTCCCTGTTGAAGGTGCTGTAGCGGGACTCTGCGAGGCTGAACTTCCTGCTGAAGAAGGCAATAGGCTGGGGGGCTCCAGCGACGACCTGCTCCAGGATGGCCCCACAGGCGACGTTGCTGGCGTCCGTCGTCAGCTGGAGGGGGGCGTTGGGGTCCTGGTGGGCCAAGGCGGTTGCCTCGGTGAGGGTGGCCTTCATCAGGGAGAAGGCCTGCTGCTGGTCGGGGCCCCACACTAAGGCCTTTGGGTGGCCCTTCAGGATCTCCATCAGGGGGGCCATGGTATGCGCGACCCCGGGGATGAACCTCCTGTAGTAGTTGACCATCCCAAGGAATTCCTGTATGGCCTTGACTGAGGTAGGGGTGGGGAACCTGGCAATGGCTGCTACCTTCGATGTGAGTGGACAGACGCCCCTGGGGATATCTCGTGGCCCAGAAAGTCGACTTTTTCAACGCCGAAGGTGCACTTTTTGAACCTGACGACGAGGCCGTTCTCCTGCAGGCGCTGCAGGACCTTCTGGATGTGTCGCAGGTGTTCTTTGTGGGATCTATAAAAAATCAGAATGTCATCTATGTAACAAATGCAGAAGTTCAGGTCCCCCAGGATGCTGTCCATCAGTCTCTGGAAGGTTGCCCCTGCTTTTCTCAGGCTGAAGGTGGAGAAGGTGAAGATGTAGGATCTGAAGGGCATGATGATGGCAGTTTTGGGGATGTCCTCTGGAGCTACTGGTACCTGAAAGTAGGCTTCAACAAATCTAATTTAGAGAATATTTTGGCCCTGTGAAAAGAGGCCGTGAGATCTTGCATGTTTGGAAGGGGGTAGTGATCTGGTTCCGTTGCGAGGTTGAGCTGCCTGTAGTTGCCACAGGGTCTCCAGGAGCAGTCTGATTTCTGCACCATGTGGAGGGGGTAGGCCCATGGGCTGGAGTTCTTCCTGCATATGCCCATACGCTCCATCTCGGCGAAAGCTTCCTTGGCCTCCTGAAGCCGCTGAGGGGGGAGCCTTCGAAACTTTGCGTGTGTTGGGGGGCCCGTTGTTTTAATGTGGTGGTAGATTCCGTGCTTGGCAGGGGTCCTGGGCAACTGGCGCAGTTCAGGCTTGAAGATGTTGGGGAACTCCTTCAGCAGCTGGGTGTACTGGTGTGGGGTGATGGAGTAGATGGTGGGTGCGCTGGGTCCCGTCGCCAGAGGGAGGGACTGGCAGGAGTCGGTGTCCAACAGGCGCTTGTGACTGATGTCGACTGCCAGGCCAAAGTGGGCAAGGAAATCCGCACCCAGGAGTGGAGTCCTCACGTTCCCAACAATGAATTTCCAGTTGTACCTTTGGCCAAGGATGGAGATTGACAGGAACTTGGTGCTGTAGGAGAGGATAGGGGACCCGCTTGCGGCCGTTAGGGAGGCAGCCGGGTCTGGCGGGCATTTGCAGTCCTCTCTGGATGGCAGGAAGACTGATCGTACTGCCCCAGTGTCGACCAGCATCATCCTGCCGGGGATGGTGTCGCAGACGTAAAAACCTACTGGTTCTGGGCTCCTGGGTTCCTCTGCTGCCGTGGCGGCCTATGCTGTTGGCCGCCACCTCCTCCATTTTTTGGATGAGCGAAAGAGCAGGGGGTGGCAGTTCCGGGCGTCTATGCCGTACCACTGATGGTAGTAGCACGGCCCCGGTGGTCACTTCCTCTGGTGCTGGGTTGGCCGCCTCCTGGTGACGGCATTTATCTCCTCCTCCTCCATGTCCTCCTCCAGCTGGAGGGAGCTGATGGGGTGTGTGGGCACGGATGCTCACTTCACTGCCCTTGCAGAGTCCGATAGCTGCTGTGCCGTCCTGATCAGGTCGTCGAGCGGCGCTGTATAAGGCTCGAGGATCTGGGTCCGAACCTCCGGGAGGAGCTGGTGGAGGAAGATCTCTCTCGACAGGCTTATCTCTGACTGCCTGCCACTGCTGTCCATCCCGGGTAGGGTGAGGAGGTCCTGGATCACATTCCATGTCTCCCGGAGGTTCTGGTCGTGGTGGGGGTTGTTGGCGAGGTCAAGGGCTCGGGCGGCCCTCTTGGAGACGGGCAGGGAGCAGGTCTCGACGAGAGAGGCCTTTGGCTTTTGGTAGGTGGCGGGACTGGCGGCAAACACCCATGGGGCGATCTTCCTGTAGACCTCTTCCGGGAGGGTATTTATCATGGTGTCTGCCTGCAACACTTCGTCGGAGAGTCCCGCCAGCCTGAACTGCTCCTTGACCCTGTAGAGTCATGATGACGGGTTGCTGTGCGTGAAGGGAGGCAGCTTTATGGTGAGGGCGGACCTGGCTTGGTCCATCAGGACGGGCAGCATGCGAGGAGCAGGTACCGGAGTGGAGGAGCACGCGAGCCTTGGTGTGGGGGAGGGCATGAGCGGGTTTTGCACGAGGGAGACATCAGAGTCCGTGAAGTTTGCGGTTATTTGTATTTGGGAGGGAATGTCTGCATCCATACCCGCTTCTGCACTCTCACTTGGAGTGGGTTACACTCGTGTCAATACGTGATTGGGGCACACCGTGTGGGTCTGCTAATGACGCCGGTGATCTGCTGACGAGAGTCGGTACGCCCGAACGCTTTGTTAAAGCTCCGTGTTTAGTCGTCCGTTAGGGGCGTGGGGTAGTTCATGGAGCCAAAACTAGGTCGCCATATGGGTCCGCTAATGGCTCCGGGAACCACTGCGGGGTCACCACTGTGAGAGGTGTTAAAGAAGAGAGCAGGAGGACATGTACTGCTATTTAATTGAGAGAACAGGCTGCTTATAAAGTGGCTTGCGGATGTCATACAAAGGCATACAATAGGATACAGGTGACCCGAGGTCAATTGTTCTTAATGCGAAACAGGACAGGTAAATACAAATAATATGTGAAAGTAAAATTACAGGAATGGACGCAATAATGTTCTGACACATGTACAACTTAAACAGGCACAAATAAATAAGTAACAGATACAATTTTAGATAGATAAAATATGGCTATTTAGCATGACCTAAGTTCATGGGAAAGGCACCTTAGAAAACGGGAGGTTCACTATAGAAACCCGTTGAGCGGGGACTTTACATGATTACCTGAGAGTCCGTTTTGGATGGATGACTTTTTTCTGGATCCACATCCTTTGGAGCAACCTCATCAGTGTTTGGCCATGTCCATGCATTGCATTATGCCTTGACAACTCGTCGGAGTTCTTCTGGTGTGTGGCTTCGTCCCTGTTGGCAGCAAGTGGCTGTCTCGACAACTCCCTTGAGTTCGTCTGTGTCTGCTTTCGTCCGTTGGCAGCAAGTGGCTGTCTCGACAACTCCCCTGAGTTTGTAAGAGACCCATCGCACCGATGGTGGTCTCTTTCGAGCACACGTGTTTGTGCATGCATGCGTCATCATATCTTCGGAACTTCTACCATACAATATTTCCGTCTGTTTCTCCCTAACCATTGTTGTCTTGATATATGTACAATCACCACTACTTGCATTGCCATGCAAGCATTCTAATCAAGCACTCATAATGTTCCACCGAATCTTCTGTATCAAACTGTATGTATGTTTCTGTTTCTGAAGACGCCAAACGTCTCGCCATTTCACATATATTATGCTACTGCATTGTATTCATTAATCTGTCTCGAATCTCATGCAATTGGCCATATGTAGAATTTCCTGGCCTTTCCATTGATATATGTTTTATCACTCTACGTTTATTATGTCTCTCACAATCGCCATCTGTTTGTCTACCGATAAACACAGATGTCTGTTTTGCTCTGTATGTGTGTAGATGCTACTTTGCGGCTCGCTCAGGCCAATAACACCTTCGAAGATTCTGTACATGAATTCAGTAAGGAACCACCAATAAACCAGTCAACACCCAGCCAGTATGTCACTCAGTGCCGTCCTTACAAGTTCGTCTGTGTGTGGCTTCGTCCGTTGGCAGCATGTGTCTGTACTGGCAGCTTACCTGTGTTGATATTTTCAACGATTTCTGCAGTAGTTTCAGTTTTGGTAGCTGGCCGGTGCAATTGCCACAGTCTGGTCTGTTGTTTGTATTTGTGAGCCCTGTTGTGATTTTGTATGTTTAACCCTGTTATGGTTATTTCTTTTTATTAGGAAGAGCGTGTTTATTGTGACAAAGAGCTCACAATAATTGTAAGAGTCTTATTGCCTCTTTAGCATTGTTGAATAAGTATGTTTTTTTTATTATGATATTTATCATTTCAGTGTGATGCCTTTACAGGGATAATGTATATTTAACAATGTTCTTCATGGTTATTCTGGACGTATGGGGTTTTTGCTTTTGTTGTCTATTTAATGTAATTTACTGACTATTAAATGTGTTGCTCATGTTATTTTTAATGTTTATGGATTTGATAATTTAAGTGCTGCTCATTTGCTCATGTTTATGCTGCTCATGAAATGTTTATTGATATGCTCATGTAATGTTTATTGTGCTGCTCATGTTATTTACAATGCTTAATTACTTTGGCTTTATTTTTGGTACTGATTCATTTGTATATGCATTGTTTCTGCTGACTCATCTTTGTATTGGAAGTTTTTGAACTTTTCTTTTGAACCTGACTCATTTGTATATAATGTAAATTACTGCAAATAATAAATTAGTTTTAAGGCCACCTATTGGTTTTGTTTAGCTCCTTCCTCTTTCGTCTGCCCAAGTTTCTGCCAGACTTTTCCCAGTCCCGATGTTTTTGTTTTAAAAAACCTGATGATCCCAAGAGTGGTTTATTACATTGGCGACTGTGATTCAGGATCAGTTCTGTTTTGTCTGGCAGGGTTGTGACAGCATCGGGGGAGAGTGTTTTGCGAAGGTGTAAAAAAAAAAAAATTGTAAATTTTTTTTCTGTTAGGTAAGGAGGTGTGAAGTTTAGTGGTTGTTTTTGATGGAACAATCGTTTGTTGATTGTTCTCTTGGTGGGTTGTTGCCTCCTTACCTGTAAGTTGTTTTTTCTTTATGGGAGGAGTTGACGTCTGTCTCGGTGACTTCGACAGCGTCAGTCAGGTTTGTAGCAGCGAGGAGTCAGCAGTTGGGTAGCAGCAGCAGGTATGCTTGCCTGGTAGTCAGTTTTGGAACAACAGCAGGTATGATTACCTGGGAGTCCGTTTTGGATGGATGACTTTTTTCTGTATCCATATCCTTTGGAGCAACCTCATCAGTTTTCGGTCATGTCCATACGTTGCATTATGCCTCGTCAGTTCGTCGGAGTTCTTCTGGTGTGTGGCTTCGTCCCCGTTGGCAGCAAGTGGTTGTCTCTACAACTCCCCTGAGTTCGTCTGTGTTTGGCTTCGTCTGCTGGCAGCAAGTGGCTGTCTCGACAACCCCCCTGAGTTCGTCTGTGTGTGGCTTCGTCTGTTCGCAGCATGTCTGTGGTGGCAGTTTACCTGTGTTGATATTTTCAACGATTTCTGCAAGATGGTTCAATTTTGGTAGCTGGCCAGTGTAATTACCACACTTTGGCCTGTTTGTATTTGTGAGCCATTGTGATTTTGTATGTTTAACCCTGTTATGGTTATTTCTTATTAGGGAGAGCATGTTTATTGTGACAGAGCTCACAATAATTGTAAGTCTTATTGCCTCTTTAGCATAGTTGTATGATGTATGTTTTTTTTTGTGATATTTATAATTTCAGTGTGATGCCTTTACAGGGATAATGTGTATTTAGTGTTTTTCATGATTATTGTAGACGTGGGGTTTTTGCTGTTGTCTCTATTAAATTTAATTTACTGACTATTAAATGTGTTGTTCATGTTATTTTTAATGTTTATGAATTGATAATTTAAGTACTGCTCATTTGCTCATGTTTATTATGCTACTCCTGAAATGTTTATTAATTTGCTCATGTAATGTTTGTGCTGCTCATATTATTTACAAAGTTTAACTACTTTGGCTTTATTTCTGCTGACTCATCTTTGTACTGTAAATTTTTGAATTTTTCTTTTGAGCCTGACTCCTTTGTATATGTTAATTACTGCAAACAATAAACTAGTTTAAGACCACCTTTTGGTTTTGTTTAGCTCCTTTGTCTGCCCCAATTTCTGCCAGACTTTTCTCAGTCCCGATATTTTTGTTTTAAAGAACCTGATGATTCGTGATTCCAAGAGTGGTTCATAATAGTTCAGATAAAGGGATAACATAGTCCAGATAAAGGGAAAATGAATCTTTAAAAAATGCAAATCAAAATTAGTAGTGCTTTTGAAATATTTTCAGAATATCAGCTGGCAAGATTATATACCTGGATTCAAGGGCGAGCCACTCAGTCAAAAGAAGACTTCAGCTGCAAGACATATTGCCATAATTTGGTAATCCTACATGACTTTAAGGTTCAGATTTTTGCAATTTTAAGGTTACCTGGGTAGGTTATGCCAGGCATAGCCGATGTTGACTTTTACGTTTTCAGCGTAGGCTAACCTGTCTCAACAGTGATTTGACAGTTCTCGTCTGTGTGTGTGCCTAACCTAAAGTAGAACATAACCATGTCTACTGAAGGGATTACAATTTCCCCTACTAACACTATTGTATATGCCAGTGATTTATGTCTCTATATAGTTAAAATGACACAGAATACAACATAAAATAAATATTCTAATGATATAAATATTTCTGAATTTTAACTATTACATTGGTTTTTAAACATGATTTCCTTTTATACAAATGTCAGTTAGTTGATTGCAATCAAACAGTTTTATAAGAATGTACTGAAGTATAGAAGTGAAAAAGCATTTCTATTTTGAGTAAAATATATATATTGCATTCAAGATTTTCAGTGGTCTTCATATATTTTGAGAATTTCACTTATAGATAAATATGACACTGATTACAACTTAAAATATAAATACATTTGGTAATAATATAAATGCTTTATACTTTTACAAATTTTCAACATGACTTTCTTTAAGTATGAAAATGCATTTTCTACTGTCTTCTTAAATCACTGATTCCTGCTGATGAACGGAGCCTTCAGGGAAGTTTACATAATCACGAAGGTGGTTGCATTGAGCCTTGCCAGTCACCGTTGCTATTTGCCGGTTTGGGAGAGTCACACTTGGTAAAGTTTCTCCAGACCTCCAGCTGCCAGGTAGGACCTCACGTGTCACAGAGTCCTCTTCATCTCCCTCCCTCCTGGCATGAGGATTTCTTGTCATGATTAAGTTGTGCAACACACAAGTGACCAACACCACGGATCGACACGATCATGAAGTTTTATGGGGGTGTGAACCACTCTGAATCTGTGGGAGACAAATGGAAAACATTAGTTATTAGAAACTGATGATAAACAAAAGGTATTTCATATTAAGTACGTATTATTTCCTAATGAAAGAAGAAAAGGATGGTATACAAAAGGAATTTTATATTAAATATGTATTTAAACAAGCAGACCAGATAAAGTAAAGATAATATTTGTGAACAATATTTACCTGCTTGCTAGGATCCCAAAGGCATTCTCCACTGCACATCTTGCCCTGCTTAATCAATAACTGTAGATGCGTTCAGGTATTGTCAGACTTCGTGCAAGGTATGGTTTCATCATATACTTCTTAAGAGCGAAAGCATCATCTCCAACGAAGAAGTAGTCGAAGGGGGGTTTATCATCAGTTACGTTTGGCAATCTTTCAGGGGCAGGCAGGTTGTTTTCATGTCGATCAAGCATTTTGCAAAGCTGCTCCTTGGCAAATACACCACCATCAGACTCGGACCCTGTGGCACCTACATCCACGTACAGGAACTAGTAGAATTATAGAGTAGAGATTCTTATAATTAAAATAATGAGTTCCTCTAAAGACTGGGTTCTGGGTGCGGCAACAACTCCTAGTAGAATTTTAGAGTAGAGCTTCTTATAATTAAAATAATGAGTTCCTCTAAAGACTGGGTTCTGGGTGCGGCAACAACTCCTAGTAGAATTATAGAGTAGAGCTTCTTATAATTAAAATAATGAGTTCCTCTAAAGACTGGGTTCTGGGTGTGGCAACAACTCCTAGTAGAATTATAGAGTAGAGCTTCTTATAATTAAAATAATGAGTTCCTCTAAAGACTGGGTTCTGGGTGCGGCAACAACTCCTAGTAGAATTATAGAGTAGAGCTTCTTATACTTAAAATAATGAGTTCCTCTAAAGACTGGGTTCTGGGTGCGGCAACAACTCCTAGTAGAATTATAGAGTAGAGCTTCTTATAATTAAAATAATGAGTTCCTCTAAAGACTGGGTTCTGGGTGCGGATGTGTTTCCTGTCTATTGCTTCAAGGGTGTGTGGGAAATTCCATCGTTGCTCAAACCCATGGGCTACCTCCTTCCATTGCTCTGGGGTGTTGGGTACCTGCATGACCTCATCTCCGTAGGCAGCCACAATGGCCCTACAAGTCTCAGGCACAATACCGCTAATCGTGTTGGGAGCTACTCGGAATTTGTAGGACAGGCTCTTGTAGAATTCTCTAGTTGCAAGGAAACATAAGGTAATTGCAACATGCAGGCCCGGCTCAGTCGTTCTTCTCCAGAATTTGAGGGTCTTCTTTATGTAGGGCGTGACCTGTTCCACAATTTCATTGACAATCTTCTCCGTAATCTTGGTAAAGTTCCGGTACAGTCCTGGAGTTTCAGTTACCAATTCTCTCAACGAGTTCTCATAATAACCTTTCTTCTCTCTTCTTTGTAAGTAAGGCCAGACCCAGCACCCTCTTGGTTTTCTTCTCTTCTTGTGTGTTCATTCCTGCAAGCACTTAACCATTCTTAACTACAACAAGGCATCGTGGTAATCCAAAATACATTCTGCTAATTCCAGATCATGTAGGTTCTCGGGTATGAGGCTCAATGAATCCATGTCATCCATCCTCTTGCTCTGTCTGTAGCTGCAACAAGAATGGCGAGTGCTGAGTTCATCTGGCATTTATATACGGCGGCATCCATTTGCACAATATATGGTGCTGCCATTGCGTCTGTCGGCACGGGATGTAACTAAATTGGGCATAAATCGTCATGAATTGTCATGCCTTCATGGTTGTCGCCGTCCTATCAAAACCGTTAAATGTGGGCATGGCCTGAATCATCGGTGACTGTCGCGTACGACTACGCATGTTCGTATTCTGATCTCAGCATGAGCACTGCTGTCGTAAATGTTTATTACATATGACGCCGTGGTGTCGTAATCAGCTGATTTTTCTTCTTTTTTTTTGAGGCTCGAGGCCAATCGGTCACCAACCACGTCGTAATAAGCAAATTACGATGGTCCCGGTCTTGAATCACCAATGTGTGATACTGGCATAAGTCTAACTTAGCCTTTTCCAGCTTCTTTGAGTACACCATTATCATATCATCATTATAATAATGATTTCCAGCTTTTTCAATTGTGAATTTTTTGGTTTTAGTCTTTACAATTCTATAAGGAATTCTGTGTTTCATTGTAACAGCCCTGATGATGTAATTATGTGGACAATTACGAAACGTTGGAATGAAGACAGCTTCTACATCTATGTGTGTCCTCTTCCCTTTATCGATGATTAACATGAGTTGACTCCTGACTCCTCACACTAAGTTGTAACTTCTGGACTTCGCTCGTTCTCTGGGCTATCCCCTTCCCCCTCCCCCAAAATGGAAATCCGGAACTACTTCCTCGTAGTGCTCTTCATCCTTCGCCTCCAATGTTTTTTTTCTTTTATTAGAAAAATACATTAACGCAGTTTTACAGTTATTTCATAGTATTTACATAATTTTACAATGATAATTTTTCTTTTACCAGGACTACCATATGTTTACGTACATCCATGCTTAATAAATAAAAAAAATTTTCTCAACACTGAATTCTGCGTGAATTACATTCCATAATTTAATTATATAATATATGACAGTTACCACAACTACAATTTCTGCAATCTTTATAACCCTCTTAACAATTCTTATAACCTTCCAAGTAATACTTATAACCTTGCCTAATTTTCATGATAAGCCCATAACATTTAACAAAGTTCCTGCTATGAATTTTTATCTTAAAATTTAGTTACTCAGAAACAGTAATCAATGTACTCTTTTGTGAACATTTTATTTATTCTTTCTTTGTAATTATTTTTCAATGCCCACCTGTTATAACAAAATTTGCTCTTAACAAAGGCACCTGTTTCCTCTTTCGTATAACGTTTCTTTTTACTAACCCAAACAGCATATAAATACCCTACAATTAATACAGTGGCACTATTACGACCCTTTTTTGTCCTGTAATTGAAACTGAACATTAATGTATTTAAAATATTGTCTCTGTTTATGTTACAAGTACGAGATAGCACACTTTTGAAATACATCAATGTTGTTTTAATGCGACTACAAAAATAAAAAGTATGCAATACGTATTCAGCATCTTCGCAATTATCACATTTATCACTCTTTCTGATATTTAAAATTTTCAACCGATTGTTGGTCGCCAAGGTTCCATGAGCATATTTAAAAGCAAACTCTCTTTCCATGATACCAGTGGAGGGTTTGTTTGATGCTCTCCCATACCATTTTCCAGTCCAAAAGTGGACAATTCTTCAATTTTTGGCGTATTTTCTGTCCTTATAAAATCATAGCAATCTTTACTGCTTAAGTTTGGAAATTTTTCATAGCGACAGACTTTTCTGATTACATCAATTGTTACTGCATAAAATGATGTTGACACAAATGAAACCTCAGTTATTTCCTTCAAATCCAACAAAAAGCTTATTCTCATCTTGAAATAGAAATTATTTAAACCAATATCCTTTTTCTAATATCATTCAGAGCTGTCGAACTGAAAATCGATAATGATTTAAAATAAACATTTATTAGTCCCAATCCACCTTTTCCTTTAGACAAACAAAGAGTATCTCTGCTTACGGGATAGTAATTGCCCCTCCAGATGTATTGGAAAACATGCATATCTATTTGAGCAATTTACTTTTTTGAGGGAGGCAAGGTGTAAGAAGTATACCAAACTTTGGACAAAATTAGAAAATTAATAATAATAACCCTCTGGAAAATGGATAATTGCCAGCATGCCTACTGATACTTCAATATTTTTAGTAAGGAGAGACCAAATATCTTCACACGTGACCTCAAAATCACTAATTTATAATAAACTATACCAAGAATTTTTACACTTTCGACAGTTTTCAACCAAGAGGCCAGATGTTCCGGTTTTCCCATTTACCAAAACCAGTTATACTAGTTTTGTACTTGTTTAGCTGTGCAACCGTCGCAAGTTCAAACAATGTATTTCCTTATAACACTCTTCAACTGAATCATCAGTTGACAAATTATAGATGAAACATCTGCATAATTCTGCACACATATATTTACACTATTAGGAAGGCTTGGCTTTACTACTACCTTGTTATTACTCTTTATTGCCCTATATAAAGGCTCTTGAAATATACAATATAACAGCCTTGTCTTACAGACCTTTTAATACAAAAAGGGGAACTAATAAACCCATTTACAAAAATACAACTTTCACAATCCTTACACAAAATTCTAACTAGAGCCACAAATTCATCTGGTAAACCAAATTTCTCCATTACTTTAAAACAAAATCCATATTAACCCCATCAAAGGCTTTCGACCAGTCTAAGCTTAAGATTGCCAAGTCTTGACTGTTTTGTTTTGCATGAAAAATGACATCTCGAATCGTATTATTACAATTCACAATTGACCTTCCTTTCACTGCACAACATTGTTCTTGGAAGATAATCTTCCCAGTAACACATCTCAATCTGTTTGCCAAAACTTTAGCAAAGATTTGATAGTCAACATTCGGTAGGGATATAGGTCTCCAGTTTTCCACCAAGGATAAATCTCCTGTTTTAGCTAATAATCTTATTATACCCAAGTATTGACTATCTGACATATATTTCATAGTAACAATGAATTTGAACGCCTCTATAATATCAGACTTTATTATACACCAAAACTTTCTGTAGTATTCTATAGGAAGCCCATCATATCCAGGTGGTTTACCTTTACACATACTCTTGATATCTACTGGAGATTGCTGCGTAGCTGACTATCCCACTATAAGTTTTTCCCAGTGGGTTTCCTAAGGAGGTCCCAGAAGGGCTCCATGATGGACGCCGTTGTCAGGAAGGGGGCTAACTGATTCACGAATCCGAACCACGACCTAATATCAGTGATGTAGGGCTTCTCTGGCATATAGAAGTTATGAATGGCGTCTAGGCATTTATCTGCGGGTTTGTATGCCTTCCATCCCAAGCGGTATACGACGAAGGTACCCTCTCTCTTGCAGAGTTTAAACTTCTTGGGTTTGAGTGTGATCCCTGTGGAGGCACAATTGACAGGAATTCATACATGTGCCACAACTCCTCTTCGATGCTGTGATCGTATAGCAAAGTGTCGCCAATGCATTTATGCTTTCTAGTGATGTCTTGCAGGGCGTCGTCGAGCCTTTTTGTGTAAGCATCAGAAGCTGAACAATGACCCATGGGTTCTATGGTAATGATACCACCCCCATGGGGTGATGAAGGTCGTGAGTTGGGGGGCTATCCTCGTCTAACTCCACTTGGTGGAAACTGCAATGGGCGTCCGCTGTAGTCTTATATGTGTGTATAGGAATGCTAGGAACCATGTCAAAGGGTGCAGGTGTATTATGAGTCTCATGAAGACAGTGGGCGTTGAGGCATTGAAGTCCACTCTGCAGCGAGGTTGGCACGTCTCTTTGGGTACCACGACCATCCTTGCATACCACTCTGTTGCATCCCCTGCTGGGATTGTTCTTTCACGCCCTTCTGAACGTCTTCATCAAGTTAGGCCTTAACCTCCTCTTCCCAATACTTAGGGACTGCTGCCGGCAATAAGCATAAGGTATGGTTTCAGGCAATAAATGTATGTGGTATTGCATGCCCATCGTTGCAGGTAGCGGTTCCCTGGTTGTGTTGAAGGTTGTTGATGAAAAGTGATGTAACAGCCATTCTTCCAGTCTTGGGATGTTCTCTAAGGATGGGATCGGTATGGTGGCTGGCTTTGTTGTCTAGGGGAGTTGGGTTGCGAGACTGCCGCACTAGTGATGTCAGCTGATGCAACGAGGGGGAAAGGGTGAGGGAAACCTGGTGGTACTATTCCCAGCTCCTTACAGGTATTCAGTGACATATAAAAGTTCTTGGTCGCAGCACGAAGTAAACTTCCTGCTTTGTGCATCGCCCACATATTTCAATAGTGCATGCTGTTGATCCAAGACATCTCAGTCGAAGATTAGCTACGTCCCTCAGACCCGTTCAAGGTTGCAATTCCAGGGATTTTATGTGCAGGCTTGAAAGCATTGTGGGTCCAGCAACGCAGATCTGTGCTCCTGTGTCTGCTAGAGCAAATGTAGACACTGACCTCCCCCTTCCATGGGAGACACAAACCTTGATTGTTGGGTGGGGCAGGAGAGGTGTGTCTCTGCAATGATCACCACACTTGAAGCAAGCGATGCTTTTTTTATGCTCCTGCAGGATTTCTGGAAATGCCCTACCTTTTGGCACCCATGACACATCATAACTTTTGCTGGGCATGATGCTTGACCAGGGGGATGATACCACCGCAGTTCCAGCATTGCTTCACATTTGAATTACTGTGCAACACCACCATGTCTGGCTCTACATCATCGCTGCCTGTGACATCATCACTCGAGGTGCCTGCTGACTCTTGACCAAAGACACGTGCAGCTTCAAAAGTACTACACAAAGCCTGAAGGGCATCTACACTTTAAAATGTATCACACCCTTGAAATACATGCCTTTTTAATACAGAATCACTAAAACCCACCATTATTTTACATAGTAGCGTATATTCAGCTAAACACTCCCCACATTTGGGACATTGAAAATCACAATCGGTGGCTTTTTGAGTGCACCTTGAGAAATAATCGCTTACAGACTCCTCACGCCCTTGGGCGAGAGCAAAAAATTCTGACCAATGCACTGTCTGATTCAGTGACTAACATGATGTTTCTGATGTTATCCAGAGCCACGTCTGAGGTAAGGGAGTTCCATTTGGCATCCGAGTACCGAGCGTCCAGTGCATGTTGCAGTGCCGGAACACAGTTGAGCCTAATATGTAGGACAACATCCTGTGGCAGAAACTTGTTAGGGTGAATCCAACACATCATCGAACGTCCAGGACCTGAGCACCACTGAAGACATCACAGCATCACATTTCTCTGGGGCAGCAGAGACAGGGACTTTGCTGGCATGTGATCCAGAACCGGGAAGGGGACCCTGAAGGGAACGGATGGCGCATTTGTGGTCTGCAATTAATGGCTGTGCTTGCATCACAGCCCATGACAAGACCTTTGGCATTGGCCTAGGGTGGTCGATTGTATAAGTTGCATGAATTGGCTTGAAAACTCACGGCACCATATTGGGTTTACAGTGAGACGACATCCTACAATGATGTTTATTGTGAGAGAACAGAGAGTCGACTGACTCACCACCGCATTGCAGGTTGCAGCTTCTTATCAGCTGGAAGCACATTATCAAAATATATCGTACAGAGAAGAACAGCCCCACCTGTTTCCAAGCTGTTTTACTACCAGGAGTATGAAGAGAACTATGTCTGCAAATGAAGAAACTGAGGATTTATCTGCACAAGAAGTATCATGTGAAGGATCTTTGAGCTTAGAAGAGCTGTTTCAGGGAAGTGAAGTTTCCCCTACTGCTAACAAGGAAGAGATTTCCCAAGAAGAAAAAGAACCTCTTGTTCTTGGAGAGGCTCAGAGTAGTCGGAGTGTTCCTGAAGATAGTAGTGAAGCTACTGTAGCAGAGTTAGCAGATATTGAGAGTTCAGCCCTTGAAGTTGGTCAAGTGACTAGAAAGAAGACAATGGAACTGCAGAAGAAGGATACAACATTATCTGATTTGTTTTTCAGAGTTGTTGATCAAGAAGAGATGCAACAAACTCCTACCTGTTATTATCTAAAGGAAGGATTGCTAATGAGGAAGCATAGACCTGCAGATATACCAGGAAAATCTGAATGGGGTGAATATCGTCAAATTTTGATTCCATGTCCATTGAGGAAGCAAGTGGCACACGAGTCTGGACATATGGGAACCAGGAAGACTGTTGAGAAGATAATACTTTTTCTGGCCCGGACTTCACAAAGATTTTAGCAGGTTCTGTCAAGAATGTCACACCTGTCAAGTAGCTGGAAAACCAAATGAAACCATTCAGAAAGCCCCCCTACAACCCATGCAAGTTAGAGGAGAATATTTTAGCAAGGTGATTATAGATGTGGTAGGGCTGCTTCTGAAAACGAAGAAAGGAAATGAATATTCGTTAACATTAATGTGTCCTGTGACAAGGTATTCTGAGGCAATCCCAGTTAGAAGTATAAGTACTAAGGTAATCACCAAGAAGTTAGTGGAGTTTTTCTCGAAGTTTGGAATATCAGAAATTGTGCAAAGTGATAGAGGAACGAACTTTACTTCTAACTTGTTCCAGGATGTGACGAACTTGTTAGGAGTGAAACAACAGGTATCAACTGTTTATCATCCAGAATGCCAAGGAGCCTTGAAAAGGTCCAAAAGACATTGAAAAGCACGTTAACAAAGTACTGTCATGAGTCAAGAGGAGAATGAGATGCTGGTTTACCCTTAATGTTGTTTGAAGTTAGGCATACTTATCAAGAAAGAATTAGATGTTCACCTAACGAGATGATTTTTAGTCAAGACATTAGAGGTCTGTTGGAGATTCTAGCAGAAAATTGGGAAGAAAATCAAGAGGAAATCCAAGGAGAGTATGTAAAGAACTTGAGGAAAAGGTTTAGAGAAATTAGAAAATTCTCGTTAGAAAATCTGAAAATAAGTCAGGAGAAAATGAAAAGAAGATAAGATGCTAAGACTAAGCTAAGAAATTTTTAGTGTGGATAGCAAGTTCTAGTGTTCTTACCAGTGAAAAGATTTCCTCTTACCAATAAATTTCAAGGTCCTTATAAGATAATAAAGAAGTTAAGTGACTGAACCTATGTGACTGAAACGCCAGGAGGAAGAAAACGGCAGAGAAGGATGCATGTAAATCTTTTGAAACCTTACTTCTCAGAGACTAAAACTGAAACAGTTTCAGTAACTGTGATGATACTAAATTAAAGCAATGTCATGAGATACAAGAAAAGGATGCATTCAGTGAGACGCCGGTCAATGTTTACAAAGCCTGAAGCAGTGAGTGCTTCTTCTTCTTTATTGAACATTCACAGTTGATACAAAGATATGATATACAACACAGACAGAGCACAATAAATGTTAATATTGTAATATCCTCAGTGTTTTAAATGAAGAAAAGAATACGTATATATTTGTATACATAAGAGTTTTAAAGATAATAAAAAGGTACCTATTTGTATGCATAGAGAATACGGTATAGCTATTCCACAAGACATAACTGCAATGCTGTATATAAACTCTATGACTTCTTGACAAACTAAATTAATAACAACTTAATTCTTGGTAATTGCAAAATCGTCAAATTTTGCAAGCAATTTGCATCTAGTACTTCTCATACTTCTAGTCAACGGTGTGTTACACTCTGACTCTTTCCTGTTAGACTGAGGTGTATAAGGTACATCTATATTATTATTTTCAGTCGATACAGAGTTCTCATTAGTACTTGGGTTATTTTCACACACACTTTCATTATCATCACTATTTACAGTGGCATGCTCTTTACTGTTGACATGATCAAACTCATTGGTTTTCCTCAAATGTACCCTGTTATGTCTTATTATACCATTATCAGATGAAACATTATATGACCTTTCATCCAGACTTTCTGCTACAGTACCCTTGTCCCAACTCTTTTTACTCATTACAGTAGGTTTATTCCGTAACACATCACCTTCATTTAATGGATCTAGATCCTTACTTCTAACATTGCAATACCTCTTGTTTTGCTTCACATGTTCTGCACTGATTACCTTAGGTTTTAATAAATTTGAAGAAGCTGGAAGTATGTGTGTGTGTGCGTGTGTGCCTGCCTAAGCTGTGTTGCACTGGACTAAAATCAGTATCTTGAGTTGGTGTGTTTCTGTAATCAAGCATGACTAAATATGGATATTACCACTATCTATTGCCTTCTTAATCGATCTCTTGGCCATTTTGACTGCAGATTCCGCTAATCCACTGGACTGTGAATGCTTAGGGCTTGTTGTTCAGTGTTCGATATCCCATTCCTTTGTAAACGTTTGGAAAGTCTGTGTTAGTGAACTGAGAACAACAGTCACTTATGAGTACTGAAGGGAGCCTATGCCTTGCAAAGTGCGGCTTTAATTTAAGAAGCACACCGGATGTTTTGGTATTTTCTAACCTGTCAACTTCCCAAAAATTACGATAATAATCAACAGCTAGTATGAAAAACTGTTCTCCAAGCTCAAAGAGGTTTACACCCACTTTTTCCAATGGCCTGTCACCTATTTCATGAGACATGAGACCCTCTTTTTTGTTGAGCAATTTGATATTTATTGCAAACTTCACGTCTAGATTTGAAATTTTTTAATTCAGCATTCATTGATGGCCAAAATATGCACTCTCTTGTTTTGTGTAAGCATCCTTCTACACCTATGTGAGACGGGTGCACAGCCTCTTTTATTTCCTTACGCAAACAGAAGGGTACAACTATGTGTTCACCTTTAAAGATTAAGCCATCCTGCACAGTAAACTCATTTCCAGGAGAGAAATATGGAATCAAACTTGTTGGTATTTGGTCCTTTGTCTCTGGCCATCCATATATAATTACATCAGCCAGCTGTTTCAAAGTTTCACCCTGCTTAGTAGCTTCAAGAATTTTGTTCAGTCGTTCCTCTCTAATGGGTAAGTATGAGACCATGTTAGTTGCTTCAAAATCACTACCACCTTCATTAATTGGTAAGTAAGATCTAGATAATAAGTCAACTACATACATTTCTTTACCAGGTGTGTAATCTAGTTCAATGCCATATTGCTGTGCACTTAAAAGCATCCCCTGTGACCTCTTAAGAGCTCTGTTCAAAGGTTTGTTAACAATGGACATAAGAGGTTTATGGTCCGAGATCAATATAGTCCTGCAACCATATGTATACTAATGGAATTTCTTTTAAGGCAAAGACAACAGCTAGCATTCATTTTCTAATTGTGCATAATGCCATTCTGTTGGTGTCAGTGCCCTACTAGCATAAGACAGAGGGCTTCCATCTTGTAGAAGCACTGCGCCAAGTCCAGATTGACTTGTGTTGTATTGAATTTCAAGAGGCTTAGATGGGTGTTATATTGAATTTCAAGAGACTTAGATGGGTGTTATATTGAATTTCAAGAGACTTAGATGGGTGTTATATTGAATTTCAAGAGACTTAGACGGGTGTTATATTGAATTTCAAGAGACTTAGACGGGTTAAAATAAGAGAAAACAGGAGCCTTAGTGACAAGGTCTTTTACTTTTTGAAATGCTAGCTTTAGTTCTTCCTTTCATTCCCATATAACATCTTTCTTTGTTAAATTTCTTTTTGGTTCCATTACATCTGGAAGGCTCAGCAGAAATTTCGCCAAATAGTTAACCATCCCATTCGACCTGAGCACTTCAGAAACGTTGGTTGAGGGAGGCATATTTACAATGGACCCAATCTTAGAAGGATCTGCTTTTAGACCACGAGCAGTAACTTTATGACCAAGAAAAGTTATCCCAGATTTGCCCAGTTCTACCTTATCTTTATTCAATTTTATTTCATGCTTGAGACAGCAATCAAATAGCAATTTCAACTTGCTTTCATGGTCCATCACAGCATCCTTCTCAGATTCTCCATTACCATAAACAAGAACATTATCTGCTGTACATATAACACCAGGTAAATCAACAAGAGCAAATTGAAGCTTTTTTTTTTTAAATCTCGTTAGTTATTGCAGGACCAAATGGTAACCGTAGCCAACGAATCTCCCAAAAGGTGTTTGAAACGTTGTCAGCGTGCTGGATTCATGATCTTATGTACAATGCCAATATCCATTACATAAGTCAAAATGTGAAAATACTTTGGCGTTACTCAGTTCAGGTAGAATATCATCCATAATGGGGAGAGGGTGCAATTCTCTTTCAAGAGCTTTATTAAATTGTTGGGGTCAATACATAGCCTAACATCCCCTGCTTTCTTTGATGCAACCACATTTACCAACTGGATTTATTGTGTTAGAGTTCCACATTTGCAGTTGGGTATCATAAGGGTCAAGGCAACAATTACAAGCACATCGAAATGGTATGACGGTGACACTTGTGCCTCAATCAACTTGAAACTTTATGGTGTTGTCACCAATCTGCATTAGCACAAATATACACTTAGGCTTGGGCTTGGATTTCCCTTTAAGATTTACTTTCATTATGAATCACTTTCATTAGTTACTCATCAGTAACATCATCACCGAAATTTTCTTTGCTTGTATGCACTCAGACTTCTTAAGGTTCCTGCCGATTCTCACAAAGGTGTGAGCTATCGAACGGGCAATAAACTAAGTAATCGCGAATTTTCAAATATCAGGGAGCATGCCAAAAAATGTGGTAATAACATTGAATACGATCAATTGAAAATCATTACAAGGGCCTCTTCCGAGCTAGCACTCTCTATGCTGGAATCGTTAATTATCAAACAGACAGTACCATTGTTGAATGCCCAAAACTCCTCCACCCCTCTCTACCTTTCGTAACCGTCTTCCTTGCTTTTCACTTACCCGTATTCCAGTCGCCCTCCTTCTCCCTTCTATATAGGTTGGTACCCCCCAGCAACTCATAAACTATGATTATGTACAAATGTTTTTAAAGAGATTTTTGTATATTTTATATGTATTCTCAATATTTATTCTTTTATTGCAGCCTTGAAAATGAGACTAGTTGTCTTGAAACGTCGGCACAAATAAAGATGTTTTTATGTACCAGTCTGTTTCCACTGCCCTCAATTCTTGATATTATATATATATTATATATATATATATATATATATATATATATATATATATATATATATATATATATATATATATATATATATATATATATATATATATATATATATTAAATACATTATACACACACACACACACATATATATATATATATATATATATATATATATATATATATATATATATATATAATATATATATATATATATATATATATATATATATATATATATATATATATATATATATATATATATATATATATATATATATATATATATATATATATATATATATATATATATATATATATATATATATATATATATATATATATATATATATATATATATATATATATATATATATATATATATATATATATATATATACCCCAAACTTATGCTACGTTAGGTTCCAGACCCCCTCATGCAAGGCAAATTTCTGCGTAAGTTTAGCACAGTCTCTAAAAATGCCAATAAATGCTTATTTCTAGAGTTTAAACACTAAATATGACCCTAATCATACTTCCAAAGTATGAAGCTAACTCTTAAATGCAATTAAAGTTACTGCAATTTCATTTAAAAGTTTAATACATTACCCTTAAAAAAAGAAATAAATGGTTGACGTAAAAATACAAGAGTGTGTGAATATTACATATGCTATTTCTCTCTCTCCCCATTCCACCGATCTAATTTTAGAAGTCTGCTCAACCTCGTTTTTAAAAACTTCTTTATTCTGTCTCTTTCTCTTTGTTCTGAAATGCTCTATGTCTCTATGTTTTAGAATGGCGCATTTACAGTTCGTAGATGGTACAAGTAAAATTAGATCAATTTAAAATTATCTACTGTACAGGTAAAGACGTACAGTAATATGTGGGTTGCACTAACTATGAGAGAGAGAGAGAGAGAGAGAGAGAGAGAGAGAGAGAGAGAGAGAGAGAGAGAGAGAGAGAGAGAGAGAATCCTTTGACCTGCTAATCAGCAGCACTAGCCCTTGTCATGTTAAATTGACGTATCTGACAGCTTTGCCTTCGAGCTTCTCTTCGAGTTACAAAAGATGAGGGAAAGATATTTGTTTGTTTAAAAGACGCATCACATGAATTTTGCAATTACAATTATCTTATTATTATTATTATTATTATTATTATTATTATTATTATTATTATTTGAAAATTAGTACTTATTATTAGGTAACACGGCGACACCTAACAAAGACCAGGTATACTCCACTGTGATGCCTCAAGGCAAACTTACTGCATGTCTTTGTCTGTAACAACTAAAAGTTAAGTGCACAATTATTTTAAGGTTTATCTTAAGGAAATCACTTACAGTTATTGTATTTAACATTTACAGTAACTTTCTTATATTTGTAACTGTTCCTGTTTCAAAATAACAGTAGCTTATGATTTATCACATTTCAATACTTGTGATAATTTACTCATATTTCTTTTGAGATTTACCTTGAGGAGGTCAATTAAAGTTAGTGTATTTTAATATTTACAGTAACTTTCTTATAGTTGTAAATGTTCCTGTTTTAAGTTAACAGTAATCTAAGGTTAAAACCTGTTTTTTTTTCTCTGCTCTGTGATTAACTTAAAATATTGAATTCTTTATCAAGTAAGTTTTTCAAATATCTCCTATGACAGAGAAGTAGGTTAATAAATATACATGAGTGCCGTTAACGAGAAAATTAAAGTAATATAAAGCATTTATTTGCTGAATCCTTGGTTTGGTAGACATTTGCACCCGAGTGAAGGTGCGAGATGTCAAGTTGGGCAGGGAGTTGCTGTATCTTCCCAAGCATCCAAGCCACCAAATGCTTAATTTAAAGCTGAAAAATAAAGCAGTGCATTTTAACACTGCCTGACAAGAAAGGTTGAAAGGAATAGTGGCCCCTCCCTTAATCCATTCATTGCACTCTGTATATCTCTCTGACTTTCTCTTCTCGAACATGTGACTCTGGGCCGTTTGTTTACAGACACGAGGATGTGAGGAGATTAAGTATGGCTGGAGGTAGAGAAGCCGGTGATGCAGATTAAGAGAAAGAATACCTAGTTCGAGCACCTGGCACTTGATTCATAAATGATGCTTGCACATACTGAAACAACACCATCCTCATCTACATGTGGATGGCCTCCTAACCCCTGACTGAAGTCATATAAGGGCCTCACCGAAGGAACAAGAGTTAGAGACATTGTTGGACAAGAGCAAGATGCATCACCCCTTCCATTTCCTGCCTCCTTCAGAGAACCATGCCCTACCACGTGGTCCTATCTTGTAGGGGCCCTTAGTATTCTTACCAGTGAAGCCCTTAGCCCTCCTCCACAGCCAATGTCCTCGGTGAAGCCACCTCTTCTATAAGGTAACGTGATCTGTTGCAAAGGTTCTTTCATTCAGTCACACTGTTTTAATTTTTGTACTAAACTTCCTATTTTCATTTCTAAGCACCAGTATTTCCATATCAGCCTTGCGTTGTCGGGCAGTGTTACGTAAATGCCTGTGTTTGAACAATTACATAAAGTCGTGTGCCTAAGACTTCTTTGGCACCCTCTGTGCTCATCTTGTCCTATGCATATTTTACTGTGTCCTTACTGGGTTTTAATTCATAAATCTCTCTGTTTACAGAGGGTTTGTTAGCCATGGAGATCTCTCTTGACTGTGCCTTGTATCAGCATTGTCACACCGACAAATATACCATCAAGTCTTCCCAGTTATAATTAACCTCTCAGGCCTTGCCTGCCTGATTAGTTCATTTCATCTTCTGATAGTTCATTTACTGTAAATATACCTAATCTTAAACTTACCCTAACGTGTTTACTTACAACTACCTTGTAAGTAGAGCCCTCAGCTCAATTAAAATTCCCCATTTTTCCTTGTTTTTTACATTTTCCTGAATCAACAGCAGTCAGATTTTATACAAATATCGAGGTAAGTAACGAAATCATTCATTTACAGTCTATAACTGGTTCATGATAAGCATTTCCCAAAGTTAAATCATATATATATATATATATATATATATATATATTATATATATATATATATATATATATACAGTATATATATATATATATATATATATATATATATATATATACAGTATATATATATATATATATATATATATATATATATATATATATATATATATATATATATATACAGTATATATATATATATATATATATATATATATATATATATATATATATATATATATATATATATATATATATATATATATATATATATATATATATATATATATATATATATATATATATATATATATATATATATATATATATATATATATATATATATATATATATATATAGTATATATATATATATATATATATATATATATATATATATATATATATATATATATATATATATATACATATATATATATATATATATATATATATATATATATATATATATAATATATATTTTATATATATACAGTATATAAATATATATATATATATATATATATATATATATATATATATACAGTATATATACATATATATATATATATATATATATATATATATACAGTATATATACATATATATATATATATATATATATATATATACAGTATATATACATATATATATATATATATATATATATATATATATATACAGTATATATACATATATATATATATATATATATATATATATATACAGTATATATATATATATATATATATATATATATATATATATTATATATATATATATATATATATATATATATATATATATATATATATATATATATATATATATATATACCATATATATATATATATATATATATATATATATATATATATATATATATATATATATATATATATATATATATATATATATATATATATATATATATATATATATATATATATATACATATATATATATATATATATATATATATATATATATATATATATATATATATATATATATATATATATATATATATATATATATATATATATATATATTATTAATGATTCAGTTAGGAGATATCTGAGGAATACTTATATTGTGGATTTCGAAGACTGGAGTGATGATACTGGTTCAGTGGCTGTTTTAGGTGAGTAAAATGAGTTTTCTGAGGCAGAAATGCAGGTCAGAAGAAAGATTTTTAGGGAGCATTCAGGTACGGCTGATTATAAGAATATATAGAGGGGTTAGTTGATGTTTCGGCTGACTTCGCAGACATAGTGGCCATTAAAGGTGATATGTTGGGGTTAACTAATGTGTTAGGACAGAAGGTGCATTTACAGGAGGGGACCAAACCAATTTATGTCCCATCATATAGGATATCCTTTAAGAGTAGGGAACAGGTTGAGCAAGAGGTTAATGAATGGGAAGAGGAAGGTATAATTAGGCCTAGTTCCTCAGTTTTTAATTTCCCATTGTGAGCAGCTGTTTAAGTTTTTTCCCCTCTGCGCAAATGCGGCGATTTAGCGTAATTTCATCTTTTTTTAACAAGAGGGATATTGTGCGGGCTTTGTGAGTTTTGAAATGTGGGGATGGGTGTCCGTAGAGTTTTGGAGAAATTTTTGAGGTTTTAGGTCAAGTTTGTAATGCATTGTGATTGCCCATTGGGGATTTGGTTATGAATTGCAGGGATGTTTTTTTTTTTTTTTATAATATGTGCTACAATTCTGCAAGTTGAAATGGTGAGATTGGATCTCACGAATATTATATTCAGTCTATTTAGCTTTTGAAGGTGTTAGGTTGGTTTTGGTGAGTAGTTATTTTTTAGGTGGTGGTCTGTTTAGAAGTTGTGTAATGCATTCAGTTTTCCAGCACGTATAGTTTTGTGTTAGTGGTGTTAGATGGACAAGTTTCAGTTGGTAGCTGTTGGATTCAGAGACAATCGTTCGTTAAGTCCATGAGAGGTATATTTTGCAACGTTAGTTCTCATTGACCCACGACATGACTGACGAACATATAAATGCACCGTTTCCTCATGGAAAGCCTTTAGAGATGTCCTCGGCAAGCCACAATGGTTGCACACTGATGTGGGGACCGTATGCCATACGCCTTCGCCTTCTAGGAGAATCACAGCCGTTTGGGTGGTAATGAGTATGGTTCCTACGGTTGCTGTCGTCTGCAAGTAGGTGTTCGGTTCTTCGCTGAAGAGCATTATGCTGCAAGCAACACAGGCCTGTACACAGTCGCAGGCCATACAGAAGGTTACCTCGTCGGAAGTTACTAGTATGTGAAGAGATGTGTTCTACGCCAAAGTTTACTAGTGATGTCAATGATTTATTTCGTAATACTTACAGCCGGGAGGGTGGCTGTTGTTTTTTTTAGTAACTTTGCCGCCCAGGACATGCGGCCTTCATATTGGTGTATATTTTTTATGATTTATGAGCCGGCCCGGAGTGAACTTATATTATGTTTAATTGTGTATGGGCATGGGTGCCAATCAGTAGGTGGGCTGAGCTCCTATTACGAAAATAAATATGTGATAGTTGTTATAAATAATTGCTAATTAGGTCTCATGCAGGTGTTTTATCATGGAGCTGGCAAATAGCTGTTATCTGGAGGTTCGGCTTGTTTGAAAACCAAGCAAATACCGCTCTCGTGGGATCGGAAATTGTTTCAGCTTAGAGACGAGAAGATTTCGTTCGAATGAGTTCATAGGTGATTCAGCACGTTCCGATTGTCGACCAAAGTATGGTCTGATCGGGTACAATGAACTCAGTGCCTTGAGGCGTGATTGAGATGTGATCGGAAGTCAGTATGACATGTGACAGGGCGTGATGATCGTTGACTCATATGGCACTGTGGGTACAGGAATCTTCTGGAATGACAGTGGAATCTTCCCCTCATGCGTCTTGACGGGCGTGCGTGCGAGTGTTCGTCAACGCGCGCCTTCTTGTAAAGGAAATGTGTGAAAATTTCTCATTTCTCACTCAAACTTTTTCTTGAAGTATTTTGTGGTGGTTGTGTGTGTGTGTGTAAGGCCTTGCACTTACAAGCCATGATGGTCCCGCACAGAGAAAACGATTTTTCTTGTTCAAAAGATGGTTTATTTGGATCCATGATGGAATTTGGAATATGAAGGTTCAGGGGTAATGAGCATTCGGAATGGTGCAATTTATGATTATGGTAATGGCAGAATTTGTTACTTGACTGATATAGATTTTTGGTAGTAATATGATTTTGGTCTTACAAATTAGTTTAGTCCCCGCCATGTTTTTTTTGAGATCCCATTTTCTTTGATTAAGTTTTCAGACTTGGTTTTCAGAGCCAAATTAGGACTCGTTCTTTTTAATTAATTAGTGATTTGTTGGGTTTTAGAATAAATTCTATTTTTTCAGTATCACTGAGGTTAAGTCAGTGGCCTTAGTCAGTTATGAGACATGTTACAGAGAGAGAGAGAGAGAGATATGAATGATAGTTCGATTTCATTTGATGGCGAGTTACCAGCTGCCGCACAGTGGCAGGTAGGTCTCCTTCCCAGGTAGATAATAGATTCCTTTTAAATAAATAAGAAAGGTAAATACGCTCTCCAGAAAGCGTAATTATATAAATAAAAAATAATATATATATAATATATATATATATATATATATATATATATATATATATATATATATATATATATATATATATGTGTGTGTGTGTGTGTGTGTGTGTGTGTGTGTGTGTGTGTGTGTGTTAAGAACAGCGTCATATCATCTTACATCCCTAAGATCCTCCAGTACCAATGGCCAGCATTGATCAGCACATTCTTTCTCTCTAGTCGACTATTCTCTTTATCTATCCTCTGACAAAGGCCTACTGGAATAAAACGCCGAGATACAAAACCAGACTTTATTTGCAAATTTAACAAAAATATTTCAGTAAAAGCTACGGTCATGAATTGGAGTGTCTCACACCCCTTAAAAATGGAAATCATAACTAGAGGCAACTCAGACTCACAATCAATCGAATTAATGATTCTAGACCAACCAATACTAGTGACTAACACCCTGGTCACCAAACAAAATAAAAAGGTCATAATTATTCTAGAACAAAATAAATGTCATACAGTGTGTTGAAAGAATACCCTTCCAAAATATTCGTCCTAGCAGGACGAACCCAGAATTCCTGTTAAAAGAAACATAGCATATATTAAAACCTGAAATGGTGTATAAAGTAATCAACATTTAAAATGGAAAAAATGCATGATGGAGAACAGAGGAGTTTCATTGCAACACAAAATGGGTGTTCCACATAATGTCTGAAAAGATATGTGTTAATGACTTATCTTACTCGCATTCTATGACCGCATAGAAACCGTTCCTCACAGTGGCTGTTCCTATACGCTAACACAGCTCAGAGAGCGAATCACACCAGCCACAAATCGAAGTGAGTAGCCATTGTATGGTTCCTCTCATAATATACCATTAGAGTGCGCACATAAGCACGCACTCACTTAATAACCGCTCGCCTGAAGTGTGACAACACTATCAGGTTCGGTGTTCGAAGGATTCCGCCTTCAGACTCCACAAATATCACAGTGCTTCCATCAATCTGTTACGTTGTCTCCATGCATTTTGGCCATGATCAGAAGGCACAAATGAACGCGTCAGATACCCGCTGTATCTAACTGCGGAAACCACCAACGTCAACGTAAATGCCACCTGCACCAGATATGCCCTTTTCACAGGCCAGCACAGAGCTCACTAAAAATCTTAGTAGGAACTTGGCCCACCTACCCCTGGGTGCCCCACCCAGGTACGACAAATATCCGTAAAGAAAGTCCAGTAGGGGCCAGCTCCAAAAATCATAGCAAACAATATGCATTAGATACGAAAGTTACTTGTCTCGTATGCACGACTGTTATTCCAACAAACAGTTCATTGTAGAATGCATCACTTCACATGTTGCATTCTTGAATCCAAATATCCTGGGTGGCTTGCAACTGCACAAGCTCATGTTTCTCTTCACACTTTGAATTCTTGACGATCCCACTATCCTGAACAGCTTGCGACTGCACGAGCCCATGTTGAACGTGGCGCCCACGAATCCTTTGCGCCAAACAGATGTCTCCCAGCAACGACAGCGACTTGTAGACATCCCGCCTGACATCTCTCCATAGATCATCTCATGATGGCGCAGGCGTAGAAACTTGCAGATGTAACGTAGATGGCCCCCATTTCTAATTTGTATCAGTTGAGGCTCATAGAAGTCATTCCATAAGGTACTGCTGCGAGGAAGTAGTGTACAACGTTAGTCGGTCATGTCGACAGTCAACCCAAAGGTACATAGTCTCCTCACTATCCCATACTATTGCTGAACCATTAAAACCACTAAGGAAAGGTCGTATGATAAAACTGTGAAACAATTCCAAGTTACTAACTGGGATTTCCACAATCTACCCCCTATCAGATACATTAACTTTAAGATACTACCCATACAAATTCTTACCAGTAAAAATTACCTGAGAACCATACAACCATTAAAGGTGATTCTATACGCCCGGGAGGTAAAATATCTCCCAAGATCCCTCTTAGAAGCAGCAACCACTGACTTAACCTGAGTTTGAATTTCTGATGACACGGATTCCGTTCTTTACTCAATATTCAACAAGGCAGTTTGACAGGAAAAGCTACCATAACATCTAAATCTCCCCCATCCTATCAACTGTGACCAATAACCCATTTCCAGAAGTCCTTAAAGTCTCAAAACCTTACTGTAATTTCTCATAACTATCTCGTAGTCATCAAAGTTTTACCCAGGTTAGCAAATACTGTCGATACCTGCTCAGTTCTCAGCAAATTAGCAATTGCTCCTGTGATCATAACAACTCCAGTTACCAAGGACGCAGCCATCTTACTCCTTCCAGAAGAGAACTGAAAAGTCGAAAATTTAGAAGCCATGTTAAAGTCTCCCTAATCCTATCCTGTATCCTAACCGCTGTAGCATTAAGTTCGGTTAGCCAGCCCCGTAACAGATCAGATAGATTCCGTCCAACATTCATCTCACCCCAGCTGAAGCACCGTCAAATATGAAAAGACAAAGACACTTACATGGGTGATGTATCTGTTAAACTACAACTACCCTTTGAGGGGAGGAAAAGACCCCAAGTCCAGCCTTCAAGAGACATACATTGACAAAACTGGACAAAACTAACAAAAAATTACTCTGAGACAAAGAAGCAAAAGCACCGAAATATACAAAATTAATTAAATACGTTAACTTCATTATAATACACACACACACACACACACACACACACACACACACACACATATATATATATATATATATATATATATATATATATATATATATATATATATATTTGTTAAATAAAAAGTCGAGAAGGCCCATCTATTCGTAGCTTGATAGTGATTGCATCAAAAAGGCTACTGGCAATGTACATCTGTGCATACACACACACTCATTCTCTCTCTCTCAGGTCTACAGCGAAACAAGCGTTGCCCAAAATAATTTATTTGACAATAATCTAACTTAACTAGATTGCAAGAAACAAGAGATGGAATAAAACGGAATACTAAGGTTCACCAAATGATCAAACATATTACAAACCATCATATTCAACTAATTATTCTCTAAATTTTTTCCCCACAGTAGGTGAAAATAAGTCAAAGTCCAGTACATTCCCAATGAGCACATCTTAACTTCTTCCTCAGCGAAACATCCGAGGAAGTCAAATAAAACCCTTATTAAACAAACATAAAAATAAAGATATGGGAATTCCTCCCATGTTATTTATAAAGTACACACAATGTAACAGATATATGTTAAATGAAAGGAACAATCTACAGTTTGCGAAATCTAAAATGTTTCCTACCTCCAAATGGCAATGTTGAAAGTCTTAATCAACAGGTCTTGAACCACAGAGTCTTCACCAAAGACTTATATTAATATTCTGTGTTGACCTTTGAATAACAATTTGTTTGATAACTAAGCCCTTCACACCCTGTGGCTCCACCCAAAAAAGACACATATGCACGAATTCACCGGAACCTGGACATTTCCAGCTAACGAACTCACAAAGTCTTGTCGCTAGGCAGGGATGTTCTCATGTCTCAAGAATATCTGACGTACCTGGCTCGTGTACAGTTCTCTAAACAGGATGCGTGCCAGACAACAGCTAAACATTCTCTCAAGGTTCTTTACAATGCCTTTAGCCACACTTATTGATCAGACATCCACTGTGTATTGTAATTCATAAAATATCTGTGACCCATGAGCTCTTCAGATGCTTGGCCAGCACAAAGAAGTGCTGCCCACAGCACTAGGGGGAAATAGCAAACATTAATTGCTCGATTCATGCACTAAATGGACAGCCACCCCCCTGGCGCAGCCCTCTTACTCCTTCTAGAAGAAACCTGAGAAGTCGAAGACCCTAAATTTGGAAGCCATGTTAAAGTCTTCCTAATTTTATCCTGACCCTAACAGCTGTAACGTTAAGTTTGGTTAACCAACCTCACAACTGATCATACAGATTCCGTATGGTATTCATCTCACCCAACAAATTCCTAAGCAACTGAACTTTATTCTGGGATGCTTCAAGCTCATCCCTTGCCAAACCTACATCCTCAAACTTTATACTCAAAGTTACTGCATCAGACGACAACCAGTCATCATATTCTTCTTCTATAATAACATTTGGGCCTAAACTCATTATGGAATTAGCCCATGCCATGACTCCTAAAGTCATGAGCAGACTAAACTTCAGTATCTACAAAAAAAAAAACAAAGGAAAGAAACCTTTAAGTTACCAGATCCCGAAACAAGAAGAAAAAAACAAACAACAAAGAAGAGAAAACCATGTATCTATAAAACTCTACGGTATTTTGGGCCTAATTTAACTAAATTTCCCCTCAGACATTATTACAACACAAAAAAATAACTACTCAGAACCGCTGCACTTATGCAGAAAAGGAAAAAACTGCAAAAAAAAAAAAAAAAACTGAACTTGGACTATTAAAGATCTGTATAATTCTACGGACAGATGTCCTCCTCAGTTAAAAAAAAACTACAAGTCATACACCTTTAAAATCCTTAAAAAAAAACAAAAGAGAGAGAGAAGAAATGATCAGAAATAACAGTACATTACGGGAATTAACCCACAAGATTCCCATTAACCTGTCTTTTTAATTTGAGATACATGTGTCAACCGAGACACTCCCATATTCTCATCCTGAACATCAAATCTATTCCCCTTCTTTACTTCTACAACCCAAAAAGGACCCTCAAATTTAGGAACTAGTTTATAATTCAACTGATTCCTAACATTTATTTTCACAAAAACCCTATCTCCCACAGCAACTTCAACTCTATCTTGCTTTGAATTGCTTCTGTCAACCATATCCTGAGTTTTCAACTCAAGATTCTTAGCAAGACACAAACATCTGTCCTTAGCAGTAGAGATCAGCTAGTTAACTGTATCATCACCAAATGGAATAAGTAGTAAATCGAATGTGCCCCGCACTGGGTAGCCAAATAATGCATCAGCGGGAGACATTCTGATGGCATCACTAACCACAGAATCGATGCTATGCTGCACCTGTGGAATATATCGATCCCAATTTACATCATACCCCCCTACAGTAATTTTGAGAGTCTCAATTACCTTCCTATTTGCCTGTTCACATAGCCCATTAGCTTCTGGTCCATAGGGAATAATGGTGACTTTCTGAATGCCCATTACAACTGCAAGACACTCTATAGTCTTGTTCACAAATTCTCCCCCATTATCTGTAATCAGCACCTCCTCTGCTGTTTTATGCTTCAAAGGAAAAATCCCTACAAACCAAGTTAATTTGTCCACAACCACCAACAGGTGCCTATGGCCATAATTAGATTCACAGAAATTGGACAGGAGGTCCATATCGACCTTAGAAAACGGTCTACTGGGAACAGGAAACGAACCCAATTTGCAAGAAACGACCCTCATTGGCTTACACACATTACAAACTGAACAACCTCTCACAAAGTCTTCCACTGACACGAGTATATTCTTCTAAAATAATTGTCCCCGCACATTCAGATATGTCTTCTAATGTGGATTGCCAGAACTACAATGAACAAAATCCAGAACCATAGGTACTAAACTCCTAGGGACAGCTATTTGTGTCGTATCACCCTTATCTTCATTATTTCTCAGTCTGTATCTAATGTTCTTAACTAACAAGTTACCCTCCAATTCAAGACCTGCAAAAGGCAACTTATAACCCTTCCTAGCTAATTCCCCTCTAAGAAACGCTTTTGCGTCTGCCAAAATCTCATCCTCATCCTGTTTAGATTCTACCAAACTAATATCCCGGTCTATGCAATCTCCAGATACATAGCATACATGAGAACCATCCGAATCACAAAAACTTCTACTAAGGCCGTCCGCTACAACATTAGTGTCTACCCTCAATATAACTATTATGTACCTGTATATCTTTCAAATTTAAGCTAACAGAGCTTTCTGCGACATCTGTTAATTGCATTATTTTATTAGTTTCTTTTCTTGAAATTTTTCTTTAGGCTCCCTTAAGGTTTAGCTTTAAGTTTACTTGGGATATTGTTTAACTGGCCTTAAATTGAGATCTTTTGGAAGCTGCTTTGTGTTAACATCTTAAGTTATTATTGAAACTGTAAGTACCTTCTTATTGTGTTCTTTGTGACACTAGTGAAGCCTTATTTATATATGTGATTATTTTATATGGGAACTTATAATTATTAAATTAGTTCTAAGTGAATTTGATGAATTTTCTTATCCATTATATGATGTTGTTTGCCTCTAGAATATTGAGTGTAACTTGTTGTGAGTTAGTCAAATTCATAACAAATGAGGGGCCTGTCCAGGGATCGAATTGTCCGAGAATTGATTGACTATCAGTGATAAGATTAGATTGATAATTCTAGTTCGTGTTAATGTTTATAATTTGTGCTAATTCGTTCATGAACCTCGTAAGTAATTACATTAGTTTAGTTTTACTTTTGCCTCTCTTTGAAAAAATGTTATGTAATGAAGTGCTTAGCATATAACTTGTCATTCCTTATTTTTGGTGTATGAAAATGTATTGCATTGATATATTGCCTTGTATAAATTAGTGGTATATATTTAAGAACCACGATTAGTTTTATCACTATTTACTCTTTGTTTTGCTTGTATAACCTTTGAACTTTGTATCATTTTAACTACTCATAATGGATGCTTTCATATTAGAAGATTTCATTAGCAGTCCTACTGTATCATATCTTAGCACTCGTAACGTAAAGAAAGACGACTGGATAGCAATTGCTCTACATTATGAAATCAAGTATTAAAAATTTGTCTTGGCGTAAATTGCAAATTAAAAACAAGGTAATGGAGAGAGAAGAACGTAACAATTTGGTTGAGGAGAATATTTTGTCCGCTGAGATATACGATTTGTGTGATGAGGGAGAAACTGTGTTAGCTGCTAAGAGGTTAGAAATACAGTATATGCGTGAGAAAGAAGAACGTGAACGAAAAGATAGGATTGAGAGAGAAGAACGTGAACGAAAAGATAGGACTGAGAAAGAAGAATGTGAACGAAGAGACAGGGTTCAGAGAGAAGAGAGGGAACACAAAAATAAGTTGGAGCTTCTGACAAAGAAGAGAGAGTTGAAAATTAAAGACTCGAGTGAAAGTGAAAGTGAAAATGAATCTAGATTAAAGTAGCGAAGATGGTACCTATATTTGATGAGAATGAACCAGATTAGTTTTTTTCATTATTTGAAAAGCTTGCTCTTAGTTTGAAGTGGCCTGTTGAGTATTGGTCGGTAATTCTTCAATCCGCACTTAAGGGTAAGGGGCGAACTGCATTTCTGTCAATGACTTTGGCTGAATCTAAAGATTATGAAATTGTTAAAGAAATGAATTAACTCCTGAATATTACCGTGAGAAGTTCCGTAGATATCGCAAGATGGATAGTGAATCTTACGTAGAATATTCACATAAGGTAGTAAAGTATCATAATAAATGGATTAAAGCTGCTAGTGTCACAAATATGGAAGAATACAGTGAGTTGGTTTTGCTTGAACAATTTATGAAAGGGATTCCTTATGATGTACAAACTTATTTATTTGAACGTGAAGTTTCAACAGTTCAAAGAGCTGCTTCTTTAGCTGAAAATTATAGTCTACTCAAGCCTTCCCACTATAGGTTTAGGCAGTCCAAAAGATCTCCAGGTACAGGTAAATCATCTGCAGATAATTATGATAGCTCTGGTGGTAGTAATAGTAATGGTTTACCTGGGTTCACATGTTTTGCATGTGGAAAGCATGGTCACATCAAACGAAACTGTACAAATAAGTCAAAGGATGGACATGAGGTGACAAGAAAAGCAACGATGGTTATGGGTGAAATCCAAAGTTTGAAGGAGGGTATTCTGCAAGATGACATACAAGGTGAATTTGCTTCTTTTATGTTTGATGGAGTTGTCTCTGCCGGATGACCTGGCAAGTATCTCTGTGAGGATTATGAGAGATACGGGTTCTTCTCATAGTTTGGTGGTAAAGGGAAAGATTCCCAGGATAGAGGAACACTTTACCGGTGAGAAGATGGTAATTCAGAGTTTAGGAGGAATTGTAACTATTCCCCTATGCAGGTTGCATCTGAGCTGTGATTTGTTTACGAAGTATGTCGTGGTTGGTGTTGTAGAATCCTTACCAGTGAAAGGGGTTGAATTCCTCATGGGTAACGACTTGGCAGGGAAGTTGGTAGTACCTGATCCAATTGTTGTGGATATTCCATTGGTAGAAAGCCCTACTTTGAAGTTGGAAAAGGAAAATCCAACGTTGTTTCCCTCGTGTGTAGTTAGATACTTTAGGAGAGGTATCAGAGGACAAACGTACAGTGGTAAATTTGGATGTGGATCAATGCAAGGAACTATGTACTGAACATGTGCTTGATGCAGATTTGATGGTTAGTGTCTCAAGTTTATTGAATGACACTGGTATAGGCAATAGTGATAATGCTGTTAATGTTGTTGATGACCATGTATTAGTTGATACAAAGTGTTCAAACACCCTCTAATTTTGTTTGTGCTGATTCTGTAAATTTAGGTTTGAATGTACAAAGCTCTATGATGAATAATATTGAGACTGATTCTAATTGTTCTCATGCTTTTAATACTGCCAATCTTATAAAGTCTCAACAGGAAGATGTAACTCTGCAACCACTTTTCAAAGAAGTAGTACCAGAGGGTCTTTGCTCTACTATGCCTGTTTGCTGTTTCTTGAAGAGAGGAGTCCTCATGAGAAAGTATAGAGCCATAGATACTCCTGCAAGTGCTACGTGGAATGTGAAGTATCAGATTGTAGTACCGAGGAAATTTAGGAGGGACATATTGCAACTAGCCCATGATGTCTCTTTTGTACACCTTGGAATTAAGAAGACACTGTTGGCAATCCTGCAGAATTACTATTGGCCTGGTATTCGTAAAGATGTACAGGAGTATTGTAAGTCTTGTACGGTGTGCCAACAAGTAGGTAAGCCCAACCAAGTTTTAAAACCTGTTCCATTGCATCCTGTCCCTGTTGTTATGAGCCATTCCAGAAAATTCTTATAGACTGTGTTGGGCCTCTTCCTAAAACTAAAAAACATCAGTATTTATTAACAGTTATGTGTAGTAGTACTCGCTACCCTGATGCTTATCCTCTTAGGAACATTAGAACTAAAACTTTAATTCCTGCTTTAATTAAAGTATTTACACAGTATGGCATACCCCATACAATTCAGTCAGATCAAGGCACTAATTTTACCTCTGATCTTTTTAAGCAAGTTATGTCAGCTATGGGGATTAAGCACACACTGTCATCAGTCTATCACCCACAGTCCCAGGGTGTCATTGAAAGGTTTCACCAGACGTTTAAGGAGTGTCTCACGAAATATTGCCATGAAAAGCAGCGTGATTGGGAAAAGCAGCGTGATTGGGATGAAGGAGTGCCGTTTGTACTTTATGCTATTCGAAATGCTCATCAAGAAAGTTTAGGGTTTTCACCGGCTGAACTTCTTTATGGACGACCAGTAAAAGGACCCTTAAAGGTATTATATGATACATGGTTGGATGATACATGGTTGGATGAAGAAAGTACTATTTCCCTTAGCCAGTATGCTAAGGAATTAAAAGGTAAGCTGGATGAGTCTCGTGAATTTGCTCATAAGAACTTGATATTGGCCCAAAGTAACATGAAAGACAGATTTGATTTAAAACGTGAAAAAAGAATTTTCACCAGGAGATTCTGTGCTGATGATGTCCCCTATGAGAAAAACTTTTGAAAGTAGATATAATGGTCCATATAAAGTGTTAAGCAGAAATGGTGATAACTATATCATATCTACCCCAGGGAAAAGAAAAGATTGCAAGAAAGTACATGTAAACATGTTGAAAGTCTTTGTGAATGAGTATGATGATGTAATGGCAACTAGTAGTGTGATTAAATTGGTAACTAATGAAGAATTTTTTTTAAAGTCTGATTTCCAGCTCCCTGTGGAAACTGCTCTGCTGCAAAATACTTTGTTTCTTGAGAAGATTGATAAGAAATTGGATCACCTTTCCTCTTCGCAAGCTGCAGAAATAAAGAAACTGTTAAAAGGTTTTCCTGAAATTTGTGGAGATATACCTACGATAACAAGTGAAGCTGAGTATAGCATTACATTGCAACCTGAAGTAACCCCAGTGAAAAGCGCACCATACCACTTATCTCCCCACAAAAGGAAATCATGAACAAGGAGGTAGATTTTCTTCTTCAGAATAACTTTGCTGAATCTAGTAATAGCCCATGGGCCTCGCCATGTATTCTAGTAGCAAAGCCAGATGGAACACACAGACTGTGCACAGATTTCCGGTTATTGAATGAGGTAACTGTGTCTGATTCATATCCTTTACCTAGGATAGATGATCTTATTGACTTGGTAAGTAATTCAAAGTTCATAACTAAAATTGATCTTCTCAAAGGATATTATTCCATTCCTATAGCTTTGGATGCAAGACCTTTTACTGCTTTTGTTACTCCAGATGGTCTCTTCCAATATAAAGTTTTACCTTTCGGACTTAAAAATGCACCAAGTATTTTTCAGAGTGATGGATAATATAATAAAAGATTTACCTTGTGTTAAAGTTTATCTTGATGATATAGTTTTTACAGAAACATGGGAGGAACATATTAATACTTTGAAGGCCTTATTCTAGAGACTCAGAAGAGCAAATTTGACAAAAATTTGGCAAAGAGTAGTTTTGGACATGCCAAATTGCAGTATTTGGGTTACGTTATTGGGAGTGAAGAAGTCGCCCCGTCGACGCCAAAGTTGAAGCAATTCTACAGCTAGGAGACCCACAAACCGGGAGAGAAGTACAAAAATTACTTGGCATGATTGGTTATTATAGGAGATTTTGTCCTAATTTTTCAGATGTGGTATCTCCGTTGACAGAGCTAACGAGTTGCAAGAAGAAATTTGACTGGACTTCTGCTTGTGAAGAAGCGTTCTCAAAGGCAGAGAGATTATTGGCTACCCATCCTGTGTTAAAGGCACCCGACTTTAATCAGCCGTTCTCGTTAGAAGTTGATGCGAGTGAAGTGGGAGCCGGGGCGGTCTTGCTGCAACGTGGCCCTCGAGACGTACTACATCCTGTGGCATATATGTCTCAGAAATTCAAACCCCATCAGAAACACTACTCTACTATAGAGAAGGAAAGCCTTGCACTACTACTGGTTTTAGAGAAGTTCGAGGTCTACTTGTCAGGAAGTCCTTTCAAGATTGTTGTGTATTCGGATCACCATCCTCTCAAGTTTCTGCGACGAATGAAGAACAAGAATTTTCGATTAACCCGATGGTGGCTGGCTTTACAACCCTACTACCTCGAGATAAAGCATATTCGAGGCAAAGATAACATTCGCTCAGATATCCTCTCAAGAGATGGTGTAGGATAGAGATTTGTTTTGTTGAAATCTCCAGATATTTCAACACAGGGAGGGGGTGTTATGTACCTGTATCTTTCAAATTTAGCTAACAGAGCTTTCTGCGACATTTGTTGAGTGAACATTGCATTATTTTTGTTAGTTTCTTTTCTTGAAATTTTTCTTTAGACTCCCTTAAGGTTTAGCTTTTAAGTTTACTTGGGATATTGCTTGCTGGCCTTAAATTGAGATCTTTTGGACTTGCTTTGTGTTAACATCTTAAGTTATTATTGAAACTGTAAGTACCTTCTTATTGTGTTCTTTGTGACACTAGTGAAGCCTTATTTATATATGTGATTATTTTATATGGGAACTTATAATTAAATTAGTTCTAAGTGAATTTGAAGTGAATTTTCTTATCCATTATATGATGTTGTTTGCCTCTAGAATATTGAGTGTAACTTGTTGTGAGTTAGTCAAATTCATAACAATACCTAAGCTTGGCATCAAAATCCCTGATTGTCAAATGCCACCTAGCTCTTTTAGGGGAAAGATCCAGCTTATTGAAAAGATCCAGCACAATGGCTTATGATCTGTAAGAGCCCCCACTTGATTGCCCATCAATAACATCTTAAAAATGAACCAGACTTGACACTACAGCAAGGGCCTCCTTGTCTGCTACCGACCATAGTCGTTCATTACTACCCCGTGTCTTAAACTTCCTACTTTAAAATGCAATTGGATGGAGTCTTCCATTGAACTTCTGCATAAGGCAGGCCCTTATACCCTCGTGGCTGGCATCTGTCACCAAAGTGAAAGGACTCAAAGTCAGGAAACTTTAACACTGGGGGATTAACTAAAGCATCCTTAATATTCTGAAAGGCTGACTGCTGTCCGTCACCCCATACAAACTACACATTATCCCTCAGGACATCTGTCAAACACGATGCTAAAGTAGAGAAACCCTGTCACAAACCTACGGAAAAATCCAGCTATGCCCAAGAAAGACCGAATCTTGTTTCTTTTTCTTGGGAGTAGAAAAATCTACAATTGCCCTAACTTTCTCATTCACTCTAACACCCTCTTTAGAAATGACATGACCCAAATATACTGTCCGCTTCTTCAGAAAATTACACTTGGCTAATTTTATCTTCAAACCTGCTAACCTAAGCCACCTAAAAAACTTCCCTAAGAACCTCTAAATGTTCCCCTACAGAATCAATGGCAACTAAGATATTGTCTATATAAACAAAAATGGACTTCCCTAACAAGCCATCCAAAACTGTATTCACAAGCCTAGTAAATATCATAGGACTACCTGATAAACCAAATGGCATCCGCGTGAACTCACAATGTCCCTTTGGCAAAGAAAATGCTGCATACTTGTAACTCTCCTCACTAAGCGGTACTTGCAAGTACCCCTGCATCAGATCAATTGAAGAATAAATATTCTTGCCCCAATCTCAACAAATAAATCTAGCAAACACGCCACAGGGTAACGATCAGGAATGGTTTCTTGTTCAACTCCCCTGAAGTCCACATAAACCCAGACTGAACCATCCTTCTTAGGCAATGCTGGCAACGGAAAATTAAACGAAAAATTAAAATAGGCTTAGTCTTATTCTCTAAATGAACCTTGTGTTCTAACATTTGTTAACCCTAACTTACCTCCTTTAAGTGCGACTATGTCCGCAAACTCAGCCAGAACATCTTCCACACCCTCAATATATTCTTTGAAATCAGCATTGGCTAAATGACCCCTAAAAACCTGCTTCTAAATATTCACACATGTCCCAGACAATAGCAACTGAATTATCATCAACCCAGTCAACAAAATCGACTGCATAAGCACCCTCCTGATTGTCAGGCTCGTCCAGTTGTTGGATTGTTTCTTCATAACAGCATTGTTTTGGGGGTTTGGCTGACCTCTCGTGTTGGACGTGTAGGGATGAGGTTACGTTCGCCTTATTCTTTTCCCTGCAAATCAGACAGGCGTTGGAAGGAAGAGTGACTGGTTCTCAACAGCTTTGGTTGAGGATGTAGCGGTAGTTGTTTTCGGAGTATCATCTTGGAGTTGGAGATGGTCTTCAAGCGGCATGTGTTGGTTACTGGCTTAGTTGCTGAGGAGGACAGCGGGATAAGTTCCGAAGGTCGAGGGCTGACTAAACCTGAGTCGCCTGTGTGGAAGAATGAATTCTTCGTTGGCAGCCTTATTGCTGTCGCACTGTCTTGATTGAGGTTGTCTGGTGATGGAGGATTGGAAATTGCTCGTCAATGTGTGGTGGTCGTCTTTGTGGATCTTTCGCTGTTACTCCAACGAAAGGCAGTTTATTATTCTGGATGAGTTGTAATATACTGACAATTGTTATTGCTTTTATTTTGAAGGGCACGAGTAATTATTATTGGAGGGTTTTGAGTATATCATTGTGTTGAGCAAGAGGCTCAAGTGATTTATGATGTATTATTATTTTGAATGGCACGAGTGAATTATGTTGAGCGAGTATGTCTCCTATTATTAGTTTTTGAGTGTTATCGCTGTTATGCCTTATTGCCCTTTCCTGGTTATTGCCTTATTATATTGCCATATTGTTGACTGCTGCTGTTGATTTGTTAATTATGGTTTATGCCTCTTATTTTTATTGCCCTGTTTTGGTTATTGCCTCATTGTATTGCCCTATTGTTGACTGCTGCTGTTAATTTATTAATTATGTGGTTACTTCACTAATGTGACTTATTTATTTTATTGAAGGTATTTATTATATTGAAGGTATTAATACTGAGTATTGTGGTTATTTTGTATATGACATTGATTTTGGTAATTGTTTTAATACTGAAGTGTTTATAGTAATGTACATGGTTTTGCGAAGTTGCTCTTCATTTCAGAACCTGCCTCAAAGTTGTAAATATGCAAAGAATAAATTAGGTTTAAGGCTACATTGACTATTTTCTTTTACACCTCCTTTGGTTGTTGCGGACCACCAGTCCGTTCCAGTCTCAATATGATGTATGGTTTAAGAACCTGGTAGTCACATTGAAAAGTGACCATAACACTGATAGTTCTGAACTGAATCATTACAGTTTAGCAACTCCACCCAAGTATCCCCTGAACTCGATACATTGCTTATAGATACTGTACACATTACCCCTTCAGCTTTTCACTACACTCATCCACACACACATCTGTCTGAGCTTATGTACACCTTTCACTCGAACTTTCACCATAGAAACCATACCAGGACCTAGAACCACATCATCTGACAAAACCCCCTTATAACACTTCCTGCCCACAGAAACATGTTCAGAATCTACCTGCAAATCCTCTTGTACACCCGATCCATTATCATCATCCAATGTACTTATATCCATTTCCTCGTAAGGTACAAAAACACCAGGTACTACAATAGTTATACCGCATACCCCTGTATGAACTGTGATTTTATGTCACCGACACTCTGGATGGCCTAGTAACAATGTATTCCCCAAAGCAGTCCCTCATATAACCAAAAATGGCTCTGTAAAAGTTCTACCCCAAAGAGATAAACACACATTTACGTAGCCCAAAAACCGTAACCTATTTGCTTGCACATCACATACTGTCTCTTTAGCAGGCCTCAAAGGATGATCGGAAAACATTGATTGGAACAAATCATAATTCTTCAAATTAATAGAGGTGCCTGTATCTATGAAGTTATTCACATCCCCCATACACAGACCCTTTTACCACTGGCTTCAGCTCTGAGGACTCACTCAGAAGTCCTGTATCACAAGAAACAATCCCTTTTAGCCTATCTCTTCCACTTCTGCTGCTCGGTCCTCCAAAAATTCTGTCAGCCCCTAGAGGCTCCTGAAAAACGCCCTCGAGGAGTTCTCCTACTTGCCAGACCAGCACTCTGAGGAGTGCTTCTAGACTCATTCTGCTTAAGAACCAGGCACAACTGCCAACTGTGATATGCAGACTTGCAAGCACCACAATATTTCACCCCACAAAAATTCTTAGTATGGCCTTGCCTATTACAATTATACCAACGCCCCTGAGATCCTGAACTCGCAGAAGTCTTATCATCCTCTGTCTTGGTACATAACCTCATAATTGTGGAGTCAGAATTACTCTGTGTATGATGCTTCGAAATAGCCCCGGAAGATTTCGGCATCCCGTCCAAAAAAGAGCTATCTACTGTAGGCATTTTGACATGTGCTTATGAATTTGAGAGGACAGTAAAGTTTCGTCCGACCCCCTTTCTATTTCCATGTCAAAACTATTTACAATAGCATCAGGAACGTCATTTAGGATCCACACATATTGCAATAGTTTCTCAAGATTCTCTATTGTAATAGAGTCTACATTTAGGCTACCCAACCAGAATCTCTCAACTTAGTCGAAAAATACCTTGCAGCATCAAAACATATGGCACCAAATGTGACCAGCGAATCATGACCTTTATGGACCTTGAAAAGAGACCCAAGGTTTCGAACTGTATCGCCGGCTCCAGCTGTTCCATATGACGCTCTCAAAAAATCACTTCAAAAAGTGATGACTGGCAACGCTGTCCAATATACCCTTTATCTAAACTAAGGAAGCCTTTTGCTTCATTGAAAGCTTCTACCCCCATCCATTATTTTCTTGGCGACTAAAAATTTCTAGGGGAACTGGAAGAACGGCTTCAACCAGCCCTGGAAATGGCTGTATTCCTGTGTTTACGGATGTAAATTTGTGCAACATTGTCACCTCATCCTTATCTTCGTTAGCCCCCATCATAGTATCCGAACGGAAAATCCTCCAGTTTCCAAGTACTCGACCTGATCTCAACTTCATATAACTCCCCCAAGGTAGAAAGAGAAAGGGGTGAAAAAAAAAACTCGTTAAAAGTTCAGCAAACCCCCAACACTAATGCGAATGTGAACCATTAAAATACAATTCTAAACGCTAAATGTGAACAATGAAGTAACCTTAGCCACAGATGCGAATTAAAAAAAAAAAAAACATTCTAAACGCTGTCGTGATTGATAACCAGAAATTTTCCAGAACACTTGAAATACTTCAGTCCACCCGTGAAGAGAACGGGCTTGAAGAAAGAGCGGGATAACAGCGTCAAATCAACCCCGGACTAAAATGAGTAACCACTCTCCATGACGTCATAAGATCGTCACTGTTCCATAATGAAAGCTTCACCAACCGTCTTCCTGATGTAGCCACAAAGCAACAGAACTCTCTCTTAATTAGCCCCCATTACAAGTAACTAACAAGAAAAAAAACCCACAGTAACACTCACGTAACCCTTTATTACTACAATGGCAGCAAAATATGTAGCTAACCTGAAAAGAAACACAAAACACTTCTCGGTCTTTCATACGCACTCACTAGCACTCGTGACACAAGCCCCAAATGCAACTGAACTCGATCAATAGTGCGCGGTCATTTGGCTGCAAAAACTCCCTTAGTCAGGAAAGAGGCTCGTATACCAACCAAAAGGCACACCCTAATACTTAACAACCTCAATTTCCTTGTAAGATAATTCTCTTTGGAGCATACCTAAACACTATAACATACCCAAATGTAGTTCCAGGTACCACCAAAAATCCGTTACACAATCGAGAGTAAATCTCATTGCTTACTTTTTGCTAAAAAGTAGAGAAGTCCCATCTACTGGTAGCTTGATAGTGACCGCATCAAAAAGGCTGCTGGCAACGTACATCTGTACATACACACACTCTCTCTCTCTCTCTCTCTCTCTCTCTCTCTCTCTCTCTCTCTCTCTCTCTCTCTCTCTCTCTCTCTCTCTCTCAAGTCTCCACTGAAACAAGCGTTACCCAAAATAATTTATTTGACAATAATCTAACATGACTGGATTGCAAGAGACAAGAGATGAAATAAAATGGAATACTAAGGTTCACCAAATGATCAAACATAATACAGTCCATCATATTCAACTAATTATTTTCTCTAAATCTTTTCCCCACAATAGGTCAAAATAAGACAAAGTCCAGTACATTTCCAATGTGTACATCTTAACTTCTTCCTCAGTGAAACATCTGAAGAAGTCAAATAAAACCCTTATTAAACAAATGCATAAAAATAAAGATGTGGGAATTCCTCTCATGTGTTACTTATAAAGTACACAGAATGTTATAGATATATGTTAAATGAAAGGAACAGTCTACAGTTTGAGGAATCTAAAATGTTTCCTACCACTAAATAGCAATGTTCACAGTCTTAATTGACAGGTCTTGAACCACAGAGTCTTCACCAAAGACTTCTAATAATATTTGGTGTTGATCTTTGAATGACAATTTGTTTGATAACTAATCTCCCCACTCCCTAGGACTCTGCCCAAAAAAGACACACATATGCGCAAATTCACTGGAACCTGGACATTTCTGGCAAATGAACTCACTCAGTCTTGTTGCTAGGCAGGGATGTTCTCATGTCTCAAGAATATCTGATGCACCTGACATTTATACAGTTCTCTAATCAGGATTCAGGATGTGTGCCAGACAACAGCTAAACATTCTCTCAAGGTTCCTTACAATGTCTTTAACCACACTTATTAATCAAACAACTACTGTGTATTGTAATTAAAAAAATATCTGACCTACGAGTTTTTCAGATATATATATATATATATATATATATATATATATATATATATATATATATATATATATATATATATATTATATATATATATATATATATATATATATATATATATATATATATATATATATATATATATATATATATATATATATATATATATATATATATATATATATATATATATATGTATATATATATATATATATATATATATATATATATATATATATATATATACATATACATATACATATATATATATATATATATATATATATATATATATATATATATATATATATATATATATATATATATATATATATATATATATATATATATATATACAGGTATATATATATATATATATATATATATATATATATATATATATATATATATATATATATATATATATATATATATATATATATATATATATATATATATATATATATATACATATATATATATATATATATATATATATATATATATATATATATATATATATATATATATATATATATATATATATATATATATATATATATATATATATATATCTCTGAAAAGCTCGTAGGTCAGATATTTTTGAATTACAATACACAGTAGTTGTTTGATTAATAAGTGTGGTTAAAGACATTGTATGGAACCTTGAGAGAATGTTTAGCGGTCTATCTTCAGAAGCGAGGTAACTAGCAACCCTCTCTCTCTCTCTCTCTCCTGCACTCAACCCACATATTCTCTCTCTCTCTCTCTCTCCAACGTAATCCTCAAATGGATGTTCTAAGGAAACACAATCTTTCCTACATAAATAGATTTATTATCAAACAAAACCCAACAAGTAATGAATTAACAAAAAGAAAATTAAAATGCATAATAAATGAATTATCAAGTCAAAATAGTCTAATTCAAGATTTAACCTTACTCTGGCCGAACGCCTTTTCACTTAAAACTCCCACACACTCCATCTATTAGACATTATACGTCTAGTCTTAAAGTCAACCACATTGAAAACAACCACTAACTGCAAAGATTGCTGTGTTCTTTCTCTATCACCACAGCATCCACAGTATCCCCACAGACATCACCACAGACATCTGTTGAGAATTAAACAAACCGTAATCTCCCACAAATACAGTACACAAGCATATGACATAATAATGAAAATCTAAAATGCATGGTTAACCAATGTCAAATCAGAACACAATAAAATATAATATTAAAGTGACATAAATGCCTATGTCCAATTCTCCCCACAAATTCACAAGTGTCTTGGATATGGTAAATTCACTAGTTCAGAGTCCACACAGAAAAAAGAGAAGTCTGGATTTACCTTAACTGCCGGTTTCTAAGAGATCGGAGCACACAAAACCACGTCTGGACGATATCGCTCTTGGCTAGATAATAATCAATCAGACCTAACTTTTGGCACAATTAGACACACAATCTCCATTTTTCTAACGCACGAACTTACGTACTTGCATGCCAACTCGGTCGGCTGCCTCACATACCAGCTTCAATATTGTGTGTTCTTTCGAGCCAAAACAGCTGAGACAATTGAAACATCTGCTGACTGCAGTGATTTGCATCTATGTCACCGTCCCAAGTACCACTCTGTAGCTCCCTTTCGCTTCATCACACTATGAATGAATATACATAGTAAATCTAAAACGAAATATATTTCCCCATATATATATATATATATATATATATATATATATATATATATATATATATATATATATATATATATATGTGTGTGTGTGTGTGTGTGTGTGTGTGTGTGTGTGTGTGTTGCATATATATATACACACACACACACACATATATATATATATATATATATATATATATATATATATATATATATATATATATATATATATATATATATATATATATATATATATCTTTAAAGTACCATGTCCATTTAATTGAGAAATCGATACACAAAGCAAGCACTATTTTCTACCATCCCCCAATAACAAGACCAGAGAGATGCCCAACAATAAGATAAAAATCCCACACCTGGACAGGATTAAGCAATTGACACAGACATTTGGAAACTCTAACCCTTTTGCTTTTACATACCCAAATCCCTTAGCCAAAAACCAGCCCCCAAAGACACAGGAGTTTACGAAATCCCTTGCCTGGATTGTGACCAATCTTATATCGGCTTCACAGGCAAATCACTCCCCCGAAGATTAATACAGCATAAACGTTCAGTTAGGTACGGACAACAGAGCTCAGCAATTTTTAACCACATAAATAACCATAACCACAGAATAAACTGGAATATGTCTTGTATAATTTATAGTAGCAATTGTCAGTTCAAAAGCCAGATGATGGAATCAGCCTTGATTAAACAAAGAAATGAATCTCTCAAGAGGTGCCTGGGATTCAAATATTATAGATAAAATCTTCCTCCAAACAATGATTAAGAAGATTGAAGAGAAACGTCAACTGGAGTGACTTGATAGCTGACCTATGGATCTTTTGGTATAAATACCGCTTTTCTGTAACCTTTTCTCGTTCACTATTTGCCAGAGGTGAGAGACAGTTTGGTCTCTGAAATATAGCCTTTATTTTCCACATTTTGGCATTTCTATGGGCTCACTTATATATATATATATATATATATATATATATATATATATATATATATATATATATATATATATATATTTATATATATATATATATATACATATGTATATATATGTGTATATATATATATATATATATATATATATATATATATATATATATATATATATATATATATATATATATATATATATATATATATATATAGTTTAGTAATACTGTTGGTATTCTGAATTTTGGTTGAAAAATATTATTTAAAAATTTGCGCAAATGTTTGTAAAAGAGCTCAGATGGGAAACAGTTATTAATAAAATATTGGTGGAGATACAGAATTTCCTCGTGAAAACCATTCCAATCAGGACTAGCTAATGGCCTTTTTATGAATGTTATTGATAAGTTATCGACTGTTGACCGTATCGTTTTTAAATTCATGTTCAATAAAAGTATAGCTGACTATGTATCAATTGACCGGCGGACTCATGAGAGGAAATTGAGAAAACTGGGGATTTTTATTCCTAACTTTCAGAAAAACAATAATACTGTGTTCAATCTGAGCAATTACAAGTTATCGAAAAGAGAGGAATTCTTGCTCTCACTAGGTCTGGATTTTAGTCTTCCCTGCTTCAGACCTTCATATAATCAATTTTATGGTTCTTTGGAGATTTGTTTTCCAGGTTACTTAATCTCCGCCTCGACACCGACGTGGCGAGCCTGCGTACTCAAATACAAGGGTTAGCTCAGAAAACCTACAATAACTTACCTACTAGATGGACACCATTCTTTTCCAGAAATGATTTGAATACCCTTGAGGAACTGAGTAAACATGATGAACCGGTAATAACTAGACCGGACAAGGGAAAAGGTACGGTAATCTTAAACAAACAGGAGTATGTACATAAAATGGAAAGTATTTTGGGAGACGAAACAAAGTTTCAAAAAATAGGAGAACCTCATTATTCTACTATTTTTAAAGTCGAGGATCGAATAAATCGATTTCTAAAAAGTTTAAATAGACCGAAATATTATAAGTGCTGATACCTATGAATCCTTATATAGCACAGGTACTTCCTGTGGAATAATGTATGGATTACCCAAAATTCATAAAGAAGGTATCCCAATGAGACCTATACTTACCTCATATGACACTCCTAATTACAAACTGGCTAAATTTCTAGTCCCACTTCTAGCACCCTTAACTACCAACAATTATAGTATCAAAAACTCTGATAATTTTAAAGAATTTTATCACAAGAGACAGATCTTTTTATGGCTAGTTTAGATGTGGAGTCACTTTTTACTAATGTCCCTGTGGAAGAAACAATTGATATTATTTTAGACCGAATTTTTCCTAACCCAGATACCATTTTTAATAATTTTAATATCACGGATTTTAAAAAACTATTGCAATTGGCCGTGCTGGACACAGCCCTCATTTTTAATGGGAAAGCGTATGTTCAAACTGACGGAATGGCCATGGGATCGCCATTAGGTCCTACCTTTGCAAATATTTTTATGTGTTCCCTGGAGGAGCGCCTGCTGGACGATTGCCCTTTGGCTTGCCTTTCGCTTTTTTACAGCAGATATGTTGATGACACCTTTCTACTGCTCAGGAACAAAGATCGAGCAGATGAATTTCTTGAGTATGCCAACCAAATGCACCCAAACATAAAGTTTACAGTCGAATATGAAACATAAAGTTTATATATATATATATATATATATGAAAGTGAATATATATATATATATATATATATATATATATATATATATATATATATATATATATATATGTATATATATATGTATATATGTGTATATATATATATATATATATATATATATATATATATATATATATATATATATATATATATATATATATATATATATATATATATATATATATATATATATATATATATATATATATATATATATATATATATACACATACAAACATATATAAACACACACACACATATATATATATATATATATATATACATACATGCATACATACATACATACATACATACATACATACATTTATATATTTATATATCTATGGAAAAGGCTTTTCATGTAATTCTCTCGAAAGAGGAGTTTGTTTCCGTTTCGTGTCTCTGACAGTAATAACACTCAGAAAACTTATGGTTGGTTTTTCTAGAACCTTTTCTGAAAGGGATAGTTTGCTCCCATTGTCTCTTATGCTGCTGGAACATTTTAAAGTGTATGGAGAGCTTTTCTTGAAACTTTTCTAGAAAGTCGAGCTGATTTCCGTCTCACTGCCATCAGGAAGATTAGAAGCTTTATGGATGGCTTTTCATGGAACTTTATCGAGAATGAACATTGCCTTTGCATGAAATGATGCTCTCTAAGATCTGGTCGTCCTGTTATAGGTAGAGTCTCACTTGGGTCACTTTCATGTAGAGAAATTAATATTCACAGTACTTTAAATCTCTTATTCTTTCATGCTATGTATCTACTTTCTACGATTGGCCTTTTTATCATAATCATAAAATTTTCATGTTATTTTATGTTTTATGTATTAGCCACAGTAAGTTGGTTCTCTAAGTTTATGAGCAAAGAGAATTATTAAACGGTTTTAAGTTACAATTCTTTCTTGAGAAAAATATAGTGCACAACAAAATTATACACGAAGGTGATGAGGTCTTTCCGTCTCACATTGCATAATGCTTTCCAGCAACTAGAAAAACCCCCCACATTTTTGGTTACTTTTAAAATTCATATAGTTCAAGTCAGAAGAGTTTCGTCTGCATTCCATTGGACCAAAGTGATGTCTTAAACTAAGATGAACAAGCTGCAGTTATTTTACAGATACAATGAGTTTATGTTTCATTTACTGTATCTCTGAATTATAAAACGCTGATGTTCATTGCCCCAAAAAGAATATTAGCAATCTTTTTAATAAATTAACCACTGCTCTCTTGTTACCTGGATGTTGTTTCATAATACTTTTTATGAATTCATCATCTATTAATGTAAACATTAAGCTGTTTAGTAACATCAAGGGAAAACCTGAATTTATTATTTTCAAGCTGGTTCTTCATTGACAGATCCTTTCTCCTCAAGTATTTGCCTCACAAAACAGGTGAACTTCTGCAATTGTAAGCTGATATTAATCTTCTCATAATTCAGTTGCATAAATTCCACGCTTTATTGACGTGTCTACTTCATTCTTGAGTGGTGTCGATTTGTTTAAAAATGTTGAATGAAAGAATGTTAAGGGTGAGTTTATCATGTTCTGTATCTAAAACAAATGTGTATCCCACATCTGGCAGAGGTAGGTAAATTGGTGGTTCTTAGTTTGGATATTGTTACGAACTTTTTTATCAGAATATATTTATAAGGCCTTCAGCTTGAAACTGCCCGTCAATTCTACCAGTTTATATACGCGGGTTTTTTTCACATTCTGTTTAGAAGTGTATGCAAAGGAATTTGTGTATTCCACAGAAATCACGTAACTGGAAACAGAAAATCTAAAAAAGAAACTATTATCAAAATTTAATGAAAATCAAGAACACACTGATAAGGAAATGAAAGGAGAAAGTACACCAAAGAAAATCAATTTTCCGCTTTCACTGTGGCGTCTTCTGCTTGCAGGAGGACCTGTTTACTTCCTTGTAATCTTGAAACAGGACGACAAGAACTGTCTGAAAATAGTAAGAGCTTTGTGACAGCGTATAATATGTATACCCGTGGATAACAAAGTATCAATGTGGTATTTATAAAGAAATCAACCTTCGATTAAATCTGAAAAGCAATTAGCAAATATTCCTTAAAAAATGAATTTATAAAAAAATTCATAATTCTTGAATGAGTATAAGGTTTTTTGTAACCTTCATTATTTTTAAATGTGCACACATCTGTGAACAAGCGCCCTCCTCCGCCCACCCCAAATAGCCATTAATTCTTTTTATCATTATCATTTATAATGTGTACATTTCTATAACGGATAAGCGCCCTCCCAAGAAAAGCCATTTATTTACTAAGCAAGCAACCACAGAACGAACAACCACCTGAGGAAAAAAGAGGGAGGAGATGTTAAAAAAAAATGAAGCTGAGAAATACAACTAAATAAAAAATAAGAATACCATAACCATTTATACATACATATATATATATATATTTATATATATAAATATGTATGTATATATATATATATATATATATATATATATATATATATATATATATATATATATATATATATATATATAAATATGTATGTATATATTTATATATATATATATATATATATATATATATATATATATATAAAATATGTATGTATATTTTTATATATATATATATATATATATATATATATATATATATATATATATATATATATATATATATATATATATATATATATATATAATCAGAGATCCATAAGACAAGAAGTCTTCAAAGTTCTTTATTTAGAAAACGTTTCATTGCAATCCTTTGCATCATCATCAGTCTGCAATAAATTATAGAGTAGTTAAAACTAAAGTTAAAATAACAATTATTATACCGACAGTAAAAATTTTTTATAAAATCAACATAAAAGCAGAAAAATTTTATGAAAAAATAAAATAAAATAAATAAATAAATATATTAAAATTCATCAAGTTTGTGAAGGAAATTTAACTACCTTACAGTACAACGCAAGAGGGAAGAATGGCCAGAAGAAACGTCAATGCCCAGACAACACCTTAAGCGAGAGAGAGAAACCGCAGAGGCTATTCAAATTAGGGGACAGGTGCTTTATATATAATGACTCAAGGGTAGTTAAAAAGGCAGTTTGAGATGTAGCACTGAGAATCGAAAAATGTGTTTTTTCAACATGAATTTTACATTTAGTAGCATGTGTTCGAATGCTAGAAGGTTCTGGATTGGATATGCAGGGAACCTGTACGATAACTGAGTCTAAGTGGCTGTAATAGCGGACTTGCAACAGTCTTTTACTGGAACCAACATAAGTACCAAGACATCTTACAGGCATTCAAATTTATAGATAATGTTGGACCGCATAAAATCCTGCAACTTGTCCTTATAGGAGAAAAATTTCAACCTTTTTTGGATTCATAGGAATCAAATTTAATTTTAAAAACCTATTTCTCTTTCAATGATACTTTTTATTTTTGAACGTAATTTGTCCGAGTAAGTAAAGGGAATAACAGCATACATGTTCAATTTAGAACATTAAAGTTTTCAGAGGAGAGACATATATTTAGAAAGCATATTATTAATTATTTTCTGGACTAGGAATTGAGGATACAGAATTAGCCGAAAAACTTTGATAAATAATCAATTTCCAAGTGAAAATTGGACCAACTAGAAGTATATTTGAGAGCTCGATGTACCAATGTTGTAATAAATTGATCTTAAAGAATAAAAACAAGAGCTAAAATAGTTACTGCTTTAAGCCTGTAAACGTATTCTTACGATAAACAAAAGTCGTAAAGGCATGTTGATCTCTAGTAATTTTACATCCAAATAAGATAACCATTTTGTTGTTCAGTCTCAATAGTAAATTTCATATTGGGATGTACAAATTAATAAAATCAAGAAATTCATGACATTGCCAAGGATAAGTGAATAGGGCAAAAGTGTCATCAACATATCGTTTATATAGAACAGGCTTAAACTGGGCTGGGCAATTATTTAAAAATTCTTCTTCTAAATGACTCATGAAAGAAGTTAGCAAACAAACGGGTCCAAACGGAACCCATACTCCCTCGACCTGCAAGTAGAGAGCATTATTAAAATAAAAACAGTGTCTTGCACTGCAAGTCTCAAGTAAGGATTTAAAAGACTTCTGCTAAAACCATGAAATCATCATCAACTCTAAAGATTTTTGTCAAGAATAATTTCAATAGTTTACCAATGTCCCGGTCTCAGAAACTATTGAAATTATTCTGACAAAAATCTTTAGAGTTGATGATGTATTTCATGGTTTTAGCAGAAGTCTTTAAATCCTTACTTGAGCTTGCAGTGCAAGACACTGTTTTTATTTTTAATAATGCTCTGCTTGCAGGTCGAGGAGTAGCTATGGGTTCCCTTTGGGCCTGTTGTTTGCTAACTTCTTCATGAGTCATTTAGAAGAAGAATTTTAAATAATTGCCCAGCCCAGTTTAAGCCTGTTCTATATAAACGATATGTTGATGACACTTTTGCCCTATTCACTTATCCTTGGCAATGTCATGAATTTTTGATTTTATTAATTCTGTACATCCCAATATGAAATTTACTATTGAGACTGAACAACAAAATTCGTTATCTTTTTGGATGTAAAATTACTAGAGATCAACATGCCTTTTACGACT